>NC_082714.1:92122651-92427151 GCF_030144855.1 Hypanus sabinus | reverse complement strand
GGGGGTTTCTGGGCAGCACAGTACAGCTCGAAGGGCTGGAAGGGCCTGTTTTGCACTGTATCTCAATCGATCAATAAATAAATAATGTACCCCAGAGATGGCCCGTATAGCTGGTTAATGGGGATGGGGGGTGCGGGGGAGCTGTGGAGGCAAGTGAGTAGACTTGGTTAAAGGGAAGTGTGATTACACTGTGATTTGAAGGGCTGAATTACCTCCTTATATGCCCCAAAGATACATATGTAACATGAATTTCCCCATGACATTGGCAAGTACTGAAATGATCTTTAGGTCTCTCTGCAAAAGCAAAGCTCTGTGGTTCCCCAAGATAAAACATTAAAAGAAATGCATGTGACAGCTGTGGTGCGCTTCAAACCCTCCGTTCCTACCTGACTTTCTCCTGCCACGGTTCCTTCAGGGCCACAGCAGAGGGGTCTTCGGGGTCCCGTTTAAACGTAGTGGGTGCGTGGGCTAGCTGCTCTGAGAGACGTCGCCTACAGAATGAAGAGCCGTCTTGTTACTTCTGGGTGTTTTTTTTTTTACATACAGTGGATTCTGGTTAATTGAGCCAGTAGTTAATCAGGGCAACAACTTATTTGGGACAACGATTAAAAAACAAAAATTGAGAAAATAGCCAGAATTCCCTTTGTTTATTTGGGACACAATGCCCCTTAATTGAGACAAGAGACTGTTGCCAACTAGCTTCAGTCCTATGCACTTCATGCGGGAAGGCAATCAAGTCAGTCCATTATTTGCACAAGGTGTCGGCACTGATTTTGTTCATTTACAGTTAGTCACAAAAACATGGCAGCGTAAGCTGGATGAACTCTTCCATCTATAAGTATTAGGAACTAATACACAGTTTGTAGGAATGGAACTGTAGTAGCAGCGGTAGTGTTCTAACTTATTCTGTATTTCACTTGAATACATTGTTAAATGGTTGTTTATGGCCATATATAAAACTTCAGCTAATTGGGGCAACTACTTAATTGGATCAAAGTGTACTGGTCCCAATGAATGGGAACTCACTGTATTTCTTACATGAGAAGCAAAATTCTTTACGTTATGTCTCTAAATGTGCAATGTGCAATTTATAATAATTTGTAATAAATAGTATGTAAACAGGACAGCCAAAATAACATAGAAGTGCAATTGTATCAGCGTGAATTAATCCGTCTGATGGCCTGGTGGAAGAAGCTGTCCCGGAGCCTGTTGGTCCTGGCTTTTATGCTGCAGTAACGTTTTCCGGATGGTAGCAGCTGGAACAGTTCGTGGTTTGGGGTGACTCAGGTCCCCAATGATCCTTTTCTCATACCTGTCTTGTCCTGAATCATGGGAAGTTCACAGCTACAGATGCACTGGGCTGTCCGCATCACTCTGCAGAATCCTACTACTAAGGGCAGTACAGTTCCCATACCAGGCAGTGATGCAGCCAGTCAGGATGCTCTCAATTGTGCCCCTGTAGAAAGTCCTTAGGATTTGGGGGCCCATATCAAACTTCCTCAACCATCTGAGGTGAAAGAGACACTGCTGTTCCTTTTTCACCACACAGCTGGTGTGTACAGACCACGTGAGATCCTCACTGATGTGTATGCCGAGGAACTTAAAGCTGTTCACCCTCTCAACCCCAGATCCATTGATGTCAATAGGAGTTAGCCAGTCTCCATTCCTCCTGTAGTCCACAACTAGCTCCTTTGTTTTTGTGACATTTTGAGGGAAAGGTTGATCTCTTGACACCACTGTGTCAGGGTGATGACCTCTTCTCTGTAGGCAGCTCTGTCATTATTTCAGATAAGGCCAATCAGGGAATTATCTGCAAATGTAATTAGTGGATTTGAGCTGTGGGTGGCGACATAGTCATGGGTATACAGAGTAAAGGAGGAGGCTTAGGACACAGCCCTGAGGTCAAATTCTATTCAAAACTTTGACATTCACGATCTTTACATTCAGTAGTGTTAACTTTTTTTAAAGTCATAAACCATTGCCACTCGTTGTCCCCAAGAGTAATCCACCATTTCAATGGTGAGGGCTTCACTCCCTCTGTTCATACCTGACCTTCTCCTGCCATGGTTCCTGCACATGTGGAGTTCCAGACTACATGGCTTTTCCCACGGAGATTCTGTTTTATCTGCACTGAGCCTCGGAACATCCCTTAGCACGTCACCCTGCAATTCCCTTACGGACATCTCACTGTGCTGGAAGAACAGCTGGACAAGTCACAGGCTGTCCTTCACTGAGTAGATGATCTTCCAACAGCACTTGATGTCTGTCTCCGTATGTGTCCCCAGGAACAGCCCGTAGATCAGAGTCCTGGGGATGAAATGGGACAGAGACCCTTGCTTCTAACTCCACACCCTCTTTACAAATCCACACTCTGTAAAGACATGGGTGACATCTCCTTTCCCCACACAGCTATCCTGAGGGCAGCATGCAGTGGGGATGATGTGTCATCTGTACAAGAAGGATTTGACATGGGAAGAGCCCTCTTGCGACCCAGCAAGTGAGGTCTTGGTGTCTGTTACCGAGTTCTGGCGATGAGGTAATCTGCCAGGTTATATAGTCTGAGAGTCACAGAGCACAATAGCAGAGAAACAGGCCCTTCCCCCCATCTGATCTGTGCAGAGTCATTATTCTGCCTAGACCAGAGGTCGGCAACCTGCGGCTCCAGAGCCACATGCGGCTCTTTGATCTCTGTGATGCGGCTCCCCGTGGTTTGTTAGCTTTTGAAATGTAATTCGAAATTTGAAGATTATGGTGATCTTGTACAATATGAAAACTTTGCGGAGACACCGTTTCCTGGCACATCCGATCCGGCTCACAATTAGCCACCGTTCCGACTAAGGGAGATAGCCTACGGGGGTTTGTGAGTACGTGTCTTTTGGAGCATCCGCGCCCACGGGGACGGGTTGAGCGAGGCTTTAAAGCAAGGCTGTTTAGTTCGAATAAAGTTACCTTTGACTGCAGTCTTTATTTTAGCGCTGCGTGTAGCGCTACACCGCTACAACGTGTTTTTTATCGCTATTAATATACATCACAACTGCCAATGCCTGACACCCGCCAGTGCGCGCATTCTTTTAATTCTTCGATCCAAGGTAGGCTAACTATGTAGTAACCTTCAACCCAACGTCTTTTTTTCGGAGTTCAAAATGTTTTTGTTGCATGCAGAAATGTAATTTCGTTTTCTCTGCAGGAGTTCATCAATTTCAAAAATGCAACACATTATAGTTTGTTTATACATAGCATAAAGGCAAAAAAAAACCCGTTGTATGCAGTGTTATTTCATTTTGTGGCTCCCCGTGTTTTCTTTTCTGTGGGAAATGGGTCCATATTGGCTCTTTTAGTATTAAACGTTGCCGACCCCTGGCCTAGACCAATCGACCTGCAACTGGACCATAGCCCTCCATAACTCTCCCATTCATTCATGTACGTATCCAAATTTAAATTAAATGTTGAAATCGAACTATTCGTGCTGGCAGCTTGTTCCACACTCTCACCACTGTCTGTGAAGAAGTTCCTCTTCACATTTCCCTTAAACATTTCGCCTTTCACCCTTAATCCATGACGTCTGATTGTAGTTTCACCCAACCTCAGTGAAAAAAGCCTGTTTGCATTTACCCTATCTATACAGAAAAATTCTGTATACCTCTCCCCTCAGTCTAATATACTCCAAGGAATAAAGTCCTAACCTATTCAACCTTTTCCCAATAACTCAGGTCCTCAAATCCTGGCAACATTCTTGTAATTTTTTTCTGCAACCCTTTCAACCATATTTACATCTTCCCTGTAGGTAGGTGCACAAAACTGGACACAATACTCCAAATTAGGCCTCAGCAACATCTTAAGCAATTTCAAAATAGCATCCCAATTCAATACATTGATTTATGAAGGCCAATGTACCAAAAGCTTTCAGTACAACCCTATCTACATACCTGTGATGCCACTTACAAGAAATTCTGGATCTGTATTCCCAGACCCGTCTGTTGTACTGCACTCCTCAGTGCCCTACTACTCATCGTGTAAGATCTACCCTGGTTTGCCTTCCCACAGTGTCACTATGATCTGGATAGTTTGCTCAGGGAACCACCCCACCATTTTGGCACATGCTGAACCGAAACACCAAGCACCCCCAGCCAAATGGCGACACAGAAGTGCTGGCGCATAACACCTTAAGCACCAACAATTAGGGTTCAATTCCCACTGCTGTCTATAAGGAGTTTATGCGATCTCTCCATGACTGCATGGGTTTCCTCTCACCTTCCAAAGACATACGGAGTGAAGACAGGGCATGATCTGGAACATAACATGCCCTCTCCTCATTAGTACCATTAGGGAGGAGGTACAGGACCCTGAAGAATCACACAATGTTTTGGAAGTAACTTCTTTCCCTCCCCCATCAGAGTTTGGAATGGCTCATAACCCATAAATACTACCTCACTATTTTGATCTTTTTTTATACTACTTATTTTTTATGTAGATCTCAGTGTAACCTATAGTAATTTTTTATGCACTTCTCAGTACTGCTACCACAAAACAACATATTTCATGACGTATGTCAATGATAAGCCTGATTTCACTTACCTGATATCACCAGCAGCTATAAAGACTGGCTCCTTGCTCTCCTGACTCGTGATGCTATCCACAGAAAACTGGGAGATGTTATCGCTGCTGTTGGTGTGGACTTCAGGTAGCTGTGGGCAGGGAACAGCATTAATAGCGATTAGAATTTAGCCTCGTTCAATTTGACAGCTGCAGACACAATCAAAGACTCTACCAACATGTTTCATGAAACAGAGCTCATTGAAACTTCAGAGTGGGTGTGAAGAGGATGTTACCAATAGTGGAAGAGCCCACAGTTCCACTTCACTGTGGGCAGGGTGGAGGGGGGTGCGGGTGCTGTAAATGTCAAAGTCATTGGATGTATTTACAGCAGAGGTTGATCGGTTCTTGATAAATGGTTACAGGGAGAAGTCAGGAAATGAGTTTGAGAAAATAAAAAACATAACCAGCACGGCAAAGCAGACCCAATGAGCTGATTATTGACTTCAGGAGGAGGAAGCTAGAGGTCCATGAGCCAGTCCTCATCTGGGGATCAGAAGTGGAGAGGGTCAGAAACTTTAAGTTCCTTGGTGTATTCATTTTGGAGGACCTATTTTGGGTCCAGCATGACAAGATAAGGTCCTCGCTAGGTCAGCACGAATAGATGAAGCCTCTACTTTCTTAAAAGTTTGCAAAAATTCAGCGTGTCATCTAAAACTCTTAATAAGTTCTATAGGTGTTAGCCTTGAGCTGAACACCCAAACCTGGAGGGTCTGATCCCTTTCACCCATTTGCACGTGACCCTACCAAGAGTCAAAGCAAAAAGCCCTGACTCTAGCCGACATAGATCTGTGGATCACTGAGGGATGTAAGCTTCTAAACCACAAAAAGGTTGTGGCCTTCTGGGTGGGTGGGTGGGTGGGTGGGAGTGAGTGAGTGAGTGAGTGAGTGAGTGAGTGAGTGAGTGAGTGAGTGAGTGAGTGAGTGAGTGAGTGAGTGAGTGTGTGTGTGTGTGTCTAAGACTTCTGCACAGTACTGTAAATACTCTGATAATAAGTTTACTTTGAACCTTGAACTGGTCAAATCCTGCCCCTAAATCTTGTTATATTCTTTGAGGTGATGGAGGTTCTATGCCAAGTCCTGTCTGAGAGATGCCGTGTTTTATCTCTTCAGGGAAGAGGTCAATTCTTCCTTGCAGCAGCTTCTGAGTCATCCCACTTAAAGAACGTCAGTATTCTGCAATCCCAGCCTTGTACAGTCAAAGGTTATGCCTTTAGATGAATTAAGAAATCTAGGCCATCTCTCAGGGGAAGGAAGCCCACAGCCATGTGCTGAAGTGAACCAGTATTATCAATGCAGATATGCCTATTGCACCTTATTAACCACATAACAATTACAGCAGGGAAACAGGCCATCTCGGCCCTTACTGTCTCCTGCAGTGCACTTCCTATGTAACCGTAACACTCTGTTGTGGATTCTGTTCTTCCTTTCACTACCTCGATGTAGCTATATATGGAATGATCAGTCTAGATGACACGCAAACAAAAGTTTTAGACTGTATCTCAGTACACGAGCCAATAATTAACCAATTCCACTTATGGTCACTTTCATAATGCTGGTTATGGACGTTTCATTATTTTATTTAGAGACACAGCATTATAGCAGGCCCTTTCGGCTCAATGATCCTGCGCACCCATGTCATCTATCAACTTATTTCAAGTTTATATACTGCCAAACGAAATAACATTCCTCCAGACCAAGGTGCACAAAACAGTATGTATGACTCATGCACACAACTCAAAGTAATATTAACACAAATAAATTGACAAATAATAAAATATATTCTAGAAGATTGACATTTAGCATAAGGTGTATTTATGACGCAAGTCAAAAGTAAACAGTATAATGCTAAAGGGACTTAATAAGTGATGAGGCCTGGGTGGTGACGGGGAGTTCAGTGTCTCACAGCCTGGGGAAAGAAGCTGTTTCCCATCCTAGCAATCCTTGTCCTAATGCCACAGTACCTCCTGCCTGTTGGTAAGCAGTCAAAGAGATTGTTGGACGGTTAGGAGGGATAATTAACAATCCTAAGGGCCCTGAGTATGCAGCGCTCCTGCTAAATATCTCGAATGGATGGAAGAGAGACTCTGATAATCCTCTCAGCGACCCTTGCAATCCTTGGTAGAGTCTTGCAGTCAGATGTCTTGCAATTTCACTACCAGACTGTGATGCAGCCAGTCAGGCCACCTTTGATGGTTCTCAATAGACAATAAGTGCAGGAGTAGGCAGTTCAGCCCTTCTAGCCAGCACCACCATTCACTGTGATCATGGCTGATCACACACGATCCTGCCGTTCCTGCCTCTAAAAACTAGAGGTGAGAAGAGAAATAGTACAGGATGTGAGAGTTCTTCAATTATGCTGACTGCTTAACTGAAGCAGTGAGTTGAGTAAACAGAGTCCATAGAGGGGGATTGTGTTGTTTGTGTCATTGACCAACACAGACTGAGTAAGTGCTGGGGGCAGCCTGTAAGTATTACCATGCTCCCGGCACGGAACGTGCTAACCCGTACATCTTGGTCACAAGGTGGGGCCTGATCACAAGGTATCCTGTCAGAACACCTAACTCGCTCCCATCTCCCCCCACACCAACCCACCCCTCAGACCACTCACCTCCACCTGCAGCTCACCGATGTCATCCACGGACCAGGCCTCGTCGTCATTGTCGTAGTTGGCCACAGTGGTGAAGGTGGGGGCTCGCTGCTCATGGCCAGAACCGGACCCACAGCCGGGCAGATTCTCCACCGAGCGCGTGCTGCGGATCCGGTTCTCCGGGATGCGGGTAGGGATGGCCGAAGCCTCCAGGTTGTCACACTCCAGCACCTCCACGTAGATCAGGTAGGGTGCCTGAGGGGGCAATGTGTTGGGGGGAGGGGGAAGCAAAGGAACAGACACATTAGGCAAATCAGTTCATTATTGTCACAGGTTCCGAGAAATACTTTGTTTTGCCTGCCAACCTTTTAATCTACTCCAACATCCCCCCCAACAGTTTCCCTCATCTCTGTCTTCTCCAACCATCTCCTCGACCATCTCACAGAACGTAGAACAGTACAGCACAGTTCATATCTTTTAACTTTCTCTAAGATCAATCTAACCCTTTCCTCCTATACAGCCATTTTTCTATCATCCATGCGTTTAGGAGTCTCGTGAATGTTCCTGCCTCTACTACCACCCTGGAAGGGTGTTTCATGTACCCACAACTCTGTGTGAAAAACCTACTGCTGACATCCTTTCCATACTTTCCTCCAAGCACCTTAAAATTTTACCCCTTAGTATTAGTGAATTCCATTCCAGAAAAACGTCTCTGGCAGTCCACTCAATCTATGTCTCTTATAACTTTGTACACCTTTATCAGGCAATATCCTGGTAACTCTCCTCTGCATCCCCTCTCTAAAGCTTCCACAACCTTCCTGTAATGAGATGACCAGAACTGAACACAAAATTCCACTCTGTAAATCAATCTGCTGGGGGAACTCAGTGGGTTGAAGAATGTTTGTGAAGTTGCGGAGAGGGATTGTCAATGTTTTGGGTTAAGACACTGTGTAACCTCCGCCTCCTCCTGTGTTGGGGTGAATTGGGAGGATTTACTGACGTTCGTCACGTGTCTCTGCCCGCACCCTCCAAGGCAATGAGTCTTGCAACTTCGTGGGGTATAGCAGCCAACGTGTCACCCCTGGACAATGGCAGCACAAAGGATGAATTCTCCAGGAAGGCAGAGCAAGAAGATGTTTGTGGAGCCCGTCTAGGAGTGGAGAGTGTTCCAGGGAGACATGGTGACTTTTGGGGGGGGGGGGGGGGGAACGTTCACCTCTCAGGCGTGGAACCGCAGGAAGGAGCCAGCACTCGGCAGCGCCTCGCACTTGGTGATGGGTCACAAAACAGGGACAGGTGGACAGGGAGAAGCAGAGAAGGTGTGGGTTGGCATGGACTTTCCACTATCAATGTAGCTAATGGTGAAATTTAAAAGAAATTGTAATTTATTTTATTTCTTTATTTAGAGATATAGCATGGTAACAGGTCCTTCTGGCCCAATAAGCCTGCACTGTCCAATTATACACACATGACCAATTAACCTACTAACCCATCAGTCCATCAGACTGTGGGAGGAAACTGGAGCACCAAGAGGAAAACCATGCAGAAAGTACAAACTTCTTATAGACAGTGGTAGGAATTGAGCCTGGGTTGCTGTAATAGCATCGTGCTAACCACTACACTATGTACTAAAATCCTTTTGTTTTCATAAAGTTGTTGCCAGGACTAGAGAGCCTGAGCTATGGGATATAGGAGAATGAGGGACGACCTTCCAGATGTGTTTAAAATGATGAGAGATGCAAATATGGTGGATCATACAGTCTTTTCTCCAGGGTAGGGGATTCCAAAATGGGGTGGGGGTTGGTATAGATTTTGGGTGTGGGAATAAAATTTAGAAGTGTCTTGAAGGGTAACAGCCATGAAGTTGGTGAGTTTGAGCAAGCTGCCAGAGGAAGTGATTGAGGCAGGTATAACAGTATAACTCAAGAAGCACTTGGACAGGTACATGGAGGGATGAACACAGGGAATGGGACTACCTGTGCTCATGATGGGGTTGGCATGAGACCGTGTTGCTCTATGACTCTGAGTTCAAAAATTCATCAAGAATCTAGTGCACTTGGAGCTGCTGGGAGAGGTAAATATATATTAGGGATAAACATAATATCCCATGAAGGTTAACTTCCAAGTTGAGTCAGTAGTAAGGAAGGCAAATGCAATGTTAGCATTCAATTTGAGAGGACTAGAATATAAGAGCAAGGCTATAATGCTGAGGCTTTATAAGAATTGCGAGCTGTTTTGGGCCTCTTATCTAAGAAGGGATGTGCTAGCATTGCAGAGGGTTCAGAGCATTCACAAGAATCAACCCCAGAGTGAAAGGATTAACCTATGAGGGGTGTTCGATGGTGCCGGAGCTCTTCTTGCTGGAGCTTAGAAGATTGCGGGGAGATCCCCAGCAGTTATCATTCCACGTAAAAAAACAATTTACCTCTGATATCTTCCCTATACTTCCCTCTAAATTACCTTAAAATGATGACCATAGAACATTACAGCATCCCCCCCACCCCCCCCCCACCCAAAAGTCACCGTGTCTCCCTGGAACACTCTCCACTCCTAGACAGGCTCCACAAACATCTTCTTGCTCTGCCTCCCTGTTTGTGCTGCCATTGTCCAGTGGTGACACGCTGGCTGCTGTAACCATCAAAGTTGAAAGACGCCTCGCCCTGGAGGGTGGGGGGAGGGGTAGGAGACACATGTGACGAACGTCAGCAAATTTGTAACCTCCCGATTCACCTTAACACAGGAGGAGGCAGAGGTCACACAGTGTTTTAACCTTCTCAAATTAGCCAATGCTGCCCTGGGAAAAAGGTGTTGGATGTCCACTCTATCTGTGCCTCTTACCACCTCTATCATCCTCCTTTGCTTCAAAGAAAGTAAAGTCTTAGCTCGCTCAATCTTTCTTCATAAGATCCCCAAAAGCAGACATTGGCTCAGAGATCAACCACCACCTGAATTGTGCTAGTGGAGCCAATGCAAGATTAAGGAAAAAGAGAGTCTTTGAAGACAGTGACCTGCAGGTCCAACAAAACGTTTGGTCTATTGAGCAGCTGTCCTTCCAACATTAGTGTATGAAGCTGAATCATGAACCACCTGCAGCAGGCACCTGAGAGACCTGGAACAATGCCACCAAGGATCCCTATGAAAGATTTTGAGGATCATCTGGAAAGTCAGACACCCTAACACCAGCATACTAGAGAAGGCCAACATGAACAGCATCTCCAACACAAACTCCAATGGATAGGTCATGTCATCCGGCTGCCTAACTCATGTCTCCCCAGACAGATCCTTTACTTCCAGTTGAAGGAAGGTCTGCAAACCCCTAGTAGGCAAAGGGAATGTTTCAGAGATAGCATCACAAACAACCTAAAGAAATTCAACATTACATATAAAAGCTGGGAAGACACTGCACAGAATAGATGCACCCACAGGAAATCTGTTCATGAGAGCAGACTCTGTTGTGCCACAAAGACGAGTGGCAGCTGCAAAAGGAGAATGAACAACCAAAAGACTCAACCGCTAACCACAGTCATCACTGCAGCAAAATAAGTGGAACCCAGATTGGCCTCGACAGTCATCTGAGGACCCACCAATAGACAATCTCTTAGGAGAACATATTATTTGACTCAGGTAATGGTGCTACTATGTCTTAAGACATGCTCTCTAGTCCAGGCAGTATCCTGGTAAATCTCTGCACCCTCTTATGTTATATCCAAGTCCATCCTGTTGAACATGTTCTCAAAGATAACCTGGCCATTCTAGAGATCCCTCTCATCCTTCGTTGTTAGATCAAAATCCTGTAAGTTGCTTCACGTCCACAATAGACTACCAAGACACCCAGAAGGCGATTCCTTGCCACCTTCTGATTTTTCCATCCAATAGCAATGTTCTGTGTTGTAAGAGGTGGTTGGATAAACCTGGGTTGTTTTCTCTGGAACAGTGAGAAGGAGGTTATGCAGCATCCACGTCAGGGCCACCAGACTCAAAAACAATTACTTTCCCCAAGCAGTAATGCTATCAATACCTCCACCCACTAACCCACCCTCCACATCCCCACCACCACTACTTTATCATTTCCTGTCAGAGTCACTTTATGTATAGACATTCCTGTGCCTAGTGTCACTTTATGGACATACAGTCAATCTATGTATATAAACTATCTTATATTGTAATAGTTCTTTTTTATTATGTACCTTATTTTATTGTGTTTTTTTGTGCTGTTGTAGCGGTGTGCTAGACGCTAAAATAACGACACGGAGTCGGTAAACTGCAATTAAAGATGATTTTATTCGAACTTCACAGTCTTGCTTTAAAGCCTCCCTCATCCCGCCTTCCCTGGGCGCAGATGCTGTAAGGGACACGTACTCACAAACCCCCGCAGGCTTTTCTCCCTTTGTTGCGGACCCGGCCTTTGTGTCGGCGCGCTGGCTATTTGTGAGCTGGTTCGAGTGCGCTAGGAAGTGGGTCGCCACATACTCCCCTCGCCAGAACTGGCGATACACCCTCCCAATGTCCACAGTCTGGGCCGGACCCTGCTTGAGAGGTCAGCCTCTGCGCCGCGGCACCGGAAACTCGACCGGTTGCGCCAGGTCCACATGGGCCGGTTTGAGTCGGTCCACCGTGAAAACCTCCTCTCTCCCCCCAACGTCCAGCACGAACATGGACCCGTTGTTCCTGAGCACCGTAAACGGCCCCTCGTAGGGCCGTTGCAGCGGTGACTGATGCCCGCCCCGTCGTACAAACATAAACTTACAGTTCTGCAGGTCTTTGGGTACGCAGGTCGGGTTCTGCCCATGCTGCGAAGTGGGTATGGGGGCCAGGTCACCGAGCCTCTCGCGTAGTCTGCCCAGGACTACTGCAGGTTCTTCCTCTTGCCCCCTTGGGGCTGGTATGAACTCCCCAGGGACGACCAGGGGTGCGCTGTACACCAACTCAGCCGACGAGGCTTGCAGATCGTCTTTGGGCGCTGTGCGGATGCCGAGTAGGACCCAGGGAAGCTCGTCCGCCCAGTTAGCTCCTCGCAGGCGGGCCATGAGAGCCGACTTTAGGTGACGGTAGAAACGCTCCACTAGTCTGTTCGACTGTGGGTGGTAGGCAGTGGTGTGGTGCAGCTGAGTCCCCAAAAGGCTGGCCATAGCTGACCACAGGCGGGAGGTGAACTGGGCGCCTCTGTCGGAGGTAATGTGGGCCGGTACACCAAAGCGAGATATCCAGGTGGCGATCAGGGCTCGGGCACAAGATTCGGAGGTGGTGTTGGTGAGTGGGACCGCCTCTGGCCATCTTGTGAACCGGTCCACGATAGTCAGGAGGTGCCGCGCGGACACTGGCAGATGGCCCACCATATCCACACGAATGTGGTTGAAACATCGGTGGGTGGGGTGGAACTGCTGCGGCAGAGCTTTGGTGTGCCGCTGCACCTTGGCCGTCAGGCAGTGCATGCACGTTCTGGCCCATGCACTGACCTGCTTGCGGAGTCCGTGCCAAACAAACCTGCTGGAGACCATCCAGACAACCGTCCGGATGGAGGGGTGCGCCAAGTTATGAATGGAGTCGAAAACACGTCGCCGCCAAGGTGCCGGGACAGCGGGACAGGGCTGGCCGGTGGCGACGTCACAGAGTAGGGTCCTCTCACCTGGGCCTATGAGGTGGTCCTGGAGCTGCAAACCAGAGACTTTGGTTCTGTAACTTGGGATCCCCTCGTCTGCCTGCTGCACCTCTGCCAGCGCCTCAAAGTCTACCCCTTGGGAAAGGGCATGAATGTTAGGGCGAGAGTGCGTCCGCCACAACATTGTCCTTACCCGAGACGTGCCAGACATCTGTCGTGTATTCAGAGATGTAGGACAGATGGCGCTGCTGGTGGGACGACCAGGGATTGGACACCTTTGTGAACGAAAAGGTAAAGCGGTTTGTGGTCCGTGAACGCGGTGAAGGGCCTACCTTCTAAGAAGTACCTGAAATGCCGGATTGCCAGGTATAGCGCCAACAGTTCCCGGTCGAACGCACTGTATTTGAGCTCAGGTGGCCACAGGTGTTTGCTGAAAAACGCCAGGGGTTGCCAGCGACCCACGATGAGCTGCTCCAGTACCCCACCGACTGCCGTGTTAGATGCATCCACTGTGAGGGCGGTAGGGACGTCCATTCTGGGGTGCACTAGCATTGCGGCGTTTGCCAAGGCTTCCTTCGTTTGAATGAAAGCGGTGGCGGACTCCTCATCCCAGGTAATGTCCTTGCCCGGACCCGATAGCAGGGCGAACAGGGGGCGCATGATTCGGACAGCTGAAGGGAGGAAGCGGTGGTAGAAACTGACCATCCCTACGAATTCCTGAAGGCCTTTGATCGTGGTGGGTTGGGGGAAATGGCGGACCACATCTACCTTAGCGGGCAGAGGGGTTGCCCCATCTGTAGTAATTCTGTGGCCCAGGAAGTCAATGGTGTCGAGCCCGAACTGGCATTTGGCCAAGTTGATTGTTAGACCGTATTCACTCAGTCGGGCATAGAGTTGACGGAGGTGGAACAGATGCTCCTGACGACTGCTGCTGGCTGTGAGGATGTCGTCCAAATAGATGAATGCGAAGTCCAGGTCGCGTCCCACCGCGTCCATGAGCCGCTGGAATGTCTGTGCTGCATTCTTCAGGCCGAACAGCATGCGGAGGAACTCGAAAAGGCAGAACGGGGTGATGACAGCTGTTTTGGGGACATCGTCCGGATGCATCGGGATTTGATGGTATCCTCGGACGAGGTCTACCTTGGAGAAGATCCGTGCGCTGTGCAGGTTTGCTGCAAAGTCCTGAATGTGCGGCACAGGGTAGTGGTCCGGTGTGGCAGCCTCATTCAGCCTGTGGTAGTCGCCGCACGGTCTCCAGCCCCCCGTCGCTTTGGGCACCATGTGCAGTGGGGAGGCCCATGGGCTGTCGGACTGCCGGATGATCCCCAATTCCTCCATCCTCTTGAACTCCTCCTTCGCCAGTCGGAGCTTGTCCGGGGGAAGCCGCCGAGCACAGGCATGGAGGGGTGGTCCCTGGGTTGGGATGTGGTGCTGTACGCCGTGTCGGGGCATGGCTGGCGTGAACTGCGGTGCCAGAACCAATGGGAAATCTGCCAGGACCATGGTGAAGTTGTTGTCGGACAGCGTGATGGAGTTGAGGTGTGGGGCTGGCAACTGGGCTGCACCCAGGGAGAACGTCTGAAAGGTCTCAGCGTGGACCAGTCTC
This sequence comes from Hypanus sabinus, assembly GCF_030144855.1. Classification (NCBI taxonomy): domain Eukaryota; kingdom Metazoa; phylum Chordata; class Chondrichthyes; order Myliobatiformes; family Dasyatidae; genus Hypanus; species Hypanus sabinus. The sequence continues at coordinate 92,412,763 of NC_082714.1, read as the reverse complement.
TTCCTGGGCAGGTCGACCAGTAGGCTGTGAGCCCACAAAAAATCCACACCCAGAAGCGGTTGGGCTACGGCGGCCAGTGTGAAGTCCCACGTGAACTGGCTGGAGCCGAACTGTAGCTGCACCGTACGGGTGCCATAGGTCCTTACTGTGCTGCCGTTCATGGTCCTCAGGGTGGGACCCGGTGCCCTGTTGCGAGTGTCGTAATTTGTCGGAGGTAAGACGCTGATCTCGGCACCGGTGTCGACCAAAAAACAGCATCCTGACCACTGGTCCCACACATACAGGAGGCTATCCCGATGGCCAGCCGCCGTAGCCATCAGTGGCGGCTGGCCCCGGCGTTTCCCGGGAACTGGCAGGGCAGGCGACAATGGCAGGCTTCTGTGCCCCACTGCTGGTGGTAAAAACACCATTGTTCGTTGGGCTCCCCACCCCTGCCTCTGGGGTTAGCGGGCTCTGCGGTCGGGCCTGGACTGGTTTGCTGCTGGGAGCATGGCCTGGTGATCTGTGCGATGGACGCCACACTCACCTTCTTGGCATTCCACAGCAAGTCCGCCCGGGCTGCCACCTTCCGGGGGTCGCTGAGATCTGCGTCGGACAGCAGCAGGCGTATGTCCTCGGGCAGCTGCTCCAGGAATGCCTGCTCAAACATGAGGCAGGGTTTGTGTCTGCCGGCCAGAGACAACATCTCATTCATTAAAGCCGATGGAGGTCTGTCTCCCAAGTCATCCAGGTGCAGTAAACGGGCAGCTCGCTCGCACCGTGAGAGTCCAAAAGTCCTTGGGAGCAAGGCTTTGAATTCCACGTACTTGCCATCCGCTGGGGGAGACTGCATGAACTCCTCAACCTGGGCCGCTGTATCCTGGTCGAGGGAGCTCACCACGTAGTAGTAACGTGTGTCCTCTGAGGTTATCTGCCGAACATGGAATTGGGCTTCTGCTTGCTGGAACCATAGGTGAGGTCGCAGCGTCCAGAAGCTTGGCAGTTTCAACGAAACCGCATGAACAGATGCGGCGTCGGTCATCTCCGGTCCAAAAATCGTTTGGACCGTCGGGGTCACCAATTGTAGCGGTGTGCTACACGCAGCGCTAAAATAACGACACGGAGTTGGTAAACTGCAATTAAAGATGATTTTATTCGAACTTCACAGTCTTGCTTTAAAGCCTCCCTCATCCTGCCCTCCCCGGGCACGGATGCTCTAAGGGACACGTACTCACAAACCCCTGCAGGCTTTTTCCCTTTGTTGAGGACCTGGCCTTTGTGACGGCGCGCTGGCTATTTGTGAGCTGGTTCGAGTGCGCTAGGAAGTGGGTCTCCACACTGTATTAAATCTGGAGTAACAATTATTTCATCTTCCCCCTTACTTCTCAGTCCAGAAGAAGAGTCTCAGTCTGAAATATTGACTATTTACTCTTTTCCATAGATGCTGCCTAAACTGCTGAGATCATCCAGTATTTTGTGTGTGTTGCTTTGAATTTCCAGCATCTGCAGACTCTCTCATGTTTGTGAACTATTTCATTCGCCTTGACACTTGTGTACTGGAAATTACATTAAATATTCTTGAATCTTGAACGGTGGAGACTGAGGGGAGATCTGACTGAAGTTTCTATGACTATAAGAGGCTAGATAGAGAGATGGCATCATTTTCCCAGGGTTAAAATGTCCTCTGTCGTGATGAGGCCACACTCAGGTTATTCTGTGTAGGTAGCCTCCAATCTGATGGCATGAACATCGATTTCTTGAATTCCCAGTAATGTCCCCCTCCTCCTTCATCACAACCCCTCTTACTTTACTTACTTTATCTCCTTGCCTGTCTGTCACCTCCCTCTCGTGCTCCTTCCTCTTTTTCTTTCTTCCATGGTCTTCCGTCCTCTCCTATCAGACTCCCCCTTCTCCAGCCCTTTAACTCTTTCACCAATCAACTTCCTAGCTCTTTACTTTATCCCTCTCCCTCCCGCTTTTACCTATCGTCTTGTGTTTCTCTCCCCTCCCCACCTTTCAAACCTACTTCTCATCTTTTTTCTCCAGAACTGCAGAAGGGTCTCGGCTTGAAATGTTGACTGTATTCTTTTCCATAGATGCTGCCCAGCCTGCTGAGTTCCTCCAGCACTTTTGGATTTCCAGCATCTGCAGTTTTTCTCTTGTTTGTAATACATGAGGGAATGTATTCAAGGTGAGAGAAGTAAGTTGAAAGAAGATGTGAGGTGCAAGTTTGTGGTTTTCTCCCCTACACAGAGAGTGGCATGTGCCTGGAATACGCTGCTTGGGATGGGGATGGAGGCAAACACAACAGTTCAAGAGGCACATTCAGGGAGTGGAAGAATATGGACATTGCATACCTTAGGGATTAGTTTAGTGAGGAGTTTAATTGTTAGCTTAATTGGTTTGGCACAGCATCGTGCTGGACATTGTGCCAAAACCCCTGTTCCTGTCCTCTCCTCTAAGTATGACACAATGCATTATAGTGTAGCAGTTAGCATTACACTATTAAAGCTACTGCCTTTAAGGAGTTTGTATGTTCTCCCCATGACTGTGTAAGTTTCCTCCAGGTGCTCCAGTTTCCTCCAACATCCCAAAAATGTACAAGTTAGAGTCAGTGAGTTGTGGGCATGCTGTGTTGGCACCAGAATCATCGATGACACTTGCGGGCTCCTTCAACCAGTCCTTGTGGATTTGATTTGATGCAAACAACAAATTTCACTGTATGTTTCAACATATATCTGGCAAATGAATTTAATCTCTCTCTGTCATTCTGTTTCTCTCTCTCTCTCTATGACCACATTGTGAACAGCAAATGCGGTACACGAGATTGAAAAGAAGACTCTTGTGATTCTATATGGCGATAGACTGATTAGACAAAGTGCAAGCCATTCAGACCAATACTGGCCTGTTGCCACATTGCAGGTTTGATATAACTGCCAGGTCATGTGTGCAGCACAGAGTTTTGCAACCTGTGCATTTTATACCCATAGTAATATGGATTCCACTGCAGCAGTTCCACTCTGCACCCCCAGCAGTAGGCACCCCATGAGTAATTTAACACCTTGTGGTGCAGTGGGACATCCCAAGAAGCAAAGGCTGCTCCAGTCAAGCAGTTCAGCTGGTGTAAGGGGGGTGGGGGAGGGAATCAACATCATAAACAAGAACCGCATCATTCAAGGCAGTCTGTGAAAGTGAATAGAGAGAAGTGAAAAGCCTTGCGAAATGCACTGCCAAAAGTGCAATAACAGTAGAGCTGGTTCAGGGCCTGGAATTCTGCAAAGGGTGTCTACTACAGCTGGGGGTCAGTGGCTCCCATGTCTGTTTTGTGCCGTTCTGCTGAACACCGTGGGCATGCTATGTTGAAGCCAGAATGTTTGGCAACACCTGCGGGCTGCCCCGGCACAATTCTCAAACTGTGTTGGTTGTTGACACAAGTGGTGCATTTCACTGTTTGTTTCAATATACATCTGACAATACATTAAGCGGCTGTTTTACTACTGGATGTATGTTTGTGGTCATCGGCTACTGTAGTCCATCTACTTCAAGGTTGGACATGTTGTGCTTTCAGAGGTGCCTTCCTATCATTAAATCAATCTGGCCATTCCCTTCTGAGCTCTCTCATTAACAAGGCGTTTTCGCCCAAAGACCTGCTGTGCACAGGATGCTTTTTTTTTGCACGATTCTCTGTAAACACGAGAGTGTTGTGCATGAAAATCCCCAGGAGATCAGCAGTTTTGGAGATACTCAAACCACCCTGCCTAGCACCAATAATCATTCCATAGCCAAAGTCACGTAGTTCACACTTCCTTCTCATTTTGATGTTTGGTCTGAACGTCTCGACATGCCTGCATGCTTTTATGCATCGAGCTGCTGCCACCTGATTAGCTAACTAGATATTTGTATTAGCAAGCAGGTGTACAGACATACCTAATACAGTGGCCACTGTGCGCAGCTAATCTTTTAAAAAGAATCTGTTCATACACATCAAACAATTCTTTACATAGTGCAATGAAGTAAAACAACAACAATGCAAAGTAAGGTATAATAGTTGCAGAAAAAATGCAATGCAAGTAGACAATGAAGCTGTTCCAAACTTAAATCTCCTTTGCAATTGTGTTTATATTGGGGGAGGTGGAGAGAAGAATAGTTGTTGCAAATCAAGTTTCACCACACGTGGCAGACTGCAACAAAACCAGCAGCTTAGCTTCCAGTCTGCCCACACTGCACTGCAAAGGGTAAAGATGTTCTGCCCATGGCAATTAAACAAACAAAAAATATCTAATGCCAAAACCAACGGCTTGTTTAAATATCCAATGCCAAGACCATAGGTTTATGAAAATAATCCCTTAATACAAAAAAAATCCTGATTTTCTTAGTCTGTGATTGATGGGAGTATTTGACCCATTCCATCAGGGGATGAAAGGTGAGTCAATTTTGGAATTACACCTAGTAAACACAAAGTACACTGCAGATGCTGTGGTCAGATCAACACGTACAAACAAGCTGGAGGAACTCAGCAGGTTGGGCAGCATCTGTTGAAATGAGCAGTCAACGTTTCGGGCTGAGACCCTTCTAGTCAGTCCTGATGAAGAGTTTTGGTCCAAAACGTTGACTACTCATTTCAACGGATGCTGCCTGACCTGCTGAGTTCCTCCAGCTTGTCTGTATGTGTTGGAATTACACCTGATGTGTAGTTGATACTGGAATTGGTTTATTATTGTCATATGTACCAAGATACAGTGAGAAGCTTGTCTTGCACACTGTTCATACAGATCAGATCATTACACAGTGCATTGAGATAAAATAACAGAAGGTAATACAAGGTAAAATAACAGAATGCAAAATTAAGTGTAACAGCTACAGAGAAAGTATGGTGCAAGGGAATGATAAAATGCAGGATCATAACAAGGTAGAACGTGAGGCCAAAAATCTGCCTTATCCTCAATAACATGGTTCAATAACAGTGGGATGGGGACTGTCCTGGAGCCTGGTGGTAATGCTTTCAGGCTTTTTGTAATCTTCTGCTCAATGGGAAAGGAGAGGAGAGAGATTGCCTGGAGGGGGAGGGGTCTTTGTGTCCACTGGCTGCTTTACTGAGTCAGTGAGAGGTGTAGATAGAGTCCATGGAGGGGAGGCTGGTTTCTGTGACGTGCTGAGCTGTGTCCATCACCCTCTGGAGTTACTTGACAGTCACATGCAGAGAAATTGCTGTACAAAGCCATAATACATCCAGGTAGAATGCTCTGTGGTGAATCGATAAATATTACTAAGGGTCAACGGGGACATGTCAAATTTCTTTAGCTTCATGTGAAACGTCTCCAATTGCTCTCTCTACATTGTTTCTTTAAAACCCATTCTGGCAATAATCTCCAGGCCAATGTCACCCTGAGAATGGTCCTTTGTACACCTTGTTGTAACATGTCTGGACTTCTGTACAATAAAGAACTCCTGATCTCTAAACACACCTCACTATGGCCCTCACACCTTACCACTGCACTTTCTCTGTGACTCTAACACTGCATTTTGTGCTCTGTTTTTACACGTGGAATAATCTGTCAGGATGGCACGTAAACAATAATTTTCACTGTATCTATGACATCAATAGATACAGTGCCACAGTGGCATAACGGTTAGCGCAACGCTATTGCAGCTTGGGGTATTCTGGAGTTTGGAGTTCTATAAGGAGTCCCTGTACGTCCTCCCTGTGAAATGCATGGGTTTTCACTGCATGCTCCGGTTTCCTCCCACAGTCCAAAGATGTACCAGATGGGTTAATTGCTCAGTATAAATTGTCCCATGATTAGGTTAGGGTTAAACCAGTGAGCTGTTGGGGGTTGCTGGGATGCCATGGTTTGTAGGACCAGAAGAACCAACTCTATGCTGTATTGCTAAATGAAAATATTTGCTGTTTCGGGGAGCAGGGCGATGAAAAGGAATAGGAAGCTTATCATCAAGCTACTGCACTGTGATACAGCCATACAGCTCGACCGACCTAAGTTAACAGTACAGCACAGTATGTTGAACCAACCTATTAAAGCTACTCCACGGAGTCAGCTGGAGACGCTCATGGAGTGAGTACCGTTTTGGATTCGCTCCATAACCTTTACTTTTTTTAACCTTTGATCACCCTTATTCAGCTTATTTTTACCTATACCGGAAGTTTCTTTATTCTTTTTTTTTGGATTTACTGCCAAGAGTTTGTTGTGAACTTTTGAAGATATGCAAACAGAAATGTCTCTCAGGTCTAAGGGACGGGATCCCGGACGTAATCCGAACGGTAACGGAAAAAAGCAGGCTCCGACACAACAAACACAATTAACTTTTGAATTGTTTATGGAGGTTTTGGATAAAAAATTTGCTGAACTACAACAATTTTTTAAAGAAGATATAAAGGCTTTTCAAGAGTACATGGTTAAGACGGATTTAGTAATTAAACAGCAACAAGCTCTTATTGCGTCTCTGCAAGAAGAAGCTCGGAAGCGAGATTTGACTATTGGAAAACTGCAACAGGATTTAATTTCGACCATTAAGCTGATGGAAGCCCTTAAAGCCAAGAGTGACGATTTTGAGAATCGGTCCAGAAGACAGAACTTACGTATACTTGGTCTTCCAGACGGCATAGAAAAAGATGACCCTTCGAAATATTTTGCTCAACTTTTAAAAGAAGCGTTTCCGACGATTTTCCCGAATAACCCCCTTTTATTGGATCAGGCACATAGAATTCGGCGTCGATCACTGAGTGTTACAGACAAACCTTCGGTGGTAATTGTCCGGTTCCATTATGTACATGACAAAGAACAAGTTATAAGAGCAGCTCGTCGGGTAGGAATGATTAAAATCAAAGATTTTTGCTTCCGCCTGATCGAAGATTTTAGTTCAGATCTTTTAAAAAGAAGGCTTCTTTTTAAACCGTTGATGGCTGAATGTTATGAGAAAAATCTGGAACCTGCGCTTCTATACCCTGCGAAGCTTCGAATTTCTCCGTCGAATGCTCCACGACAAGTTTTCCTTTCAACTTCAGAAGCGAGAAAATATCTGGAGGAGAACTTCCCTACTGCTACAGACACCAGTCTTTAATAAATGAATGATTCTGATCGTGTAAGATGGTTCTTGATCTCTTAAACCAGAATTATAATCTGGTTATTGGTGTAGGTTCATCCTACACTTTATACTCAAGTTAAAGTGTGTTTGCGTCATGTTAACTGTTTTGCCTTATACACTTTAATCATTTAACTACATACTTGTCTATTAACTTTGTTCCTTCGAAGGTATATTTTTAATTCTTTGAAGGTAAATTTTTCCTTGATTAAGAAGGTGGTTTTTTGGAAAAGATTTTTGGTTTTGCTTAAGATGGCATTATGTTTATATTTTTCGCGTTTCTTCCGTACAATGCATCGCTTATCTTAGCTTAAATATTTTTTGTTTTGTCTGGGCCAGAGCCCGAGTTATAATTGTTTTTTAGTGATTATATTTTTATTCTTTTTACAACTAACTATACTTAGAAATATGGTTTTTATTATAGCGATTTTATTTTTAAAGTTGGGGTGATTCTTTTATATATATCCTTTTTATATGGAGTGTTCTTCAGCTGACATGGGGGTAGGATTAGTCTTACTTTTTCTCTTTTTCTCGGGGGGTGGGGGGATGGTCTGTTTTCTAATTCTATTTTTTTTGTACCAGTTTGTGTTAGTTTTTTTATTCGGGCTGTTTTTGAATTTCAAATATGTCTGTGTTGTCGTCACTTCCGGGTCTTCTCACTACTTTTGTTCCTCTTCCGGGTGCATGAGTTTATAAGTTGGTTAACCCTTTCTATACCAAAGGGTTGATTATAGAATTATGGCTCAGACCATTAATTTTGTGTCTTGGAATACTAATGGTTTAAATCATCCAAATAAACGAAAGAAGATTTTCAAAGTATTCCAAAGACTTAATGCTCATATCATTTTTGTACAAGAAACTCATGTGAGGAGGGAGGACAAATTTCGTTTTTTTAGATTTTGGCGGGGTCAATAGTATCACGCAAATTCGAATGCTAAAGTAAAAGGAGTTTCAATTTTTATTGACTCCTCTATTTCATTTGTTCAACATGATATTTTTTCGGATCCGAATGGCAGATTTTTGTTAATTACGGGTTTACTTTGTAATAAAAAGGTTGCTTTGGTTAATGTTTATGCTCCAAATGTGGATTGTCCTGACTTTTTTAAGTCTTTATTTACTTCTTTACCCAATCTAAACGAATATAAGTTAATAATAGGTGGTGACTTTAATTGTTGTTTAAATCCTCTGATGAATAAATCTTTATCTATTCAGACTTTACCTAATAAGTCGGCCACTTGTATTAACTCTTTTTTGATTGATAATGGAGTTTTTGATATTTGGAGATTCCGGTATCCTAATGACAAAGAGTTTTCTTTTTTCTCACATGTTTATCACTCTTATTCAAGAATTGATTATTTTTTTGTAGACTCTTGTTTTATTCCATTGGTAATCGGTTGTACTATGATATTATAGCTATCTCTGATCATGCTCCGTTATTACTTTCTATGAAATTTACGGATACAGCTTCTAATGCTAGACAATGGCGATTTGACTCTACCTTGTTGCAAGACTCTGACTTTATAAAATTTATGGAGGAGCAGATCAACTTTTTCTTCTCAACTAATTCTACAGATGATATTTCCTGCGGAACACTTTGGGACACTTTTAAAGCTTATATACGTGGACAGATTATTTCTTATTCTGTTGGTTTGAGGAAACGTATCAAGATGGAAACTCTTTTATTGGTTGATAAAATTAAAGAGATTGATAAGAAATATTCGATTGCTCCTAGTAAGGAGCTTTACAAACAAAGGGTTGAACTTCAAATGGAACATAGTTTATTACTTACATCCTCGATTGAAAATCAATTAATGAAAACTAAATCTGAATTTTATATACATAGTGATAAATCTGGTAAACTGTTAGCTAGTCAATTGAAGAATGCTCTGGTTAAACGTCAAATCACTAAGATTGGTCAGCAGAATGGGAATCTGACAGTTAATCATGATGAGATAAATAAGGCATTTCAAGATTTCTATACCTCCCTGTATCAATCTGAATTTCCTCAAGATTATAATACCATGTCTGATTTTCTTGGAAAATTAAATTTTCCAAGGTTATCATCTGATGATCTTTTGATATTGGATACTCCTATTACGGATGTAGAAATTAAGGGGGCTATTTCCTCAATGAATTCTGGGAAAGCACCGGGTCCAGATGGTTATACAGTTGAATTTTAAAAATTTTTTTCCGCTACTCTTTCCCCTTGGTTAAGTAAGGTTTTTGAGGAGGCCATTAGATTAGGGAATTTGCCACAATCTTTTTATAGAGCTTCCATTTCTCTAATATTGAAGAAAGATAAAGACCCTACTAATTGTGCTTCTTATAGACCTATATCTTTATTGAATGTAGACTCCAAGATTTTTTCTAAGTTACTGGCATCTAGATTGGAGAAGGTATTACCCAAAATTATTTCAGATGATCAAACTGGCTTTATTAAAAATCGTTATTCTTTTTTTAACATTAGGAGATTGTTGAATATTGTTTATACTCCCTCACATGATACTTCAGAATGCGTGATTTCATTAGATGCGGAGAAAGCATTTGACAGAGTTGAATGGCCTTACTTATTTAATGTGTTGGAGAAGTTTAATTTTAGTCCGATATTTATATCATGGATTAAATTAATTTATCAGTGGTTACCAATAATCAAAGATCTCCCTTTTTTCACCTATTTTGGGGCACTAGACAGGGATGTCCTCTTAGTCCATTACTATTTAACATTGCCTTAGAACCTTTGGCAACTGCCATCAGACAATCACAGGATATTTTGGGTATTAATCGTGGGACAGATATTCATAAGCTATCTTTGTATGCAGATGATTTATTACTATTCATTTCTAACCCGGAGAAATCCATTCCAGCAGTTTTATCATTATTGGCTCAATTTAGTGAGTTTTCTGGGTATAAGTTAAATCTTAATAAAAGTGAATTGTTTCCATTGAATAAACGGGTCCCAATTTATGGAAATTTACCCTTTAAATTAGTTAATGACTCTTTTACTTATTTAGGGATCAAAATCACAAAAAATCATAAAGATTTATTTAGAATTAATTTTTTACCCTTAATTGATCAGATTAAAGGTTTGTTTACTAAGTGGTCACCTTTGTCTCTATCCCTAATAGGTAGGATTAATGCTATTAAGATGGTTATTTTACCTAAGTTTTTATATATTTTTCAAGCGATACCAATTTTTATCCTGAAATCTTTTTTTACTAATGTTGACTCTAAAATTTCTTCATATATATGGCAGTATAAAAATCCCAGGTTAGGTAAAACATATTTACAGAAGACAAAAAAGGAAGGCGGGTTAGCATTACCTAATTTCAGATTTTACTATTGGGCAGTTAATATTAGATATTTGTTATGTTGGTTGAAAGATGGGGGTGGATCTTTTGGCCCTTGTTGGGTGAGTTTAGAAACTAAATCGGTATCAGCTTATGCTTTGGGTTCTATTTTAGGGACTTCTCTCCCTTTTGCTCTTTCTAAATTGCCGAAACGAATTGACAACCCGATAGTTAAACATACATTGCGTATATGGTTTCAATTTTGGAGATTTTTTGGGTTGACTCAATTTGTTTTAAATAGTCCTATTGTATCTAATTGTTTTTTTCACCCTTCCATTATAGATCAAGCTTATTCAGCTTGGAAAACTAAGGGATTACTAAGATTTTCTGATTTATTTTTAGATAATTGTTTCATGTCTTTTGAACAATTATCCAACAAATATAACTTGCCGAGATTTCATTTTTTTAGATATTTACAGATTAGACATTTTTTAAGTTCTGTACTCTCTACGTTTCCAAATTTTGTGCCTTCAGATACTTTGGAGAGTTTATTTGAATTAGACCCTTTTCAAAAAGGGCTTATTTCAAAACTTTATAATATAATTATGAAGATACGTTCAGAGCCTCTTTATAAGGCTAAACAGGATTGGGAAAGAGAGCTTAGTTTTAGTATTTCTAGTGAGAATTGGGATAGAATTCTTCAATTAGTTAATACATCATCGTTATGTGCCAAACATTCACTAATACAATTTAAGGTCGTACATAGGGCCCATATGTCCAAGGATAAATTAGCTCATTTTTACTCTCATATAAGTCCTATTTGTGATAGATGTCATTCTGAAATTGCGTCTTTAACTCACATGTTTTGGTCGTGTTCATTTTTGGAGAAATATTGGAAAGATATTTTTGATATTATTTCTGCGGTTTTGAATATTGATTTACAACCTCATCCTATTACCGCAATTTTTGGTTTACCAATGTTAGATTCACTGCATTTATCTTCTTCAGCCCGTCGAATGATTGCATTTCTAACTCTGATGGCTAGAGATCTATATCGTTGAATTGGAAAGAAATTAATCCTCCCACTGTATTTAATTGGTTCTCTCAAACTATGTTATGTTTAAATTTAGAAAAAATTAGAAGTGGTACTTTTGAGACTTCTATTAAATTTGAAAAGTTATGGAGACCATTTATTCAACATTTTCATATGATGTAATATGACCCTGTGCCAAGTTCATTTGATTTCCCAGCTTTCAGCTTATGTATTTTGAGAGGACCGGAAGTGACGGCATTGATGAATAATTATTTTTGTGAGATATTATAAACAGCCTGCTTTTTTTTCCTTCTCTTTTGTTTTTTTTCTTTTATATTACTTATTAGTTATAGTTATTAGATTAGATTAGCTAGTTCTGCATTATATAAATTTTTTTTTTGTTTTTTTTCTTTCTTTTTTCTGTTTTTTTTATATTATACATTATGAAATATTTAGATTTACTATGTCCATACATATATCTTATGGCTTATGTCTTGGTAAACTCATTTATATTGTAACTATTATGTATGTTTTTTTTCATATGTAATGGAATGTGTATGTTGGTAATTTCTTTATCAATATATCATCTGTATTCTGTCCATATTACTAATATTAATAAAAAGATTTAGAAAGAAAAAAAAAGCTACTCCACAATCAATCTAACCTTTTCCTCACACACAGCCCATATCCCTCCATTTTCCTTTTATCTGTGCGCCCAGCTGAGAGTCTCCTAAATGTCCCTAACGTACCACCACCTGGGGCAGCGTATTCTAGGCACCCACCACTTTCAGTGAGAAAAAACCCACCTCTGCTACACTTTCCTGCACTCAGCTTAAAAGATGTCCTCTGGTATTGGCAATCGCTGCCCTGGGAAAAAAAGGCACTGCCTGTCTATTTTATCTGTGCCTATTCTATCTACGTATAATACAATCTGCCTTTTCAGTCTATGTATAATTTTATACACCTCTATCAGGTCACCTCTCATCTCCCTTCTCTCCAAAGAGAAAAGCCTTAGCTTCCTTATCCTAGCCTAATGAGACCTGCTCTCCAATCCAGGCAGCATCCTGGTAGATCTCCTCTGCGTCTTCTCCAAAACTTCAACATCCTTCCAAAAATGAGGTAATATTCCAAGTGTGATCTAACCAGGGTTTTACAGATCTGCAATATGACGTCACATCTCTTGAACTCATTCCCCAATATTCCCCCATAATCACTATCAGCTGGCACAGAAACTCTGAGGAATCTATGGACATGGACCCCCAAGATCCTCTTTGTTCCTCTGCACTGCTAAGAATCCTGCCATTAACTCTGCATTCTGCTTTCAAATTCAACCTTTCACAGGTGTTCTGCTATGCCCATTGAAAATCATAAAAGAGAGAGACACAGGAGACTACAGACACTGAAATCTGGATCAACACATGAAGTGCTGGAGGAACTCAGTGGGCCAGGCAGCAGCTGTCAAATTGATGCTTTGGGTTGATACCCTTTATGTGCAACAGTAGCATACCTCAACACTCTGGAAGGAAAAACAATTAGTATTTCTCAGCCAAGATGAAGGGTCCTGCCTAGAAACACGGACAGACCATTTCCCTCCACAGATCTTTGTACGTGCTGGATATTTAAAGAATGAGGGGGGATGTTATGGAAACCTACTGAATATTGAATTGAATTAAATCGACTTTATTTCTTACATCCTTCACATATGTGAGGAGTAAAAATATTTACATTACATCTCTGTCTGAATGTGCAAATTATAGTCATTTGTAATAAATAGTATGTACAGTAAGATCTACAACAGAGCAGTCAGTATAGCCTAGAAATACAATTGTGTCAGCGTGAATTAATCAGTCTGTCCCGGAGCCTGTTGGTCCTGGCTTTTATTCTGCGGTACCGTTTCCCAGATGGTAGCAGCTGGAACAGTTTGTGGTTGGGGTGACTCAGGTCCCCAATGATCCTTCAGGGCCTTTTTACACAACTGTCGCTATAAATGTCCTGAATAGTGGGAAGTTCACATCCACAGATGCGCAGGGTTGGCCGTACAATGCTCTGCAGAGCCCTGCGATTGAGGGAGGCACAGCTCCCATACCAGGCAATGATACAGTCAGGATGCTCTTGATTGTGCCCCTGTAGAAAGTCCTTAGGATTTGGGGACTCATACCAAACCTTCAACCATCTGAGGTGAAAGAGGTGCTGTTGTGCATTTCTCACCATACAGCCGGTATCAACAAAAAGCCTAGATAGAGTAGATGTAGAGAGGATAGGGGGACAGCCTCAGAATAGAAGGACATCTCTTTAGAACAGATGGTGAATCTGTGGAATTCCATGCCACCAATGGCTGCACAGGCCAAGTCATTGTGTATATTTAAAGTGGAGGGTGATAGGTTCTTAGTCAGGGGGTCAAAGGTTACAGGAAGGCGGCAGGAGAATGGGGTTGAGAGGGATAATGAATCAGCCATGATGAAATGGTGGAGCAGAGTCAATGGGCTGAATGGCCTAATTCTGCACCTATGTTGTATGTATGTAGTAAGTGAGAGTGAAACTGATGAGGGATGACTATTACTAACCTTGTCCTTGGAGTTGAGAACGACGGCCTGGTTATGAGGAACTCGCACCACGTGGTGATCAAAGCCAGACGTCGGGAGCCAGACCCGGGCCGGAAGCTTGTGATTCAGCAGTGACAGCTCTGAGATGAGCCTCTGCGTCTTCTGTTCCTTGGTGTGCAGGGTGACCAGCCGTTTGCCAATACCCATGAGTGACTTGATAAACTCTCTCTCGGGTGCCAGCCTGGCAGGTTGCTGCAGGAGACAACAGGGGGGCAGGTCAAGGTCAAGGTACAATGGATTCAGCACACTGCTCTCACACACCTTCAACTCATCTCTGTTTTCGAACAACACGAAAGTATGGGGTTATCCCCAGCTTACAAGAGCTTGAATTACATGCACCCATATGGCATAGGAGCAGAATCAGACCATTCAGCCCAACAAACCTGCTACATCATGGCTCATTCATTTTCTCTCTCAACCCTATTCTACCTGATTTCCATAACTTTCGATGCCCTAGTCAAGAACCTATTAATCTGGGCTTTAAAAATGTACCCATTGACTTAGCCTCCGCAGATGGCAATGAATCCCACAGATACACCATCCTCTGGCTGAAGTTGCTCCTCCTCATCTCTGTAACTGGATCTTGGACCTCTTGACGAAAAGGCCACAGTCAGTCTGTGTTGGCAGAACTATCTCCAGTTCCACCATGTTGACTCTCCAGGGCTATGTGCTCAGCCACTGCTGCTCAAGCTGAATCATGAAGTCTGCTGATGACACCACTGTGGCTGGCCTCATCAACAACGACTACGACTAGGTGGTGTACAGAGCGGAGGTAAAGCATTTGGTAGAATGGTGCAAGCACTACACCTTGAGTCCCGATCTGGAGAAGACCAAAGAGTTAACTGAAGACTTCAGGAAGGTGCAGGCTGAGCAATCCTCACTGCACGTAATGGATGATCTCACCTGGTCCCTCAACAACTCTGGTCAAGAAAGCACAGCTGTGTCTCCACTTCCTGTGCAGATTGAGTCGAGCAAGCATCCCTGCCCCCACCCCACAATTTTTACAGGAGCTTCTGTTCTGACCAACTGCATCATCAGCATCTAGTATGGGAATTGCAAGGCACCTGACTGCAAGTCCCAAAGGATTGCGAGGACTTCTGAGAGGATCATCAGGGTCTCTCTTTCACCAGAAGATATTTACCAGGAGCACTTGCATTCACAGCGCCCTTAGCATCGTCAATGATCCCTCCATTAGATCCAACTATCTCTATGACCCCATTACCATCAGGTAGGAGGTACCGTAGTATTAGGACAAGAACTGTTAGAATGGGATACAGCTTCTTCCCCAGGCTGTGAGACTACAGAACTCCCTGCTGTCACTGAGATCTCAGCACACATGAAGTGCAGTTAGCATTATACTGTTTACCTTTTAACTGTCATAAATGCATCTTATTATTTTTTAATTTACTTGTTGTGTGAGTTATATGTACTGTGTTGTGTACCTTGGTCTGGACGAATGTCGCCACAGTTGAATGACAAACTTGAACCTGATTCCTCTCCTAAATAAGATCATAAGATCTAGGAGCAGAAGTAGGCCATTTGGCCCATCATGTCTGCTCCACTATTCAATTATGGGCTCATTCAAGTCTTCCAGTCATCCCCATACCCTTTGATGCCCTGGCTAATCAAGAAAAAATTCTATCTCTGCCTTAAATGCACGCAATGACTTTCTTCTAATCTGAGACTGTGCCCTCAGCTCCTAGTCTCCCCCACTCTCCTCAATGATACACTTCATGTCCATTCTATCTAGGTCTTTCAACATTTGATGGATTTCAATGAGATTCCCTCCTCATTCTTCTAAGCTCAAATAAGTACAGGCCCAGAGCCATTCAAACACTCCTCATATGTTAACCATTTCATTCCAGGATTACTTTTGTAAATATTCCCTGGACCCTCTCTGAACACGCCTGCACAGCACCCTTTCCCAATATGCTCTTCCCAAATTACTGCAATGTTACTCCACAGAGACAAGATCTGAGCCTAGACGGTAGGAATACCAATTAAACAGAGTCTTGATACAGGGGTAATCTGTTAGTCACAGTGAAAGCTTTAGATCAGTGACCTGCTCCTGTTTATCGTTGCTATAATCCAGTTATTAATCCCTCTGCCTGGTAACACTTTCCAGGGCTGGTGGTTACAATCAAGTTAATTCTAAACAGGTGCCGGTTACTCAAACTACTCTCTAAATTTCAGGGTTAAATGGTCATTCTTAAACTGAGAGAACCCAGTTCTATGAACAATAATTTACGTTTGTTTAGCACCATCAGCATTCACTGTGCCTCAGTACATGTTACAATCATTAACTCATTTACCACAATGTATTGGTTTATTATTGTGATCACGAAGAACCCTCAACACACAATACATGCCCACTTCTCATTGCTACTATCAGGGAGCAAATATGGGAGCCTGAAGACACACACTTGACATTTCAGGAACAGCTTCTTCCCCTCCATCATCATATTTCTGAATGGACAATGAACCCACAAACACTACCTCACTATTTTTGCTCTCTTCTTGCATGATTTATTTTACATAAGGACTGGAGGCCCAGAGTAGGCCCGTATGTTTCATCTTACTTAGTGGTCCAGCACAGAACTGGCCCTTCTGTCCCTTCGAGCCACAATGCCCAGCAACCCCACAACCCCAATTAACCCTAACCCTACCCTAAGGATTTAGATAGATTAGTGGAATGGGCAAGAAAGTGGCAGATGAAATACAATATTGGTGGTAGAAATAAATGTGCAGACTATTTTCTAAATGGGGAGAAAATCCAAAAATCTGAGCTGCAAAAGGGTTTGGGATCCAAAAGGTTAACTTGCAGGTTGAGTTGGAGGTGAGGAAGGCTATTAGCATTCATTTCAAGAGCAGGGAAGTGATGTTGAGGCTTTATAAAACACTGGGGAGGCCTCATCTTAAGTATTGTGAACAGTTTTGGGCTTCTCATTTAAGAGGTTTACAAGGATGATGATTCCAGGGATGAAAGAGTTATCATACAAGGAATGTTTGATGGCTCTGGGTCTGTATCCACTGGAATTTAGAAGGATGGGGGGTGGGGGAAGAAATCTCACTGAAACCTTCCGAATGTTGAAAGGCCTGGACAGAGTAGATGTGGAAAGGATCTTTCCCATGGTGGGGGAGTCTAGGACAAGAGGGCATAGCCTCAGGATAGAGGGGCATCCATTTAAAACAGAGATGCCAAGAAATTTCGTTAGTCAGATGGTGAACCTGTGGAATTTGTTACCACAGGCAGCTGTGGAAGCCAGGTCATTGAGTGTATTTAAGCCCATAAGACATAGGAGCAGAATTAGGCCATTCAGCCCACCAAGCCTGCACTGCCATTTCATCGCAGCTGATCCCAGATCCCATTCAACCCCATACATCTGCCCTCTCACCATATGCTCCAATCAATCAGGAATCTATTCACACCTGTTTTAAATATACCCATTGACTTGGCCACCGCTGCAGTCTGTGGCAGACCATTCCACAGATTCAACACTCCTTGACTACAAAAATTCCTCTTTACTTCTGTTCTAAAAGGTCACCCCTTAATTTTGAGGCGGTGCTATCTAGTTGTGGATACCCCCACCAGAGGGAACATCCTCTCCACATCCACCTTATCCAGTGTTTTCAACTTCCAGTAGGTTTCAATGAGATAACCCACATTCTTCTAAATTCCAGTGAGCACAGGACCAAAGCTGCCAACGCTCCTCATATGTTAACCTCTTCATTCCCCGAATCATCCTCATGAACCTCCTCTGGACTCTCTCCAATGACAATACATCCCAAAACTGTTGACAATACTCCAACTGCAGCCTGACTAGTGTCTTATAAAGCTTTAGCATTATACTGTTGTTTTTATATTCTACTCCTCTAGAAATAAATGCCAATTATTCCAAATGAAATAAATTGCATTAATTTACAGACCCAACCTGTAAATTAACCTGGGAGTCTTGCATGAGGACTCCCAAGTCCCTCTGCCCCTCTGATGTTTGAACTTCTCCCAATTTAGATAATAGACCACAGTATTGTTCCTTTTACCAAAATGCATTATCGTACATTTCTCATCACTGTATTCCATCTGCCAATTTTTTGCCCATTCTTCTAATTTGTCTAAGTCCTGATGCAATCACTTTGCTTCCTCAGCACTACCTACCCCTACATCTACCTTCGTATCATTCACAAACTTTGCCACCAAGCCATCAATTCCACTATCTAAATCATTGACAAACAATGTGAGAAATAACTGACCCTGAAGAACAGCACTAGTCACTGGCAGCAAACCAGAAAAGGCCCCCTTTATTCCCACTTGCTGCCTCCTGCCTGTCAGCCATTCCTCTATCCATGCCCGTATCTTTCTTGTAATACCATAGAATTTTATCTTGTTAAGCAGCCTCATGTGTGGCACCTTATCAAATGCCCTCTGAAAATCTAAGTAAATGACTCAAATAACTAACAGAAATATCAGGCAAGATTTCCCTTTACATATTTATTTTATCATTAGTCTCCAAGTACCCTGAAACCTCATCCTTAATAATAGACTCCAACACTTTCCCAACCACTGAGGTTAGGCTAACTGGCCTATAATTTCCTCTTTTTTTGTCTTCCTACCTTCTTAAAGAGTGGAGTGATATTTGCAAAGTTCCAGTCCTCCGAGACCATTACAGAATCAAGTGATCCTTCAAAGATCATGACCAATGCATCCATTATCTCTTCAGCAACCTCTCTCAGGACTCTGGGATGTAGTCTATCTGGTCCAGGAGTTTTATCTACATTAAAATCTTTCAGCTTGCCTAAAAGCACTTCTTCCTTTGTAATAGCAATGACACTCACTCCTGCTCCCTGACACTCGTGGACCTCTGGCACACTGCTAGTGTCTTCCACAGTGAAGAGTGAAACACAGTACCTATTAAATTCTCTGCCATTTCTTTGTTCTCCCATTACTACCTCACTAGCATCATTTTCTAGTGGTCGAATATCAACTCTCACCTCCCTTTACTCTTTATACAACTTATAGTATCCTGCTTTATATTATCAGCTGGTTTGCCCTCATATTCCATGCTTTCCCTTTTTATAACTTTTTTAGTTACCCTTGGTCGGATTTTAAAAGCTTGCCAACTTCCCACTCACTTATGCTATCTTATATGCCCTTTCCTTGGCTTTTATGCAGTCCTTAACTTCCCTTGTCAGCCAGTTGCCTAGCCTAGCCATCTGAGAACAACTTCTGTGGGATATACCTATTATGCGCATTGTGAACTATTCCTAGAAACTTCAGCCACCTCTGTTCTGCCACCATCCGTGCAAGTATGCCTCTCCACTCTCTCTCATGCCTCTGTAATCCCCTTTATTCCATTGCGTTACTGATACACGTGACTTATGCTTTTCACTCTCAAACTGCAGTATGAATTCAATCATATTATGATCACTACCTCCTAGGGATTCCTTTATGTTCAGTTGACTAATAAAATTGGGGTTATTATGTAACACCTAATCTAAAGTAGCCTTTCCCCTAGTTGACCCAAGGACAAGCTGCTCTAAAAAGCCATCTCAACAGGTTCCCACTCTTGTGTTTTGACACCAACCTGATTTTCCAATCCCCTTGCATATTGAAGTCTCCATTACAATTGTGACATAACCCTTACTACATGCCCTTTCCAGCTCCCATAACTTAAGGCAGAGATTGATGGGTTCTTGAGGGGACATGGCATCAAAGGTTATGGAGAGAAGACCGGGCAGTGGGGCTGAGAAGGGAAAAAAGGATCAGCTATGGTGGAAAAGACTTGATGGGCCAAATACCCTAAATCTGTTCCTAGTAGTATAATCACGGAACAATTTACAATGACCAATTAACCCACCCAGAATTCCGGAAGGAAACTGGAGCACCCGGGGAAAAGCCACGCATTCCACAGAGACTCCTTACAGAATGTGGCCAGAGTTGAACTCCGAACTCTGGAATGGCCTGAGCTATTGTGGTAGAGTAACTGCTACACTACTGTGTGAGTGGATGGATGGAAAGGATGGGAAAAGGGCTTGCTTTGTGTTTGTTATCTTGTTTTGTTTTGCTGTCATTGTTCTGTGCTGTTCTGCCAAGCACTGGGATTAATAAATAGATTTGACAGAAAGTGCAGAGCAGATAAATGATAAAGTGCACAACAATAACAAAGTAGATTGTTGAGGCCTAGAGTCAGCGGATCCTGAGTGCCCGGGATGGGACGTGACAGGAGTTCTGCTCTCTTGTCTGTCTCCTGGTGATCTGATTCGAGTTATCAGGCGTGTTGAGGCGATATACACCTCTGGGGGTTGGGGGAGCAACAAACACAGAACAACACAGCGCTCAGCCAGACTGGTCAGCACAAGATCATCAGCCAAGCAACCTGTACTGTTCTATAGTGGTGCTAGAAAGTTTGTGAAGCCTTTGAAATTTTCTCTATTTCTGTATTTATCTTTGAGAAAAATGGTCCAATATTACATGTATTTGTTGGAAAAAGTATGTGAACCTCTGGGATTATCAGTTCATTTCAAGGGGAAATTAGAGTTGGGTGTTTCAATCAATCAGGTGTGAGTGTGGGAGGCTCTGCCCTACTTAAAGAACATATACCTGAGTCTTCACTATCAAAGTCTGATCTTCACCACGGAGTTTTTTGTGGGAAGTGTGCCATACCTTAATCAAAGGAGATTTCTGAGTATCTCAGGGAAAAAAATTTGTTGATGCTCACCAGGCTGGAAAAGGAAACAAAACCATTTCTAAAGAGTTTGGGCTCCACCAATCTACAGTCAGGGAGATGGTGTACAAATAGAGGAAATTCAACACCATTATTACTCTCCCCAGGTATGGTCGACCAACAAAATCACTCCCAGAGCAAGACAAGTAATATTCCAGGAGGTCACAAAGAAACTCCAGGGTAACATCTAAGGAGCTACAGGCTGCTTTCATTGGCTAATGTCAACAACGGTGTGCATGGCAGGACTGCAAGGAGAACACTGCTGCCTATCTAAGGCTTGCTAAACACCATTCGGATAAGACAGAAGGCTATTGGAAGAATGTTCCATGGATGGATGAGCCTCAAATAAAACTGTTTTCTGGCGTAAATGAGAAATGTTATGTTTGGTGAAAAGTAAACACTGCATTCCAGCTGTGAAACGTGGTGGTGGCAGTGTCATGCTTGGGCTTGCTCTGCTGCCTCAGTTCCAGGACAGCTTGCCATCATTAATGGATCTATAAGTTCTGAATTGTACCAGCAAATACTAAAGGAAAATGTCAGGGTATCGCTCCGTGAACTGAAGCTCAAGAGAAAGTGGGTCATGCAGCAAGACGACAACCCTAAACACACAAGTCAGTCTACCAAAGGAATGGTAAAGCAGAAGAAAGTTTGTGTTTTGGAATGGTCAAATCAAAGTCCTGACCGCAATCCTATAGAAATGTTGTGGAAGGACCTGAAGCAAGTAGTTCATGCAAGGAAGCCCACCAACATCCCAGAGTTGAAGCAGTTTTGTAAGGAGGAATGGCCTAAAATTCCTCCAAGCTAATGTGCAGAACTGATCAACAGTTACCAGAAATGTTTGGTTAAGTTATTGCTGTACAAAGGGTCACATCAGTTACTGAGAGCAAAGGTTCACATACTGGATCATTTTTCTCTATTATTAAATGAACAAGTTTGTTTAATTGGGTTCTCTTCATCTAGCTTTAGGACTTATATAAAGATCTGATCACATTTTAGGTCATATTTATGCAGAAATAGAGAAAATACTGAAGGGTTCACAAACTTTCTAGCACCACTGTATGTTCTATACTGTTCCTAAAGCAGAATGACCAAGACTGTGGCAATAGACCCAGACAGCTGCTGCTTGTTGTTTCAGGGCTTTGGGCAAGGACTGAAGTGAAACTTGATGACTCCACTCTCAGCCACAACAGTGTTAGAGCACCTGATCTCTGACAACAGCCCACTTGACTTCAGGCTCCAAGCCAACTCACAGCAACCACAATCATGAGAGAAGCTCACTCCTGCTAAGCACTACCAAGGCTGGGCTGTCAATAGACATCCTAGCCCATAAGAACATTCTGGAAACACTTGGATCATGTATGCTGGCCAGTATGCTAACCAGCACACATTTGGAAGCAATTATAAAGACACTTAAATAATAAACTGAAATAGATAACCCCTCATGGTCTTGAACTGCTGTATCGCACCAACAGATTTCAAACAATAGGGGTCTTTTTTTTAAATTCAGATCCATCCCTCATTTGTAATTGAGAGTAAACCACATGAAGGACGGATATCCATGGACTAAGGCAAGAACGTCACTGACTGTGGACCTCTCTTACCCCTTCTCTCCTCCCCACTCCAGTGCTATTCCTCCTTCCTATCCATCCATGGCCCACCTTCCTCTCCTATCAGATTCCTCCTTCAGTCCTTTACCTCTTCCACCTATCCCATTTTAAGTTACTCTACCCCCACCCACTTTCTCCCACACTTGGCTTTACCTATCATCTCCTAACTTGTACTCCTTCCCTTTCTCACCTTCTTATTCCCGTTTATCCCCCCTTCTCTTTCAATCCTGATGAAGAGACTCAGCCCAAAACATTGACTCCTTATTCCCCTCCATAGACGAGGCCTGACCTGCTGAGTTCCTCCAGTATTTTGTGTGTTATTTGAAAATCTCACACTCGTTTCTCCATCACACTTTATTTACTTGTGCACAAGGAAAACAACCCAGCCTGTTACCAAACTTCTGAAGCTTGGACAAAGAAATACCACTTTTATACAGAAGTTAACTCGATGGTTATCATTTTTGACAACCTGGTAACCATTGTAGCTGTTCAAATTACTTACTTGTAGGTCATCAATCACAATAATAGTCATTAATAGCCAATAGGATCCCCATGTTAAAGGCCAATAATACTTCAGAATTAGTAAAGTTACTGACCCATAGAAAGTGTGACTTGAGAAGCCTTGTCTCAGTATGCAATTACCCTCGGACTCCCACTGTGCAAAGGGAAGTTATGCTCTTCAACAACCTTTCTTGTCTGGGTTGACTGCATGCTGTTAACCCTTTCTTGCTGCAACTTCCACAACTGAGTTGGGGATGATGACCTACTAAGGTTGATGATCAATTGAGGCCCTCTGTTGGTTGGGGTCAACCAGGAATGTTGCATCCCAGATGTATAGGACATACACAAACAAACCAGGCCAGTTCAATACGGAGAGCAAGCTGCTGCTCAAGCAACAGGCTCTGCCTCTCCACACAGCTGATAAATCCAAAGGAATGGCAGAGACCAATACAGTTTGGCACCAGAGGTGTTACAGGAGTTGCCAGTCAGCATTGAACTCAATGTAGGACAACCTTAAGGACTCCAGCTCTAGAGTTTTCCTCAGGGTTTACTCCTGTAGCCTCCCCTATGAGCAAAAGGTGGAGAATTGCAATCGGAGTTTTCCTTCTCCTAAATGAACTGCCAACTACAGCTGACGAGCCTCATCTACCCAAAGCAATTGGTTTTAAGCTGCCAGTAGCCTGCTTTTACCCCTTCTCCTGTCAGTAGACACTGTTTCACTGGACTTAGTAGCTAAACCACACATGAAAGTAGGAGTTGGACTTGGTTGTCAAACACTATTTGAAATGCATGCCATTGGGAGCCACCCCCTCCCCCCGCCCCCCCGGGTTATGCCAACCTTGAGAATCAATTTATTAACTTCATGTTACAGTCAGTGCAGCATAAAATGACTGTAAATGAATGATTACACCCAGGCAAAATGGACAAGATGGTTTCCAGTAATGCTAGAGTCCAGAAATGTCATTGGAATATTCATAAACACAAGAGATTCTGCAGATGCTGGAATTCCAGAGCAACACACACAAGATGCTGGAGGAACTCAGCCGCTCAGGTAGCATCTATGAAAATGAATAAACAGTCGACATTTCGAGCCTTATGAAGTTGATGAAGGGTCTCGGCTTGAAACATTGACTGTTTACTCATTTCCATTGGAATGCTCATCTAGGAATATGCACTTGTACACTGGAACTACAGGACGTCCACTTCCAGAAGGTGCAAATTAGAAGTAAGATCTGAAGAATGTACACTTGGGGGTAACAGTAATCATTACAGAAACAAAATAACTGTGAGAGGTATGGCACAAGGTCACAGGATCACGATCTCGTAACTCAACTCCACTCAGCTGCCTGAATTACCGTGTACTCACCATCTGAAAATATGAATCTAACAGAATCAAAGACCAAGCATTCAGAACATTTTAAAGGATCACAGCCATGAGGAAAGGATTCCTCCCAATCTGTCCTGAACATATCCAAACTTCTCTTAAATGCTCTATTTGCTTTATTCTTAGGACAGGTCCAATGCCATGTTTAACTTTGCTGATGACACCAGCTGTCGTTGGCCGAATCAAAGGTGATGATAAATGAGCATATAGGAGGGATCCGACGCAGCAGCCTTTCCAGGTCCAACCAAAGGTGTGATTGTTCATCCTTCACATCTTTTCCACAATTGCAAGACACTGCTGGTTATCAAGAACATCGAGTTCAGCAGGTCTACCCTACTAGCAAGTGGCTGAATAGTGGTAGAGCTGGACTTGTTGCGCACTGTATTGCAGTCTGCCTCCCAGAGAAAGCGGCATTAGTGACAGTGCGTGGATAACATCCACTGATTCTCCTTTGTTTATCCTGCCTGTTATTTCCTCAAATAAGTCAAACAGATATGTCAGGCAAGATTTCCCTTTAAAGAAACCATGTTAACTTCGGCCTACTTTATCATGCACCTCCAAGTATCTTGAAACCTCATCCTTAATAAATGAACTCCAACATCTTCCCAACCACTGGTGAGGCTAGTAACTACCTTTCCTCTGCCTCCCTCCCGTCGTTAAAGAGTGGAGTGACATTTGAAATTTTCCAATCCTCTGGAAGCATTCCAGAATCTAGTGATTTCTGAAAGATCATTACTAATGCCTCCACTATCTCTTCAGCTACCTCTTTCAGAATCCTGGGGTGTAGCCATCTGGTCCAGGTGAGTTATCCACCTTCAGATCTTTCAGTTAGTAATTGCAATTACACTCAGTTCTGCCCCCTGACACTCTCAAATTTCTGGCATACTGCTAGTGTATTCCACAGTAAAGACTGATGAGAGATACTTATTCAGTTTGCCCGCCATTTCCTTGTTCCCCAGTACGACTTCTCCAGCATTGTTTTCCATCATTCCAATATCCACTCTTGCCTCTCTTTTACTCTGTATATATCTGGAAAAAACTTTTGGTATCCTCTTTGATATTATGGGCTACCTTACCTTCGTATTTCATCTTTTCTCTTATTTTTTTTGTTACCTTTTGATTGGTTTTTAAAAGCTTCCCAATCCTCTGACTCTAATTTTTGCTCCATTACATGCTCTCTCTCTTGCCTTTATGCTGTCTTTGACTTCCCTTTTCAGTCATAGTTACCTCATCCTCCCTTTAGAATACTACTTCATCTTTGGATGCACCTATCCTGCACCAACTGAAGTCCCCAGAAACTCCAGCCATTGCTGTTCTGCCATCATCCCCACTAGTGCCCCCTTCCAACCATCTTTGGCCAGCTCCTCTCTCATGCATCTGTAATTCCATTTACTCCATGGCAATACTGTACATATAACTTTAGTTTCTCCCCCTGAAACTGCACAGTGATTTCTATCATACCATGATCACTACCTCCTAAGGGTTCCTTTATCTTAAGCTCCCTAGTCAAATCTGGTTCATTATACAACACCCAATCCAGAATTGCCTTTGCACTAGTGGGCTCCGTCAGTAGCTGTTCTAAAAAGCCATCTTGAAGGCATTCTACAAATTCTCTCTCTTGGGATCCAGCACCAACTTGATTTTGAAATCCCCCACGTCTCTCATAACATTGCCCTTATTACAGGCCTTTTTTATTTTCCAGAAATTTACATCCCATATCCTGGCTACTGTTTGGTGGCCTGTATGCAACTCCCATTAGGGTTTTTGTACCCTTAACTCTACCCACAAGGATTCTACATCTTCTGATTCTATGTCACCTCTTTCTAAAGACTTGAACTCAGTTTTTACCAAGAACCACCCACCCCCTCTACCTACCTGCCTGTCCTTTCGATACAAGGTGTACTTAGATGTTAGGTTCTCAACTATATTCTTCTTTCAACCATGACTCAGTGATGCCCATGTCATACTCGCCAATTCATAAATGTGCAACAAGACCATCTACCTTATTCCGTATTCAAATATACGTGCATTCAAATTTAACCCCTTCAGTTCTGATTTTTCACCCTTTTAGATTTTGCCCCCAATTTACATTTCAACTCATCTCATTTTGCCCAGTCATCTGCCTGTTTTTCCTCACAGTTTCACGACATGCTGCATTGACTTGTATACCAATTGCCCCACCCTCAGCCCTATCATTCCAGTTGCCATACCCCATCAAATTAGTTTAAACCCTTCCCAACAGCTCTAGCAGACCTGTTCCTAAGGATATTTGCTCCTTTCCCCCCCACCCCACCCCCGCCCTCGGGTTCAGGTGTAACCTCTCCTTTTATACAGGTCATACCTTCCCCAGAAGAGATCCCAATGATGGAGAAATCTGAAACTGCACCCTGCATCACTTCACCTTTACTATCATCCTATCCTGCCCTGAGTAGCATGTGGTACTGGGAGTAATCCGTAGGCCCTGCTCTTTAGCCTCTTCCCTAACTCCCCATACGCAGTGCGCAAGATCTCTTCCCTCCTTCTACTTATATTATTGGCGCCAATGTACACCACGACCTCGGCTGCTCACCTTCCCTCTTGAGAATCTCCTGCAGCCACTTTGAGACACAAGACATCCTGGACTCTAGCAACTGAGATTGCAACACACCGGCCTGGCTTCCCTGGCACAGCCGTTGAACCTGCTGTCCGTCCCCTCACTATTGAGTCTCCTGTCACCATCACTCTGTGTGACTTTACCCTTCCCTGCTGAACCACAGTGCAACTGGCCTGGCTGCTGCCGCAGCGTCCCCACAGTACCCAAAGTGGTAAACCTGTTTCTGAGGGGTATGGCACTGCACTGACTGCTTACTCCTCTTACTTCTCCTGGTGGTCACACCACCACCACTGGGTGTGACCACCTCAGTAACAGTCTCATCTATGAGGATTTTCAGCCTCCCAGATAGTCCCAAGCACATCTAGCTCCATTTCCTTGACCTGGGTGCACCTCCTGCAGATGTAATAATTAGAGAAACCGTTAGGAACCCCGAAATCCCACATCTCACAGAAGAAACATTCCACTGCCTGAACTATCATACTACTTTTACCTCTAACTTCTCAAACTCTGTTCTGGTAGAAATGTGACTCCAGGATCACATCCATGCCCCATCAATCTGCAGGCCATGACACTCAGGAACTGAGGTATTAAAAAAAAGAGTAATATAGCCTATGTCTTCTAATGTGCTGTGCTGTGTTCTGTGTTTGACTGCTGATACTGGGTTTTACACCTTGACCCCAGAGAAACACTTTCATTTGTGTACTCATGTGTATGACTGGATGACAATTAAATTTGAACATGAACTTCTGGCTGAATGGTGCCACAACAACAAATTCTCACTCAACATCTTCCTTTGCTTATTCAGCTTCCTCTGAATTGCTTCTTGATTTGCCTCAACTACACTTCGGCCTGAAAAGTCAGGAGTTTATTCTCCATTGAAGCTGCCTGACTTATTCAGTTGCTCAAGCATTTTGTATGTGTTGCTCTAGATTTCCAACATCTGCAGAATCTCTTGTGGTTATATCATATGAGATTATAACATACAAAACAGTTCAATCAAACTACTTCAATATGATCCAGATGGTATAAGAAGACTGCAGAATCTCGAGCAAGTGATGAGGGGACATCACAGTCAGTGAGTCACTATCTAATAGCAGCAGTGACTTGACTCCAATCACAACCTCTGGTACTGTGTGCGTGTGTGTGTGTGTGTGTGTATTTTGCATGTTCTCCTTATAACAGCATGAGATTCCACCCCATTCCCACCTTTCTAGATCAATTGGCCACTGCACCCTCTATTGTGTGGGTGAGTAATGGAACCCTTGGGAGCAGGGGGCAGGAGTTGGTAGTGATGTGGGGAGAATAAAATGGGTCAAGGTAGTAGGACCGGGGTGAAAATTGGCACCAGGATGACTCCGTCCTGATGGGCCTGCTTCTGTGCTGTATCCATGACTTGAAGGTACTGGCGTGAAATATCAACTGTTTATTCCCCTCCACAGATGCTGCCTGACTTGCTGAGTTCCTCAGCATTTTATATAGAAGGTTCAGTGATAATAAGCCTAATTCTGAACCTCCTTGCAATAAACCACTTGCTTTCCCAATTGCCTCTTGTACCTACCAGCAGTCGGCTGTTCATTCCCAAGGTAAAGCAATCTTTTTCCCAAATTCCTCACTGGATTGGAGCACTGTTCTCATTTCCAATTTACCTTCTACAGTCAGGTGAAAATAGGAAGATAGTCTTGATGCCAATACTATCAGATTTTTCATAATCTCAACAGCCTCATCCCCATGTGTTGCTACATTGACCTAACACTGGAATCCGAAGGTGATATCTCCCACGTTCATGCTCTTCTAGCCCTGCCGTGCCAGGACAATAATACAACTGCACGGTATTATTTGCCCACAGAGAATGGTTGCCAGCGATCCGATTCTTCCGTACATTTTCCAAGCTAGTCCTGCTTCAATGCATTCACTAATGACAGGACATATTCCATTTGTTTAGTTATGGGTAGTGTTGGTGATCATTCAATTATATTATTTTAGCATGATGCAGTTTGCTGTAGAAAACAAATGCTTCTGACATAAAGATATTAGTTTACAAACAGTTCTCAGGAATGGAACCCTTATGTATCCAGGCGGCTGCCAATTCTCAGGGAATCAGTCACACTTTGGACCATTCCTACTCTCCTTATTTCCCCATATGTATTCTCTAGAACCCCTCCCCTTCCGCTGACCCAGTATCCCTCACTAATACCTGTCCCTGTACTTGGTCTCTGGAACTTGTTTCTCACTCACACCCATTAACTAACAAACATATAGAGACAATAGACAATAGGTGCAGAAGTAGACCATTCAGCCCTTCGAGCCTGCACCACCATTCTGAGATCATGGCTGATCATCTACTATCAATACCCGGTTCCTGCCTTGTCCCCATATCCCTTGATTTCCCCTATCCAGAAGATACATATCTATCTCCTTCTTGAAAGCATCCAGAGAATTGGCCTCCACTGCCTTCCGAGGCAGTGCATTCCAGACCCCCACAACTCTCTGAGAGAAGTTTTTCCTTAATTCTGTCCTAAATGACCTACCTCTTATTCTCAAACCATGCCCTCTGGTACTGGACCCTCCCAGCATCTGGAACATATTTCCTGCCTCTATCTTGTCCAATCCCTTAATAATCTTATATGCTGCGATCAGATCCCCTCTCAATCTCCTTAATTCCAGCGTGTACAAGCCCAGTCTCTCTAACCTCTCTGCGTAAGACAGTCCGGATATCCCAGGAATTAACCTCGTCAACCTACGCTGCACTTCCTCTATAGCCAGGATGTCCTTCCTTAACCCTGGAGATCAAAACTGTACAGAATATTCCAGTATACTTCTGTATATGTACAGAAAGCAGTGGGAATTGAACTGCGGTCATTAGCCCTGTAATAGTTCATGCTAACAACTACTCTACTGTGCCACCCATCCCTTTCCTTTACCATTAGCCCATACAAAGGGGTGATTTAAACCCAATTAACCTATCAGCACTTCTTCAATATACACGGTAAAACCCACACAGCCGCAGAGAAAACATGCAAGCACCCATGATGGCTACCAAACCCGGCTCCCAGAGCGCACGCGATGGCTACTAAATCCAGCTCCCAAAGCACCCATGATGGCCACCAAACTCAACTCTTAGTGCTGAGAGGCAACAATACCAACTGCTGTTCCTCAGTGCAGAGCCCGAGAGCAAATCTTCCTTTGGCCCCTTGTCCAGCAGTCCTGTTCCTCTCCTCTCTCCTCAACTGGTCTTCCCAAAACTGTTGGCATGTACTGATCTGCATCTGCATCCAGCATGGGAGCACGGTGGTTAACATAACACTATAATGGCACTAGCAACCCAGGTTCCATTCCCACCACTGTCTGCAAGGAGTCTGGATGTTTTCCCCATGACTGTGGGGGTTTTCTTCCCACATTCCAAAGACATGTCAGTGCCATAAAGTGTGGCGACACATACTGGCTTTTCCCAGCAAATCCTCGGACTGCGGTGGTTGTAGGTGCCAGCAACACACTTCTCAATTTGTCTTGATGTCAAGTGTGACAAATAAACTAACCTTTCTATAAGCGTACATCCAGGACACTTCCCAATTTATTCCAGCCTTTGGGAGTTCCAACTAGCCATCACTCCACCTCCCACCCCAGATTAAAGAGTTCCAGTAATTCCTCACAAAGGCTTGGAAACCAGGACCTTTTTTTTAAAAGGATGTAGTTCACGATCAAACCATGCTGGCTATTGTCTAATCACTGAACAACAGCAGCCAAGGTTGGGGAGGAAGCAAGAGGGTTGTGAGGAATGAAAAAAAATCTATATTCCAGACCACAGCACTCTGTCCTTTCCCCACAACTGGTATGGGGGAAGGAAGGGTGGGGAGATGGAGAGGACAGAACAGCTGAAAAGATAGAAAAATCAAATACAGCAATAGTGGTGAGATGGTAATAAACATAATTCTGTTAATCAACAGGGAGGCAGAATGAAGGAACCAACAGTTCTCGCAGAAACAGTATTTTCTCAGGCCAGTGTTTCTTTCATTTTGATGGGCATCAGCTTTAATCTCAGTTAAGTCAGCAATCGATTGTTTTTTTAGCTGATTTTTTTTCTAAGATAAACGTTGCAGTAGAGGGGGCCAGTAAGCTGAAGGTCACTATCTTTAACCCAGTCAGGGGACGGGGCAGGGGTGGGTACTGAGGGGCAGATTTCACATACAAAGGGTGGCAGGAATACGAATGTGCTGCCAAAGGAAGAGGTAAGAGTGGGTACAGGGGAAAAGGTTTCATATACAGTGACGGGTATATGAACTGCCAGTACAAGGTGTAGAGGTGGGAAGAGGGGAGGTTTCATACACAGACAATGGCGGGTATATGAAACAAGCTGCCAGAAGAAAGGGTAGAGGTGGGTACTGGGAAGAAGGTTTCACACACAGAGGACGGCAGGTATATGGAACGAAATGCCAAAGGAAGAGGTAGAGCCAGGTATAACTGGCCCATTTCCATGCGGTCTAGCTCTATGCCTCTACGGTGAAACTGAATCTGAGGAACAGAAGCTACATTATATTTGAATCAGGAGTTTTATAGAGTCATAGAGCACTACTGCACAGAAAAACAGGCCCTTTGGCCCATCTAGCCCATGCTGAACTATTACTCTGTCATGTCAAGGAGGCTTGACGTTTTACCATGCATCCATTTTGGTCTGACTCTGCCCTTGAGGTTTTGATGGGAGTCCGGGGATGGAGCATTAAGGCTGTAGCCAATCTGCTCAGCACATTTTTAGTGGGATGGCCTGAAAGCAGTGTTGCCCTGGTGGGAGCCAGTGCCACCCTCCATTGGATAATCAACATGAGGGTATTTCCTCACGCCTACAGGGTGGTACAGAAGGAAAATTTAGGGGGTGCTTTGCTAGCTTACAGGCCAGATCATTGGGTATATGGTGGAGGTTGGAGTGGAGGAGTGGGTTGGATTGGGTATATCAGTGAAGGTTGATAGACATGTAATTAGCAAGGGGAGAAGGCAGGAGGGTGGAGATTTTGAAACTCAGTTCAGCCAATCAACATGTTTAATTGGAGTTTTACGTTGGCAGGAACCTGCACTACAGTCTCCGCAGATAACTGAATTCCCTCATGCCTACAGGGGTCGAGGAGGAAATTTGGAGGGGGGGTGGTATGTCAGCCAACATATTTTGAAACTGTGCTCAGCCAATCAAAACGTTTTTCAGGTCTATTGCCCTGAGTAGCACACAGAGGAAATACTGCTTAGAAGGAAGGAGCCAGCAACCCAGCCACCACAACAAGAACTGGACACTTACAGTGCGGTCATCTCTACCAATACTCTCATTACTGGACGAAAGCGCCTGGGAAACAGGGGGAAGGAAAGGTTGTGTTATTATTTCTTTCATTCTTTGCACAAGAAACTCTTTCGCGTAGCGGTTATCATGACACTATTACAGCTCGGGGGCGTCGGATTTCGGAGATCAATTCCACTGTCCTCCGTAACAAAGTTTGTACTTTCTTCCCATGTGCATGTGGGCTTCCTCCGGTTTCCTCCCACAGTCCAAAGATGTACCAGTGAATTGGTTAAACTAGTCATTGCAAATTGTCCTGTGATTGAGTTAGGAATAAACGTGTGGTCTGGTGGGCAACGCAGGCCATTGGGCGGTAATGACTTGTATCTCGTAAGTAAAGTAAATAAGTATACAAACATTGTATGCTCCACTAATCTTCAAAATCACCAGCACCCGAGACTGGCAAATAATTTCTGCTTGTTTTATCAATATTCTTAAGATTACTTTAAAAGGTCATGAAATTAATTTTGCTAAGCATTGGTGTTATAAGAAACCTTATTGCCTGACCTGCTAAGTTTCTCCAGCATTTTCTGTGTGACAAACATCAACTCGGGTTCTCCCTCCGTAGATGCTGTCTGAACTGCTGAGTATTGCCAAAATGTTGTGTTTTTATCTCAGCATTGTAGCAGCTGCAGTATTGAAATCCAGGCAAAACACCAGGTGCAGTAGGCACTCAGAGGGTCAGGTGGCATTTGGAAATGGACAGTCAGCGTTTCAAGATTGAAAACTTCAACTGCCCATCTCCCTCCACAGATGCTGCCTGTCCTGCTGATTTCCTCCAGCTGTTTGTTTCCTTTACTCCAGATTCCAGTATCAGCAGTCTCTTGTATCTACACTGAAATGAGTCCAGTATTATTCATTTATTAGAGCATGTGACAGGCCCTTCCAGCCCAACAAGCCCATGCTGCCCAATTAACTAACCAATCCATACTTCTTTGGGAGGTGGGAAGGGAACCAGAGCACTCGGGGAAAACACACGCCTCATTGTTCAGCCATCGAGTGTGTCATTTAACAGCTTCACAACAATTGGAGAACTTTGAGGAAAGAAATGACATTGCTTCTTCCATAGCGTGACAAGACATTTCAGCACAAGCTTTAGCCAACTAGTGGGATGGATCCCATTAATAGCTTTTGGGCAGGGATTTAGGATCCCAACGAGAGCCCCAGGTCACATCTGGTGCAGATTCTCCCTAAGCTCATTTAAGTGGAGTTGTCTGCTTGCTTATCAAGGTGCTTGGGCAACAGCAGGTGCACAGACAAGAAATATTTAGTCTTGCCCATGTTCAACATTTATAACCCGAATCCTGGTATCCAAGCCCTGACAGCTGAATTAAAGGCAGGATGGGCCTCTGGATCATGGTACTAACACAGATCTTGTTTGTCACTGGGCCTGTGATTAAGACAGAGACTGTCTGTCTTAATTGCACAGTGCCCTCCTGATACCACTTCCAACATCACACTCTGCCATTGTCCATGCTTCTCCAGCCCACTTGTTTGGCTCCCATTACTGACAGAAACACCGCTGATTAAATTAGGTTTACTTGTCACATGTACATCAAAACAGAGTCAAATGCATCGATTGCATCAATGACCGACACAGTCTAAGGGTGTGCTAGGGGCAGCCCACCAGTGCCAACACGTTTCAGGCACCCACAAAGCATGCCCATATGTCCCTAATCTTAACCCATCCATCTTTGGAATATGGGAGGAAACCAGAGCATCCGGAGGAAATCTTCACAGGAAACTCCTTATAGAGAGCAGCAGAAACTAAACCCAAATCGCTAGTGCTGTAAAGCACTAAGCTAACCGGCAGTTTTGGAATTCCCTTCCTTAATTATTTCAACAGGAAAGGACGCTCAGCCCACTGAGTGCAAGTTGGCACCACGCAGAGCAAGCCCATCAGCCCTATATGGTGTGGCACAGTAGCATAGTGCTTCTGTGATGCTTTTCTGATTGGGGCTCAACTCCTACGGCTGACTGTAAGCAATTTGTACATTCTCCCTGTGACTGTGTGGGTTTTCTCCAAATGCTCCAGTTCCTTCCCACATAGAAACATAGAAACCCTGCAGCACAATACAGGCCCTTTGGCCCACAATGCTGTGCCGAACATGTAATTACTTTAGTAATTACCTAGGGCTACCCATAGCCCTCTATTTTTCTAAGCTCCATGCACCTATCCAGGAGTCTCTTAAAAGACCCTATCGTATCTGCCTCCACCACCATCGCCGGGAGCTCATTCCACGCACTCACCCCTCTCAGAGTAAAAAACTCTCAGAGTAAAAAACTCTCAGAGTTTACTCTCAGAGTAAAAAACTTAACTACAGAGTCAACTTGCGCACCAGATTTGAGTGTCTTATGGACTTGGACCCAAGATCCCTCTGTTCCTCAACAATGTCTTACCATTAACACTATATTCCATATTGGAGATAGTCCACAGGACGTTCACAAGAATGATCCCAGGAACGAAAGCGTTCTTGTATGAGGAGCATTTTGTGGCTCGGGGCCTGAAACTCACTGGAATTTAGAATAATAACGGGGGGATTTCACTGAAACCTATCGAAAAGGCCTAGATGAAGTGGATGTGGAGAGGGTGTTTCTTATAGTGGAGTGTCAAGGCCCAGAGCCCCTCAAAATAAAAGTCGTCCCTTTAGAAAAGAGATGAGGAGGAGTTTATTTAGCCAGAGGGTGGTGAATCTGTGGAATTCATTGCCACAGGTGATTGTGGAGGCCAATTCATTGGATATATTTAAAGCAATGGTTGATAGCTTCTTGATTAGTGAGGGTGTCATAGGTTACAGGGAGAAGGCAGGAGAATGGGGTTGAAAGGGATAATGAATCAGACAGGATTGTGTGGCGGAGCAGACTTGATGGACTGAATGGTCAAATTCTGTTCCCATGTGTTATTGTACTTCACTGTTACCACAGCTTAAAAGATGGCCCTTAACAAGAATGTTAGAAATCTAAATTTGATACCAGGTCACGCACAAGAAGATAAACAGACTGTTGCAAAGGGAGGCTAG
This sequence comes from Hypanus sabinus, assembly GCF_030144855.1. NCBI lineage: Eukaryota > Metazoa > Chordata > Chondrichthyes > Myliobatiformes > Dasyatidae > Hypanus > Hypanus sabinus. The sequence continues at coordinate 92,377,619 of NC_082714.1, read as the reverse complement.
AAGCTGAATGGGAAAGATAACAACTCCAAATCGTGGGTGTCCAGGCAGCTGCAGCAAGGGTGGACAAGAGAAATTAGGCATGATCTCATAGTGGGGGGGTTGCAGAAGTAGGAAGGGATGAAAGGATGGAGGCACATGAAGGAAATAAAACAGAAATTCACCGTTCCTTCTTCCAATGTAAACATGCCTGGGTTCATTTAGTCTCAAGTCAGTGACTGCTGGGCACGTTTTGTCCTTGTCAAGGAAGACTCTGCTGCAACTGTACTTCCTTCTCATTTCCTCTGCTGCACTCTTACATAATACCACAGATTCAGCAGGAAAATCAGTAACACGAGTTACACAATCAGGCCTGGTATCATTCAGTTCAGGACAGGGTGGAAAGGGGTAGGGGAAGAGGGGTGGAGGGGAAGAGAGGCAGAGGAAGAAGGAACCAGCAGTATATGGGGTGGGGGAAGGGTGTACCAGAGCTAAAAGGTCATGAACATGGGCAAGAGAAGGAGGTAGCGGGTGAGAGAATGAAGGAGGAGGAGTGATTGAGTGGGGGTGGGAAGAGCAGGTGAGGGAATGGGAGGGGAGTGGGAGAGGGCGAGGGCAAGAGAATGGGGGGAGGAACAGCAGGTTAGGGAAGGGGATGATGGGTGGAGGGAGAGAACAGAGGGTGGGGGGGGGGAAGAAGGGTCCAGAGGTGAGGATGGGATGAATCAAAGTGAAGGAGTGAGTGTGGCAGAAAGAAGACTGGAGTGGGAGTGGGTGAGAGAATGAAGGAGGAAGGAAAGAAAGGGGAGAGAGCATCTGAATGGGGGTGGGGGGTGGGGCTGGGAGGAGCAATGGGATGAATCCTAAGTATGAGAGGTGGAGAGAACACGAGGAGAAAAGAGTTGGGGGAAGAGTGCATGACATAAAAAGGGAGGGAAATATCATGTGCAATTTTATGGTGGTTATGGAGCTGGTGAAAGGGGCCAAATAGGCAACATTTCTTTCTTCCATTTAAATGGAGAGAATGTATTTAGCTGCAGTTCCCAGTAAAGGCATCAATGTGCCAGCCACACTCTGCCACTTTTTAAAAAAGAGCATTTGTGCTCTTTGCATTTTCATCTGCTTCAATGGGCATCTTTCTACTGATTCCCAACTGAAAGTATCATTCAAGTTTACAAGCTGCCTGGCTAGGAATGAGATCACGGCCTCAGCCCTGGCAGGCAAAATCTACCGACAATCCCGTTCGCTATATGCTTAGGCATACAGGTAATTAATAAGTCTAAATCTAAGATCTGCTGATGCAGAACCAGTGAGCTCAGGCTCTGTGCAGACACCAGGTTGATGGGGAAAAGGGATTTGCTGCAGTCAGGGCTATGAGAGGCCAAAGCTTATGCAGTGCCTCAGCAATAGAAAAGAGGGAAAGATAAGTTAAAATCTGATGGTGCAGCAGCCTGTCCAATCACATTCCTGATATGCAATATTGCTTGCATTTAAGTGTTCTGCTTCCTCATTATTCCCTGAATAAAGCTCCTGCCAGCTTTCAGGTGGCATTTACTGGCCATGACATCACACTCATAAGATTAACATGACTACAACTATAAGGAAATCAGGAGACAATAAAATGTGGTTGTAATCATAAACTGATTTGCCAATCAAATGGATCAAAGTCTCAGACATACATTCTCACTAAATGACTAAATTATGCTGAGGAATTGCTCTAAATTAATCCACCTACCAACTCCAACATTTATGGCTAAAAGGGATAAAACAACATTTACATGATTAAAAAACACAAAATGCTGGCAGAACTCAGCAGGCCAGACAGCATCTATGGAGGAGGTAATAACGATTTTTTTGGCTGAAACCCTTCATCAGGAGTGAAGTAACATGGGATGGTCGAGGGGGGATATGAAGTGGGGGAAGGGATAAAGTAGAGAGCTGGGAAGTGATAGGCTGGAGGGAAATGGGCTAGGGAGAAGGTGGAGAATTATGGGAAATAAAAGAGAAAGAAAGATAGGGCTGGGTGGAGAGATTATAGTGAGGGGGGGGGAAGAGAGAGAAAGAGAACAAGACTAAAATAATAAATAGGGATGGTGGTAAGGGTATCAATGGAGGTCGGTGAGTTGAATGTTCATGCCGGCAGGTAGGGGGCTACCTAGGCGGGAGATAAGGTATTGCTCCATCGACCTGCGTGTGGCCTCATCTTGACGGTAGAGGAGGCCATGGACAGACATATCGGAGTGGGAGTGGTCTGTGGAATTGAAGTGTGTGGCCACAGGGAGATCCTGCCTCTGCTGGAGGACCGAGCGCCAGTTTTTGGTGAAACGGTCTCCCAGTCTGTGGCAGGTCTCCCCAATGTATAAATGGCCACATCGGGAGCACCAGATACAGTATATCACCCCAGTTGACTCGCAGGTGAAGTGGTGCCTCACCTGAAAGGACTGTCTGGGGCCTAGGATGGTGGTGAGGGAAGAAGTGTGGGGGCAGGTGTAGCACTTCTTCCGTTTGCAGGGATGACTGCCCGGAGGGAGGTCCGTGGGGAGGGATGGGGGGATGAATGGACAAGGGAGTCACGTAGGGAGCGATCCCTGCGGAAAGCAGAGAGTGGGGGGGAGGGGAAGATGTGGCTGGTGGTGGGATCACGTAGGCGGTGGCGGAAGTTACGGAGGATTATGCATTGGATCTGTAGGCTGGATTTACATGATTCTTTACATTATGGGTAAAAGCCCTCCTCACCATTGAGCAAAATATACACAGAATGCTGTTGCAGGAGAGCAGCATCCATCATTAAGAAACCCCACCATCCAGGTCAAGCTTTCCTGTTGTTGCTGCCATCAGGAAGGAGGTACAGGAGCCTCAGGACCCACACCACCAGGTTCAGAAACAGTTATTGCCCCTCAACAACGAGGCTCTGTAACCAAACGGGTTAACTTCACTCGTTCCAACACCAAACTGATTCCACAAACTATGGACTCGCTTTCAAGGACTCTTCATCTCATGTTCTCAATATTTATTGCTTATTTATTATTATTGTTTTTGTTTCTTATTTATTTGCAGCTTGTTAGGGGTTTTTGCACACTGGTTGTTTGTTGCTCCTGTTGGGTGCAGTATTTCATTGATTCTACTGTGCTTCTTTGGATTTACTGTAAATGAATTTCACAGTTGACATACATGTAGTTTGATATAAATTTACTGTGAACTTTGATGTAGTAGTTTTTGAAGTTAATCACTATAATGCTGACAACTCGTCAGACTATTAGCCACTAACCGCTTCAGGTTCCTGGGTGTCAACAGCTCAGAGGATCTATTCTGAGCCCAAAACATTTATAAAACTATGAAGGCGGCAGACCAACAGCTCTACATCATTGGGCGTTTGAGGTGGCATTGGCCTGGATGCTGTTCTCCAGCCTCCAAAGTCCAACACTGAAACCAGTGACCTTCAGTCTCCCAACTTGAAACAGCAGTATTAAGCAGTCAATTCCCCATTTTGGTTACCTTCTCAGCCTTCTCTTCTCCTCACCTGTCCAGCCCCTACCTGTGGTGCCCCTCCTCTTTTCATTTCTCCAATGGGCCACTTTCCTCATTCATTTCTCTTCAGCCTTTTTCCTCCACCATCCCCTCCCAGCTTCTCACTTCATCCCTCCTCCCCACCCACACCTGGTCCCAGCTTGTATTCCTCCCCCTTCACCAACCTTCTTGTTCCTGGGGCACCACAGAGGTGTAGCAGTCTGGGGACGCTATTACAGCTCCAGGTGTCGGAGTTTGAAGTTCCATTCTAACATCATCTGTAAGGGGTCAGTATGTCCTCTCTGTGGAATGTGTGGGTTTCCTCCAGGTGCTCTGGTTTCCTCCCACTCTCTAAAGACGTACTGGTTAGAAGCTGAATTGGTCATTGTAAATTGTCCTATGGTTAGGCTAGGGTGGGCTGTCGGCAGCAGGGCTCAAAGGGCTATAAATGGCCTGCTCCATGCTACATCTCTGAATAAAATAAATTAATTCCGGCTTCTGCCCTTTAAATCCCGATGAAGGGTCTTGACCTAAAATATTGACTGTTTATTCCTCTCAACAGATGCTGCCTGACCTGCTGAGTTCCTCCAGCATTTTGTGTGTGTTGCTCTGGATCCCTAGCTTTTGCAGAATTTGATACTGATGAATTAAGCCAGGGGCACTTTTTCTTTTCAACTGCACACTGCCTGCACAGGATTAGCAATAAGGATTTACTACGACCATGCATCAGAAGAATGAGACAAAAGTTCTGCACTTGCCTAAGTATCAGACAGCAAATCAAACAACTGCTCAGTAGAGTTATAGGATACAATTACTGAGAACAAGTGCCTGTTTAGTTCACTGCCTGTCAGTTTAGCCCAGTTTATGGTTATAGCATAATCCACTAAGCCAGATTCTTAATAAGATTACTGCATGCACAAGCCTTCTGTGTGGGCGGCATAGTAGCATAGCGGTTAGTGTAATGCACTGTAAGATCGGGGATCAATTCCTGCTGCTGTCTAAAAGGAGTTTGTATGTGCTCCCCAAGAATACACTGGTTTTCTCTGGGTGCTCCAGTTTCCCCCTACATTCCAAAAGACATACTGGTTAGGGTTAGCAAGTTGTGGGCATGTTGCATTGGCACCCAAAGCATGGCGACATTTCTGAGATGCCCTTAACATTTTCTTGGACTGTGTTAGTCTTTGACACAAATGGCTTATTTCACCGTATGTTTCACTGTACCTGCGACAAAAAAAGCTAATTATTTTATCTTTAACAAGACATAGTGTTCACCCTACCTATGTCCCTCCTGTCCATTTCCCTCAACTCAATAGCCGCTGAGTTCCTCTAGAACAGCAGCACGATAGCATAGCAGTTAATATAACACTTTACAACACTGTGATCTCTGACTGGAGCTTAATTCCTGCTGTTTTCTATAAGGAGTTCACACGTTCTCCCTGTGACTGTGTGGGTTTCCTCCGGGTGCTCCGGTTTCCTCCCAGCATTCCAAAGGTGTACCGGTTAGTTGTGGGCATGCTATTTTGGCACCAGAAACATGGCAACACTCATGATCTGCCCCATCACATATCTGGTTGGTCATTGACACAAAGACTACACTTCACTGTAGATATGACAAATTAAAGCTAATCTTCCTTTCTTTTCTAAAGTTACATTTATAAAGAACTTTATTAGGTACAGGAGTGGAACCCAGTGTGGTCTTCTGCTGCTGCAACCCATCCACTTCAAGGTTCGATGTGTTCTGCATTCAGAGATGCTCTTCTGCGCATCACTGTTGTGATACGTGGTTATTTGAGTTACTGGTGCCTTCCTGTCAGCTTGAACCAGTCTGACCATTCTCTTCTGAACAGATCTTGTAATCGCTAAATGATGGACTCTTGATCTCTCAATCTACCTTGTGTAGGCCCTTGTACCCCACTATCTACCTGCACTGCGCTTTCTCTGTAACTGTAGCAGTACACTCAGTGGCCATTTTATTAAGTACAGGAAGTAACTAATAAAGCAGCCACTGACTGTATGTTCATGGTTGCCTGCTGCTTGTAGCCCATTCCCTTCAAGGTTTGACACGTTGTGCATTCAGAAATGTTCTTTTGCATACCACTGTTGTAACGTGTGGTTATCTGAGATTCTGTTGTCTGCCTGTCGCTTGAACCCATCTGGCTATTCTCTTCCGACCTCTCTCAACAAAACGTTTTCACCCAGAAAACTGCCATTCACTGGCTGTTATTTGTTTTTTGCACTATTCTCTGTAAACTCTAGGAGAATATTGTACATAAAAATCCCAGGAGATCAGCAGTTTCTGAGATACTCAAACCACCCCATCTAGCACCAACAAACATTCCAGGGTCAAATGACTTAGAACACTTTTTTCCCCTTTCTGATGTTTGGTCTGATCAACAACTCCTGACCATTACCGCATGTTTTTATGCATCAAGTTGCTGCCACATGATTTGCTCATTAGATATTTGCGTAAAAGAGCAGATATATACAGGTGTACCTAATAAAGTGACCACTGAGTGTAGGTCTCATGGCTGACACAAAGCACTACAAGATAGAGTGTGACAAACTGCAGTCTGCACTGGGCATGTTCTCTCACTAATGGAAACAGAAATGCTGGAGGAGCTCAGCCAGTCAGCACACAAGAAGGGTGTACACATTTTGGCTCAGGGACACTGCCTTCACAAGCTGGGAAGAGTGGAGGGGTCTCACAATCAAAAGAAAATCTACAAATAATGGAAATCCAGAGCAACACACACAAAATACTGGAGGAACTCAACAAGTCCTAGGTCTTTGTCTGCTCTTACGTCAGGCAGCATCTACGGAGGGAATAAACAAGAAGAAAAAAAAACAGGTTACAATTGGACATCACCTCCTAGCTGGGTATAGTGGGGTGAGGAGGGGAAATAAGAGATCTCTGGACAGAGAAAAGCAGGAAAGTGAGATTAAGGGTGAAGACTAAGTGAAAGAGAAATTAACCTGTATGAAGGGTCACAAAGGGGACATTGCCTCCAACGACAGTGACATAGATTCATTTTACGAGAGAGTGGGATGGGCAGCAGAAGGTTAGCAGAATATAGGGGAAAAAGAAAGCAGAGGCAAATTCAGCTGAATTCTGAAACCCTAATACATTCACTGTCACCCTACTGCAAACAGATATATACCAGATACTACTTCCTCCTTCCTCCAGGGGCAGTGAGGGATAATATGGAATGATGTCATTGACTTGATCGGATGATTGGCCTAATTCTGTTCTTATGTTTTATGTCAAACCACCTTCTAACAGAATCATTGACAGAAATAGACCCTTTAGCCCACTGAACATACCAGCATCAATCACACATTTACACATGCATTAATCCATCTCTAATTCTCAGCCACACACACTAAAGGCAATTTCCAGTGGTAAATTACATGTTGTTGAGACATGGGAGGAAACCAGAACATCTGCTAGAAATCCATATGCTCACAGGGCAACCACATGACATAGGAACTGAATTAGGCCATTCAGCCCATCAAGTCCGGTCCGCTATTTGATCATTTATTATCCCTCTCAACTCCATTCTCCTGCCTTCTCCCTGTAACCTTTGACACCCTCGTGAATTAAGAACCTATCAATCTTCACTTTAAACATACCCAATGACTGGCCTCTATGGCCAGGGACAACATGCAAACTCCACACAGACAGAATCTAAGATCACAGTTGTACCCAGTTCTACAGCAATGCAAGAGAGCAGCTTCACCACACCTCAGAAAATCCATCAAAATCAGGTTTTCAACAATCCTTGCCAGCACTGCAGTTCTCACCAGCAATAGCAATGCCAGCTACACACCAACAAGACTCAGTAACCTCATCATAAGTATAACCGTCTTACAGCAGATGCAGATTAATTCCTGGGATGTCCTTTGGAATAGGTACAGCTGGACGGGATATCATTTAAAACAATTATGGAATTGTTTGCTGGAGAGATAAGTGACTGATTCTCAGACTGCAGGAACCAGATTTGGGGACCCAGAATCCCAATCCAAGAGATCAACCACTTGGGATTAAGAAGATAAAGATCTCAATAATCTTTGGCACTGAAGACGTGAGAGAAGGTAGTGGACTCAGCCAGCTCTATCATGAGTTAAGTTCTCCTAGGCATCAAGGACATATACAAGAGATGACATCTCAGGAAGATAGCATGCAGGGAACCCATCAACTGGGTCATGCTGCCTCCTCATTGCTGCTATCAGGCAGGAGGTACAAGAGCCTGAAGACCTACACCTCAATGTTCCACAACAGCTTTTTCTCCAGGTTCCTGAACTAGTTGACATAACCTTAACACTACCTTGGACGAGACTTTTCCCCCTCTATTGCACTGACGTTGTTATGTCTATTTTGTCCTGTAAGCTATCGTATAACTTATGTTAATTGAATTTTAAGTTAACTTATGTTTGCAACGCAATGTGCTGTTGCAGCAGAAAGCTAATTTAAGGTCTGATGACTGACTACAGGAGGAAGAAGCTGGAGGTCTATGAGCCAGTCCTCATGGAGGGAGGAGAGGTAAGGAGGATAGGTAACTTTAAATTCTTTGGTGGTAACATATCAAAAGATCTGTCTTGGGACAGATGGCACACCATCACAAAGAAAGCATGACAGTGCCTCTACTTTTGTAGAAGTTTGTGTAGATTTGCATGTCACCAATAGCTTTTATAAATGCACAGTGGAGAGTGTCCCAGCTGCTTGCATTATAGCTTGGTTTGGAATCAGTCTACAGAAAATGGTGGCTACAGCCCAGTCCATCATGTGTTCCAGTTTCCTCCCACACTGCATTTGTACAGATTGGTAGGTCAATTGGTCACATGGGTATACAATGGGCAGTGTGGGCTGGAAGGGTCCATTACTGGGCTGTATCTGTAAATAAACTACCTGAAATTATATTAATTTTCATTCATTCTCTCTCTCTCTCTCTCCCACCCCCCCTCCCCCCCCCCTTACACAGGTTGCTATGTTCACTTTGTGCTCTAAGTTACAGTGGTAATAGAAAGTTTGTAAACCCTGTAGAATTTTCTTTATTTCTGCGTAAATATGATGTAAAATATGATCGGATCTTCAGTTAAGATAAAGAGAACCCAATTAAATAAATAACACAAAAACCATTATACTTAAAATGATCCAGGATATAGGATCTTTCCTATAGTAGGTGAGTCATGGGCAAGAGGGCACAGACTCACAACTGAAGAATGTCCATAGATGAGAAGGAATTTCTTTAGCCAGAGGGTGCTGAATCTGTGGAATTCATTGCCACAGATAACTGTGGAGGCCAGGTCATTGAGTATACTTAAACCAGTGACTGATCGGAACTTGAGCAGAAAGGTCTCAAAGGTTACAGAGAGGAAGGAGAACAGGGCTGAGAGGGTAATAAATCAGGCATGATGGAATGGCAGAGTGGACCCGATAGGCCAATTGGCCTAATTCTCTCTTATGTCTTATGGTCATAGCCCTATTTCACACATCATCAACCAGTGGTCTGCTGGAAGGGTAGACCTCCAGAAACATGTCTAGGAGCTACCATGGTTTAGGGTCCTTAGTTTGCTTACCACTTTTATAAAGAGTGCCTGTGATACAGTCATGAGCACTCTACCAGGTAAATAATAGCTCAAACAACATTCTCAACTCAGTGACAATGGTTGAGCATGGCAGTGGAAGAAAAGAGAAAGAAAACAGTAGCACAGTGGCTAGCATAACGCTATTAACGTGCCAGCAAGTTGGGTACAATTCCCGCCAATGTCTGTGTGGGTTTCCTCCCACATCCCAGACATGTACGTGTTAGTACGTTAAGTACTCATTGTGAATTGCTCTGTGGTTAGGCCAGGGTTGGTGGGTTGCTGTGTGGTGCGGCTCGTTGGGCTGGAAAGGCCTGTTCTGCATTGTATCCCTAAAGAAAATAAGCAGCAAAACAGCCAAAAATGAAGGGGAAGCATTTAAATCGCAGTCCATCACAACTTCCAGATGCATGATAGCAGGTTGGTAATTGTAAATTGTCCCATGGTTAGGCTAGGATTAAATAAATGGACTGCTAGTGGTGCAGCTTGAAATGCTGGAAGGGTCTCTTCCACACTGTGTCTTTAAATAAATAATAATTTTCAAAGACAGCTCCCTGTTGCATTCTCAGAAATACTGTAGAAGTGTTCAAGTTTAACTGTCCTTCAACCGTACATGAATACCACGAATAAAGCCAAACGAAACAGCATTCCTCTAGAGATAGAGAGAGAGAGAGATAGAGAGAGAAAGATAGATAGAGACAGTGCAAAAAAGGGGGAGATAGAGAAAATGATAGTGGGAAAACAAGGTAGGAAGGAGAGAAAAAGAGAAGTACCAGAGTGAGATGTACACAAAATATGCAGAGGATATTTGGAGCAGCAATGAAGGTGGAAGGATAGGAAGTGAGACAGTGAGGCAGGGACACAGGTTAGAGCAACAGCCAGCAGGTTCAAGTGACAGAAAGACACAACTGGGTGCCTACAGATGTAGGCACAGAATGACGTGTAGCAAGACCAACACTGACCCCCTCACCCGAGTAATTCCAAAGTCCCACTGAATTGTATTTTATTTAATACAGAGCAGTAACAGGCCCTTCCAGCCCAACGAGAACACACCACCCAATTACACCCATGTGACAATTAACCTATGAACCCCAATGTATCTGGAATGTCGGAGGAAACCTGAGCACCCTGAGGAAACCGACAAGGTCGCAGGAAGAATGTACAAACTACTTACAGACAGCTTTGGGAATTGAATCCAGTCATTGGAGCTGCAATAACACTATGCTACTGTGCCGCCCAAAATCATGCTATGCAGCTACTGCGTTCAGTGGTATATCCCGTCTCAGTAAATATTAAAAGGCTTGTGTATGGCAACACTCAACAAGAAGTTTCTGGGTAAAATTAAGCATCAGTATTTTTGTTTGACATCCAATATTTGATCTAGTAATGTCATGGAGAAGACCATCCATAATTGATCATTTACCACAGGAGAGCTGATGCAACAGAATGCGGCTGTCAGGATAATCAGTTTCAATAGAAAGCTGCAATGAATGCAACAGTCTGAGGGAGAAACGTCCTTTCCACATCCAATCTATCTAGGCCTTTCAATATTTGATATTTTTCAATGAGATCCTCCTTCGTTTTTCTAAACTCCAGTGAGTATGAGCCCAGAGCCATCAAGTTCTCCTCATACCTTAACTCCTTCATTCCAGGAATCATTCTCGAGAACCCTTAAGTCCCAGTACTTGTAACACTCCTGTCACTAACTCATTGCATGTGATTGGATGCCGTCAGTTTTGGGTCATGTAGCCAGGTATCATTTATAAATCCGTATGCTGGACTGGGTTCTAACATCACTTCCAATTCTTCCTTTTTCTACATACTGGTGAATCCAAGAGAATTCTCCCTACGGCCACTTCCCGAACTGGCGGCTGCTCTCGGTCATAGTCAAGTGCAGTGACGATCTTCGCCAGGAGCTCCTAGCTTACCAGGTCCTAAAGCAACTACAGGTATGTCACAAACACAAGAGATTCTGCAGATGCTGGAAATCCAGTCTAACACACACAAAATGCTGGAGGAACTCAGCAAGTCAAGAGGCATCTATGGAGGGGAATAAACAGTCAACGTTTCATCAGGGCACAGAAGCCAAAATAAGGAGGTGTGGGGAGGGGTGATGGGTGAAACTAGGTGAGGGGGAAGGTGGTGGGGGAGTGTGGGCTGAAGTGAGAATCTGGGAATAATAGGTGAAGTGGGAAAAGGCTGAAGAAGGAGTGGAGAGTGGACCATGGGAGAAAAGGGAGGAGGAGGAGGAAATATGCACTACACTGTCTCTATAGCTGTTAGGCTTTATTTGATATTGCTATTTTGACCTTGTTCTACTTCAATACACCATGTTATGATTTAATCTGCATCAAAGTTCAAATTGAATTTATCACCAAAGTATGTACATGTTAACTTTTCTACTTTGAGATTCAGTTTCTTACAGGCATTTACAGGAAAAAAATTATACGATTCACAAATGTACATAGCAGAGAAACAAAGACAAAGAGTATGCAAGACAAGCTTTTCACTATCACTTCAGATGTGACAATAATTAATCAATACCAAGTGACAATAAACTCCTTTTTGGCTATGACTGGTCTAATCACTTCATCTATCACAATGATAGCTCAAAACATCACCTCTGACTCCAAATCAAGCTAGATGTTTAGACAACAGCAGAAATCACAAAGTTGAACAAAAACACTGGCAGGGTAATGACGCTGCCTTGGAACTGACTACAAGTTCTTTGTTTAAAAAGCAAGATTTAAATGGCTGAGAGACAGCCAGGCATCTAACAGGCTCCTGGATCGACTGTGACTGGCTTCGTGACCGTGAACTAACATGAATTTCAGCTCTGAATGTTATTTGCTTACTTTTATTGTTTGCACGATTTGTTTTTTTTCTCTGCACATTGGCTGTTTGATGGCCTTTTTTTAATGGGTTCTATTGAGTTTCTTTGTTTTGTGGCTGCCTGTGAGGAGATGAATCTTAAGTTTGTATATAGTGTACATACTTTGATAATAAATGTACTTTGAACTTTGAGATTCAATCCTTTCTTCTCAGCAACACACCTGAAAAAGAAACTGCACAGTTTCAAGAAGTCACACAAGCTGTTAAATGGGAAGAAATTAGTTTGATAATCATGTTCAAATTATATGGAGATCCTGGCTTCAACAGAGAAACAATTTATTCCTCACTAACTTAATTTATCAAGGTTAAGGGAAATTACATATGGAGAAAGAATGACTTACTGATTTTGTTGTATGACCATAAGACCACAAAATGTAAGAGCAGGGTTAGGCCATTTGACTCACTGAGTGCTCTACCATTTCATCACAACTGATCTACTTTTTCTCTCAGCACCAATCTCCTACTCTCTAGTATCTCGTAATTCTCTGACTAATCAAGAATCTATCAACCTCTGCCTTAGATATACATAAGGATTTGGCCTCCACAGTTGCCTGTGGCAAACAATTCCACAGATTCGCCACTCTGGCTAAAGAAATTCCTCGTCATTTTAAAAGGATGGCCCTCTATTCTGAGGCTGGGTCCTCTGGTCCTCAACCCTCCCATCATAGAAAGCATCCTCTCCATCAAGGCTGCTCACCATTTGATAGGTTTCAACTAGGTCACCCCTCACTCTTCTGAATTCTACTTAATATAGGCCCAGAGCCATCAAATGCTCTTCGTATGATAAGCCATTTAATCCTGGAATCATCTACAAAGGAATGAGCTGCCAGAGGAAATGGTTAACAACATTTAAAAGGTATTTGGGCAAGTACATGGATAAGAAAGATTTAGAGGTATAAAGGTGGGCATATGAGATGTGAACCTTGACTGGAATGGACTGGTTGGGCCGAAGGGTTTGTTTCCAGGCTGTAAAACTGTGCTTGAAGGGTCTCAGTCCAAAACATTGACAGTGATTCCCCTTCATTAATGCTGCCTGACCTGCTGAGTTCCTCCAGCATTTTTGTGTGCGTTGCTCAAGATTTCCAGCATCTGCAGAACTTCTTGCATCTATGTGTTTGATAACCAACTCAAGTTACCTTCCTCCTTTCTCCTCTTGTGTTACAACACCTGACCCAAAATATTAACACCATAAGACATCGGAACCAAATTATTTCATCTAGTCCATTGAGTCTGCTCTGCCATTCCATCATGGCTGATTTATTATCCCTCTCAATACCATTCTCCTGCCCTCTCCCTGTAAACTTTGATGCTCTTACTAATCAAAAACCTATCAGGATCAGGATCAATATCACTGCGTATGTCATGAAATTTGTTGCTTTGCAGCAGCAGTACATTGAAATTCATAATAATAAAAAACTAAAATTACAATAAGTATATACAAAAAAGAAAATTAACCTAAATAAGTAAGGCAAAAAGAGAGGGGAATAATATTTATGGGTTCATTGTTCACTCAGAAATCTGATGGTGGAGGGGAATAAGCTGTTCCTGAAACATTGAGTGTATGCCTTCAGGGTCCAGCAGCTCCTCCTAGCAATGAGAAGAGGGCATGCCTTGAGTGATGGATGTCCGTAATGATGGATACTGGCTTTTTGAGGCATTGCCTTTCGAAGGTGGCTTTGATGCTGGGAAGCAATCTCTGCTTTAAACGACTTGGCTTCCACAACCGTTTGTGGCAATAAATTCCACAGATTCACCATCCTCTGACTAAAGAAATTCCTTACCTCTATTCTAAAGGGGTGGCCTTCTATCCTGAGGCTGTGCCTTCTGGTCCTAGACTCCCCCATTATTGGAAACATTCTCTCCACGTACATCTACATATCTGTACCTTCCAATATTGATCTCACTCCACTCACAGGCCACTGTCCACAGTGTCAGCCAGTTAGCAAACATAAGGGCAATGCCATCAAGGTTATCTCAGGTCTCACTCAAAGTCCATGCCCTTCTGGTTCAAGACCAAGACAGCGAACAAGCAAAACCTGAGACGCAGCAAGCACGATCAAGGTGTGGTTTACCAAACAACACAGAACATTCCACTGATATTTGAGGAGCATTCATCACACAATGCCAGCACAACAGTCACGTTACACCAAAGTATTTAATCATCATTTTTGACAGTTGGATCCAACTATTAAATTCTTAGATTTGGCTGTTTCTTTGCAGTTTAACAATTAATTATCTATTAAACTTCTATTTTATGCAAGTTTAACATATATCTGGTGCCTATGCAAAGTATAATTTTGGAAAGTTCTGGAAGCTTCTTTCTTCTGCATTAAGTAAGTGTTTTCTTACTGGTTAACTTGGTACTGCAGTATTTGAATGAGTATTTCCTGACTTGTTTGCATTGTACACCAGGGTGCTCTCTTCAGTTATCTGATGAGGTAACCGTAGATTTTCGCTGGGAGCAGATGTCATCAGGTAGTGCCCAATCTTCTAGAGTTTTTTGACCCTTAACCACTACACCCTCCCGTTGGCAGGTCAGCAGTATACTTATCTCTAGATTTGAATTAAATTGTCCTCATCTCTGGGTATAAAATAGCTAAACACAAAGCAGTGTTATCTTTAATCTTAGCTTTCTTTAGCCCTGCCTGTTCAGTTTGCTGTTGTTGTATCAACTTGAAATAAAATGATTGTGAAGCTTCTTTCCTGACTTCTGAAAGAACCTTGGATTAAAACATTCAGAATCTAACATGCCATTCTTCTTTCTTCTTCTTAAGCTCCTCAGCCCCGTTGGGAGATAGGCCACTGACAGCAGCTCGTCAGTCTTCTGTCCTGGACCATTGGCCCTGTGACTTTCATCACATGACTTCATACATCTTCTAGGTCAGGGGTCGGCAATGTTTACCACTGAAAGAGCCAATATGGACCCATTTCCGTAAAAGAAAAAAAAACACTGGGAGCCACAAAACCCGTTTGACATTTAAAATGAAATAGCACTGCATACAACGGTTTTTTTTGCCTTTATGCTATGTATAAACAAACTATAATGTGTTGCATTTATGAAATTGATGAACTCCTGCAGAGAAAACGAAATTACATTTCTGCATGCAACAAAAACATTTTGAACTCCGAAAAAAAGACGTTGGGTTGAAGGTTACTCCATAGTTAGCCTACCTTGGATCGAAGAATTAAAAGAAAGCGCGCACTGGCGGGTGTCAGGCATTGGCAGTGGTGATGTATATTAATAGCAATAAAAAAACTCGTTGTAGCGGTGTGCTACACGCAGCGCTAAAATAAAGACACTGCAGTCAAAGGTAACTTTATTCGAACTAAACAGCCTTGCTTTAAAGCCTCCCTCAACCCGTCCCCGTGGGCGCGGACGCTCCAAAAGACACGTACTCACAAACCCCCGTAGGCTATCTCCCTTAGCCGGAACGGTGGCTAACTGTGAGCCGGTTCGGATGTGCCAGGAAATGGGGTCTCCACAACGCTTTATTTAGATTGTACAAGATCACCATAATCTTCAAATTTCGAATTACATTTCAAAAACTAACAAACCACGGGGAGCCGCAGCACAGAGATGAAAGAGTCGCATGCGGCTCCGGAGCCGCGGGTTGCCGACCCCTGTTCTAGGTGAAGATCCTTCCTCTCCCAGGATGAGGCCTTTGGAGCTTCTGTTGGCATTTCTACAGCTCTAGATTTTTACGGGATGATGTTGCTAGCCCAATGCCCAACCCTCCTCCTTTCGCAGCTGGGCTTGACACAGTCCAGCAGAATTATATTTGGTGTAAGTTGAAGGATAAAGCTTGGTCAGATATCCTTTTGCTCTGCTCTGTAAGTTGGATTTCCTCCTACCACACTCAGCTTTCTACTGGGTTTAATACGCCATCTAAAAGGCAGCCCCTGTCTCTGCTCTGCCAGCCTGGACAAGAACTTCAGAGCGATACGGCTGGCCGAGAGGATCCCTACCACCCCATCCCACAACCTCTTTGACCCACTATCACTGAGAAGGAGGTACAGAAGCATTAGAACTAGACAGCAGCTTCTTCCCCCAGGCTTTGAACCTAATGAATACCTTGTCAGTACCGAGAAATTGTTACTAGGACTGCGAGCTGTTTACTGTATAGTACAATGCTTACACTAAATGCACTTTGAATTATATCTTATTAGCTTATTTGTGATAATGTTTTGATTGATGTGCCATGTGAGTGCACCATGTTCCAGCGGAACATAGTTTCGCCTGGTTATATAGATGTTCTTGAACGTGAGTGTAACTGTATTATAGCACCAGTGATCCAGGTTCAATTCCCACTGCTGATTAGAAGGAGTTTGTATGCTCTCCAGATGTTCTGGTTTCCTCTCAAATTCCAAAGGTGTATGGATTAGCAGGCATAGAAGAATCTGCTACCGTGCAGTCTATTTAAATAAAATAAAACTTGAAAGCACAGAATACCTGAGCACAGCATTCCCAGAAACTAGAACAGGTAATTTGATAGCATGTTAATGCCAGGGGATCTTTTGGTGTACCAGAAATTAAAAGGCTAACATCAGTAGTGCAAAGCTACTACTTTGTGGATGTCCAAAACGCACTTTAGATTCACTAATGTCCTCGTGAAAGAAGTCTACTGCCCAAGTCTGTAACAACAGACCACAGTGGGAAGATCAGAAGAAATAGGAGATGCAAACTACATGCCATTTGAAGTTGCTCTACCAGTCAATAGCATCATAATCCATCTCAGTTTAAGCCTACCTGCTTTTCTGCCCTTCTCCAATAATTCCTTTGGACCACAAACCCAACAAAGTCCTAATGAAGAGAGCCTGAAATTCCTCTCTACAGATGCTGCCTGATCTGCTGAGTTCCTCCAGCAATTTGTGTGTGTTACGCTAGATTTCCAGATCTGCAGAATCTCTTGTGTTCCAATACTGGTTGGACTCAGTGCCTCTACCTCTACAGCAGATAGCAAATAGCTCCAAAGATTTACAAGCCTCAAAAGAAATTCCTTCTCTCTATCTCAAACAGGAGAGGGTGCAGACCCTGCACACAGCTCCAGAATTCCTCTCGACATCTACCCTGTCAAGTGTAGTGTGTGTGTGTAGGCCTCCGTTAGTCTCGACAGACCATGGATTTGCACCTTGGAAAGTTTCCAGGGCGCAAGCCTGGGCAAGGTTTTTTTTTTATGGAAGACCAGCAGTTGTCCACGCTGTAAGTCTCCTCTCTCCACCAATGTTGCCCCAGGGAAGGGCAAGTATACTTGTCCATGTCAAGTATATTTGGTTTAATGAGATCACCTCTCTTCTAAGTTCCAAACTACTTGGGCTGCCTCTTCAAATCCTTCACTCCAGGGATCAACCAAGTGAACCTTCTCCAACAGAAGCATTCCCCTCTTTCAAAGAGGGATAAAAATTAGATTGTCTCACCAATGCCATTCGTTCTCTTTTACACTTGTGTACTGGAAATTATGTTAAACAATGCTGAATCGTGAAGAAAGACTTACCTAACCGGACATTCAAAATCACCTGCAACAAAGCCCATTTCATTTAGGATCATAGAATGTGGCAATACAGAAACAGGCCCTTCAGCCCAGCTAGCTCGTGGCAAACCATTAATCTGCCTAGTCCCATCAACCTGCACCTAGACCGTAGCCCTCCATACTCCTCCCATCCATGTACCTATCCAAACTTCACTTAAATGTTGAAATCGATCCTGCATCCACCACTTACGCTGGTAGCTTGTTCCACACTTATACCACCCTCTGAGTAAAGAAGCCCCTCTTCATATTTCCCTTAAACATATCACTTTTCACCCTTAACCCAAGATGTCTAATTGTAGTCTCACCCAACCTCAGTGGAAAAGACCTGCTTGCATTTACCCTATCTATACCCCTCAAAATTTTGTATACCTTTATTTGTATATCACTTTGATCTTCCAGGGAACAATTTATCACCCGGATTACTGGCTACACATCCATGCTAACTTGTACAGGGTCTTCCAAGACCTTTTCAAGCACTCTGTTCCTTGTGCAGATGGAACAACATTATACCTTTCAATTCACCTTACCCAAGAGAAAATCCTCACGTTTCCCAACACTGTATTCAAATAAAGCAAATTATTGCCCAATAACTTCCCTTTTATATCTTGCACTCCAACCCTTCTTTGCATCAGAAGCAAAACTGCAAACAGTTGAGGCTTCAGCATTGAAGAGTGGGAATATTTACACAGATATTGCCAGGACTTGAGGACCTGAGTTACAGAGAAAGGACTTTATTCCCTGGAGCACAGGAGAATGAGGGGAGATTTGATGGAGGTATACAATATTAATAAGGGTATAGATAGGGTAAATGCTTGCAGGTTTTTCCATCCTGAAGCTGGGTGAGATCAGAACTAGGTTTAGGGTGAAATATGAAATATACAAGGGGAATGAGGGGGAACATCTTCATGCAGAGGGTGGTGAGAATGCAGAAGGCGCTGACAGTGGAAGTGATGGATGTGGATTCAATTTCAACATTTAAGGGAAGCTTGGATAGGTGGGGTATGGAGGGTTATGGTCCAGGTGTGGTGCTCAGTCATTTCACTTGGCAGCCTACAAGTAATATCTGAAACGATCCATCATTCTTTCCTACTTTAATTTTACTTATTTAGAGATACAGGGTCTTCTGAGCCGCAGTGCCCAGCAACCCACCAATTTAATCCAAGCCTAATCACAGGACAATTTACAATGGCCATTTAACTTACTAACCCGATCTTTTGACTGTGGGAGGAAACCAGAGTGCCAGGCGGAAGCCCATACAATTCACAGGGAGGATGTGCAACTTCTTACAGACAGTTCCAGGATAGAACTTCAGAGCTGTAACAGTGTTGTGCTAACCGCTACACTATGTGGCGCCCAATGGGTAAGGTTTTCCATAGGATTGTCCTGAACTTCTCTCCAAAATAGCTAAAGAATATAGGTAATAAGCCAGAATAGTCTGCTCCTACTCCTAGAACCAACATGTGAACACTGAAGTCCAAGAATTAATTTCTATATTCCTTAGACAGAAGAGATTCCACAAATGCTGGCAATCCAGAGCAACACACACAAAATCATGGAGAAATTCATCAGGTCAGACAGCATCTATGAAAATGAATATACAATCCACATTTTAGGTTGAGACCCTTCTTCAGGACTGGAAAGAAAGGGGAAGATGTCAGAATAAAAAGGTGGGGGGAGGGGAAGGAGGACAAAGAAAGAACCAGGTGAGTGGAAAAGATAAAGGACTGGAGAAAGAGAGGAGATGGACCATGGGAAAAAGGGAAGAAGGAGGGCCACCAGAGGGATATTTATTTATGGCATGGAAGGAAATTCAGCCTACTGAATCAATGCTGTCTTGCAAAAAAAAATCCCATTCCCTCACTGACCTTCACCATACCTAATCCTTCCAACAACCCCAGATTCTATCCCTCACCAACACACCAGTGACAGGCACCAAGTAACCTACCGATTAGCATGTCCTTGGGAGTTGAGAGGAAACTGGAACACAGGTGGAGGGGGTGGGTGGATTGCAGAAAATATGTGCCAACTCCAGGTCAGGATGCAATTGAGGTCACAGGAGCTCAGAGACATCAGCTCTACCTGCTGTGCCACCCTGAATAATTGAAGGGAACCTAATCAGTCAGAGTAGTTCGATTGCTGCCTCAGTTCTGTATCACCTTCCATGTTGGTAAGTTCATGCTATTCCATAAATGGAGCTGTTTTGGTCTTCACAATGGAGAACAATCTGCTGCCTTGGAATCAGTTCAGTGCAGAATCACAATAGGAATCCAAATGGGTGACAGATTGCACAACGGTAGCTTAGCGGTTACAGCAACACTATTACACCTCAGGGGCTCAGAGTTCAACTCTGGCGTCCTCTGAAAGAAACTTTGTATATTCTTCCCATATGTGTATGGTGCTTTGGTTTCCAGGTGCTTTGGTTTCCTCCCACAGCCCACACACATACCAGTTAGTAAGTTAATTGGTCACTGTAAATAGTTCTGTGATTATGCGAGGGTTAAATCTGTGGGTTGCTGGCCAGTGCTGCTCATTGGGCCAGAAGGTACTGTTCTGCACTGTATCTCTAAATAAATAAATAAACACAAGAGACTCTGCAGATGCCAGAAATCCAGAGCAATACATACAAAACTGTGGAGAAACTCAGCAGCCAGGAGGCATTAATGGGGGGGAAAGCGGCAGCACTTTGTCTGCCTACCCCACCCATCCATCTTCCCCCTCACCGGTCTCCCCTATCATCTTCCAGCTTGTATTCCTTCCCTTCCTCCCATCTTCTTACTATGGCTTCTTCCCTCTCATCCCAAAACAATGACTGCTTATTTCTCTCCATATATTTGTACTGTTAGCATGTCAAGGGAATGTAGACCAGGCAAGAAGATGAGAGTTGAGGATCACCTGTGACATTAGGTACAAGATGCTGTCTGGTTTGGTTTGGTTTCTAGCTCTGATCATGTCTGAATCAGAATCAGGTTTAATATCACTGGCATATGTTATAAAATTTAGTGTTTTGTGGCAACAATACAGCAATACATAATAATAAATTATAATAAGAAACATATTTTTAAATTATTTAGTAGTATAAACAGAGGGGGAAAATAGTGAGGTAGTGTATTTGGGTTCAACGTCCATTCAGAAATCTGATGACAGAAGGGAAGAAGCTGTTATTGAAATGTCGAGTGTGTGTCTTCAGGCTCATATACCTCCTCCCTGATGGTGGCAATGAGAAGAGGGCCTGTCCTAGGTGACGCTTTTTGAAGGTGTCCTGGAAACTCACATCATCTGTGAGGCAGCACACCATTAAGTTGTTTACTTGCATAGACACATCTGCGTGTAACCTCAAAAACATGCATTCAAGGGACAGAGCACAATAAACACAGTCCCACAAACTCTAAGTGTGAGCCAGAAGTTGCTTGGCAACTAAATACCAGATTGAAGACTCACCCTGAAAGAATGCAGAACTCAGCAGGGAAAAGTAATAGAATGTGTAAAGGTAAGCATTCCAGCTCAGGTACAGTGGGCAAACATTACCCCAGGACCCAGGAGCAACAATGAGCAGTCAACGCCCCAGTGACCTTAATCAACAGCAATACAGGGTTCAAGTGTTTGAGTGAAATCCAAACAGTCCACTAACAGGTCTGGTGACTCTCATTCGGCGTTTTGACTGGAACCTTTGACAATTCCTTTCCTAAGGATTAGTTTTATTTGTCAGATGTATTTCAAATCATAGAGTAAATGCACTATTTGCAATGTGAATGTGCTAGGGGCAGCCCTCAAGTGTCACCATGCTTCTAGTGCCAACAGAGCGTGCCCACAACTTACTAAAGATTAAAGATCAGGTTTATTTGGCACATACACATCAAACCATACAGTGAAAAGTGCAACACTTATCCAACACAATCCAAGAGTATGTTGGGGGCAACCTGCAAGATTCACCATGTTTCTAGTAGAAACATAGCATGCCCACAACTCTCTAACCCTAACCCGTACGTCTTGGAATGTGGGAGGAAACCCACCTGGCATGGGGAGAACATATAAACTCCTTAAAACGGTGGCGGAATTGAACCCGTTCACGGGCACTGTAATAGCTTTACGCTAACTGCTGCCATGCCCCACCACTGTGCCACTTGTCTCTCTGATGATTACACAGGACAGCACCGGTGGATGATATGTGGAATTCGAGAAAGACAAGGTTATGCATCACAGAAGAGAGCAAAGGAAGAGAATGCACAATGAATGTGGAGCAACAGGGGGGCCTTGGAGTGTATGTCTAGTAATCCTTTATGGTTGCAAGGCAGTATGTACTGTAGGTAAGAACTAAGACCAATGACATACTCGACAACAGATTAAAGACAAGCTTTATTTGTCACACTTAAACTTGCAGTGAAATGTCTCAGTTGTGACAATGAACAATCTGAGGATGTGCTGAGGGTAGCCTGCAAAATGCCGCCACTCTTTTGGTGCCAATGTAGCATGTCTTCAGTTCTCTAACCCTAAACTGTATAGCTTTGGAAAGTGTGAGGAAACCGGAGCACCAGGAGGAAACCCATGTGGTCAAGGGGAGAATGTACAAACTCCTTACTGACAACAGCAGGAATTGAACCCAGGTCACTGATTGCTGTAAAGTGTTGTATTATTTGCTATGCTACCGTGCCACCTTTTACACGAGGATGTTGCTTTACCCACTGAGGTCTTTGAGCAGGCTTGCTCCTGTCTTCACCTGTCCTTATAACTGTGATGCTCTCATTCATTTCTCAGAACATGAGGACCAAACCAACACACACAAAGTGCTAGAGAAACTCAGCAGGTCAGGCAACATCTATGGAAGTGAATAGTCAAAGTTTCAGACCAAGACACTTCTTCAGGACTGAGAAGGAAGGGAAAGATGCTAGAATAAAAAGGTGGAGGAGCAGAAGGGGACTAGCTGGAAGGTGATAGGTAAAGTCGGGTACGTAGAAAAGGTCATGGGCTGGAGAGTGGACCACAGGAGAAAAGGAAGGAGAAACATAGAAAATAGGTGCAGGAGTAGGCCATTCGGCCCTTCGAGCCTGCACCGCCATTCAGTATGATCATGGCTGATCATCCAACTCAGAACCCTGTCCCTGCCTTCTCTCCATACCCCCTGATCCCTTTAGCCACAAGGGCAAGAGAAAGGGAAATAATAGGCAGGTGTGATGAGGTAAAAGGTCAAAGTGGGGAATAGAGGAATGGAGAGTTTAAATTTGTTTACTGGAAGGAGAAATGGAAATTCATGCCATCAGGTTGGAGGTTACCCAGATGGAATATAAAGTGTTGCTCCTCTGCACTGAGGGTAGCCTCATCCTGACATGGACTGACATGTTGGAACGGGAATTCCTAATTGTGGCAAATGGTGCGGAGGACCAATATGCTTCTTTTGGAAGCAGGGCACACTAACCGCTGCCATCTTGCAACGGAACAGTTCCCAAGGCTGTTGGGGAGGTTAAGATGCAAAACCTACAGCCAGCAACAGCAGAGGAATGGCTGGTACAGCACATAGACAGGATGGTAAATTGGTTAAGTATTGCACATGAACCAGTGCGCAGTGAAATATTTAGCTCTGAATGTTATCGATACAGATCATCTTACCCCATCAGTGCATTGAGTTCGTACAAGGGAGAAATAATAACAGAATTTAGAATAAAGTGTTATAGAGAAAGTGCAGTGCAGGTACACAATACGGTGCAAGGTCATAGTGGAGTAAACTACGTGGTCAGGAGTCCATCTTATTGTACTAAGGGACCATTCAATAGTTTGATAACATTGGGGGTAGAAGCTATCCTTCAGCCTCGTGGAACAAGCTTTCAGGATTTTGTATCTTCTGCCTGTGGGAAGGGGAAAGGGCAGAGAATCGGTGGGTGGGGTTTTTGATTACGTTGTTTGCTTTCCCAAGGCAGTGAGAAATCTGTTAACTGGTGGGAGACATAGGATCAGAAATAAGCCAGCTGACCCATTGAGTTTGCCCCGCCATTCCATCATGGCTGTTTAAACTCTTATCTTTGTTGGGGAGATGCCGTTAGAGTATCCTGGACCACTGACTGCAGTCCCGTCTGCACCCTGCTGCATCTGACCACTCAGACTAAAGTTTACCAGCAGTGGTAGCCATGCAGAAAACAACATGCTGGAGAAACTCAGCAGGTCTGGCAGCATCTGTGGAGGCATGTTTTGAGTCGAGACCCAAATCCAGAACTGCTGTAGAATCTTGAACTGGATCATGGGCAATTCCTTTGCCTCCACAGGTGCTGCCTGACCCACAGAGTTCCTCCAGCTGTTTGATTTTTCACAGCAGATTCCAGCGTCTGTAGTGGTAACCATGTCTTCAGTTGCCTAGCCTTAGTCTTTCAGGCTCTCTACTTCCATGGCATAGCTTATGGTTACCTGCTCTGTCACTTCCTCTCGCATCTCAAAGCAAAGTACTTGATGTTCAAGTTCAAGTTATTGGGACAGTTGGTCAAACATGATTCAAGAAGGTTGTGAGGAGCACGAGACAGAGTAATTGAGGGAGGGAAATGTTAGTTCCTGTGGTCTAGGTTGAAGACATCAGCAAATTATGGTCAAATAAAGAGGGCTCTACTGCTCCCCAGTGTGAAGTGAACAGATGGGTGAAGGAAGGAACAGGACAGAGGACAAGATGATTCCATGAAGGGGTTGAAGACTGAAAACGACTTTTTAAATTTACATTGTTCATTCAAGGAGTTAATTTATATTATCAAGGAAGAGATGCAAAGATCGAAGAGTACTTGGTACAAGTGAAGCCCTCCCCAACAGTGAGTGTATTTATATACAGCACTGCCACAAGAAAGCAGCATCCAATATCAAAGACTCCCATCTCTCCTTGCTGCTACCATCAGTCAGGAGGTATAGGAACCTTGGGTCCCATACCACCAGGTTCGGGAGCAGTTATTACCATACAACCATCCAACTCCTGAAGCAACACAAACAAGATGCTGGAGGAGCTCAGCAGGTCAGGCAGCAACCATGGAAATAAATAAAGTAAATGAACAGTCAATGTTTCAGGCCAAGACTCTTCTTCAGTATTGGAAAGGAAGGGTGAAGACACCGGAACCCAGAATAAAAAGGTTGTGGGAAGGGAAGGAGGACAGCTGGAAGATGATAGGTGAAACCAGGTTGGTAGGAAAGGTGATGGGTGGAGCAGAAGGAATCTGATAGGAGAGGAGAGTGGACTATGCGAGAAAGGGTAGGAGGGGCACCAGAGGGAGGTGACAGGCAGGTGAGGAGAGGTAAGAGGCCAGAGTAAGGAGTAGGAGGAGGAGGATAAGGGAAATAAAATATTACCGGAAAGAGAATTCAATGGTCATGCCATCAGGTTGGAGGCTTCCCGGACAGAATATGAGGAGTTACTCCTCTACCCCGGTGAGTGGCACAATGAGGCCACAAGAGGCAGCCATATCAGGATGGCAATAGGGATAGGAATTAAAATGGTTGACCACTGGCACCATAGACGGTTCTGAAAGTGTCCTCACATATGTAATGAACAGAAGTTAATGTATAATAGAAAAACACTGCAAAATGAAGATGGTGATCATGTATTGAAAGAATGGATTTGTCATTGCCAGAGTGAACATATGCTGCTAACAGTACGCTAATCATGAAAGAAGCAAAGATCTATCAGAATGGACTGAAAATTGAAGGTAATTGTGAATATTCAGCAGGCTGGTTGAAGAAATTTAAGAAAAGGCACAGCATTAAATTTTTAAAGCATTGTGGTGATAAAGTGTCTGCTGATCACAAAGCAGCAGATAAACTAATTGATGAGTTATCATAGATCACTGATGGAAATAGAACATTCTCAACAACGACATCAACACATACAGCATGTGATGAACAAATGTAAGAAAAGTCATATATATTCAGAGTCCGAAATTATGGTGATTCCAAGCTATATCATTATATAGTCCAAAATCAAAATAAAGCAAAATCCAGAACACTCTGGCCCCAAGCAGTTTGGATAAGGGGTAATCAACCTGTATCCAGCCTCCCTCTCTGATTTGAGCCTGAATGTGACTCAAGTCCTGAACATCAACTGTTGATCTTTCATCAGTTCTATTATGGTCCAGTGGACTAATTGTTTGGAGCAAACCTCAGGCACGTGTTCAAAAAGAGAGCTCTCTGTCACATCACAGGATTGACTCAGGGTGGGTATCAAGTGAGACTTTTATAAATGGTGTCTGCATATCAAGAAAGATATACAGTAGTCAGATTGAATGGCCCCTCTTAGAACCATATAACATTACAGCACAGAAACAGGCCTTTTGGCCCTTCTTACCTGTTCTGAACCATTTTTCTGCCTAGTCCCACTGACCTGCACCTGGCCCATATCCCTCCATACACCTCTCATCTACGTACCTATCCAAGTTTTTCTTAAATGTTAAAAGTGAGCCCACATTTACCACTTCATCTGGCAGCTCATTCCACACTCCCACCACTCTCCGTGTGAAGAAGCCCCCTCTAATGTTCCCTTTAAACTTTTCCCCCTTCACCCTTGTCCTCTGGTTTTCACTCTATCTATACTCATCATAATCTTATTTTGTAGCTACAATTCACTGTTATGAGGCATGCATTTAGCTTTATCCTTATACTCCACTGCATTACCCTTATTTCCTTTGTACTTCACTGGGCGTGTCGTGTTGTGTTTTGGTGCAAAACTTCCAAATGTTATAAGCAGAACCTGTGGAGAAATGTACCAAGGCCTCTCAGTCCCCAGGGTCAGTGCTAACCAGCAAACACACACTTACAGGTCACCCACATGAAAGCCTGTTTTACAAAATATTAAGACTTAGAAGCAAAAATAGGCCTTTCAGCCCCCATCAAGTCTGCTCCACTACTCAATCATGACTGATTTATTTTACCTCTCAATCCTATTTTACTAAAAGTAGTGGGTAAGGCCCAGTCCATCACAAGTAAAGCTCTTCCTACCATTGAGCACATCTACAAGGAGCGCTATCGCAAGAAAGCAGCATCCAGCTCCAAGAACTCCCACCACCCAGGCAATGCTCTCTTCTCACTGCTTCCATCAGGAAGATGGTACAGGAGCCCAGAATCCACACCACCAGGCTCTTCAGTCAATTTCACTTACCCCATCTCTGAATTGTTCCCACAACCTGTGGACTCGCCTTCAAGGATTCTTCATCTCAGGTTCTCAATATGCAATATTTATTTATTTATTTATTTTCTCTTTCTTTTTGTATTTGTACAGTTCTCTTTTTTTGTAAATTGGTTGTTATCCATTCTGTTGGGTGCGGTCTTTCATTGATTCTATTGTACTTTATGGATTTACTCTGATTGCCCGCAAGAAACTGAATTTCACGTTTGTATATGGTGACATACAAGTACTTTGATAATAAACATGTAACCTTGATAATAAACTTCTCCCCTAACCTTTGATGCCATCAAGAACCTATCAACTTCTGCTTTAAATATACCCAATGACTTGCCCTTCACAGCCGCCCGTGGCAATGAATTCCACAGATTCACCTCCCACTGGTGAAAGAAATTCCTCCTCATCTCTGTTCTAAATGGATGTCCTTCTAATCTGAGGCTGTACCCTCTTGATCCTAGACTCCCCCACTACAGGAAACATCTTCTCCACATCTGCTCTGTCCAGGTAATTCTGTAGGTTTCAAGCTCCAGAGAGTAAAGAGCCATCAAACACTCCTCACACCCTTTCACTTTTGGGATCATTTTCAAAAAATCTCCTCTGGACTCTCTCCAATGCCAGAACATGCTTTCTTAGATACGAGGCCCTTGTACATAAAAGAGGCGTTTAGGGATACTGGAATGGATGTGGTTGGATTTTTTGGATGGTGTTGGGTTACAACCATCTTCAGCTGAGTGGGAATGGGACAGATTGTTTGCCATCTATTTCCCACTGCTTCCATCTGCCACGGATCCATAAATAGTTGAGGAATGAGTCGAGCAGAGCTGGGAGCATCAAGTAGAATTGCTCACTCAGTGAGTCAGTGAGGCCGGCTGCCGTCTGCCCTTCCCACACCTGCTTGCTCTCCCATCACAGATGCTCCCGTGTCCCCTCACACACTATTTCTATTCATTTCCAACTTGGTAACAATCCGAGTTACAAAAAGCACTTTGCACAGCACCCTGTCAGAACCTGGGAACTGCTTATGCACTTATCTCCTCAAATTTCCCGCACCCTTTCTCCAGATTATGATCAAAGTTCAAACTAAATTTATTGTCAAAATACACGTATGTTACAGGAAAATAAAGAAATACAATATAATTTACAAACAAACTATACATAAACGAAGACTGACAAACAACCAATGTGCAAAAGACAAAGTTTGCAAATAAAAAATATAAATAATACTGAGAATACGAGTTGAAGAATCCTTGAAAGCGAGTCAAGGTTATGGGATCAGATCAGCGTTGAGGTGAGTGAAGTTGTCACCTCAGGAGCCTGATGGTTGAGGAGTAATGACTGTTCCTAAACTTGGTGGTGTGGTACCAAAGGCTTCTGTACTTTCTGCCCGATGATATTAGCAAGAAAGCATGGCCTTGATGACAGATGCTTTCTTGTGGGAGCGCTTCATGTAAATGTGTTCAATGGTGGGGAGGGCCTTACCTGTGATGGACTGGGCTGTATCCATCACTTTCTATAGCCACTGGATGATGTACCCAGCTGAATGAACCAGCTGGGCATTTAAAAATGTCAACCAACCAGGTTCAGGATGAAAAATCACACCAGACATCTCAAACATTTCACTCCCTGTCCCAGTAACTGTAACTAAGGTGGCTTTAGCTTTCCCTGTCCCATACACATTGCAACACAATGAAATTCATTGCTTGCATCAACAACAAACACAGTCTGAGGATTGTACTGGGGCAGCCCACAGCGTCGCCCTGTTTCCATAATTACATAGCATGCCCACAACTTACTAACCCTAACCTTTATGTGGAAGGAAACCAGAGCATCCAGAGAAAGCTCATGTGGTCAGGGGAGAATATACAAGCTCCTTACAAACAGTGGCGGGCACTGTAAAGTGTTATGCTACCGTGTCACTGTATAGGATATTAACATCAATAATTCCACATCACTAACTTTGCCTACAGCAACTAGCCAACATTTTCACCGGACAAGCTGCCTCCTATACCACCTCTCGTTTCCCCATAGCAGCTGGCTTGGGACAACTTGCTCTCTGAGGGAAACTAAATCATTGCAAACCACAAAGGCTTCTCGTGGCAGGCTTGAGCAGCAGCTGCAATCAAAAAGGCTTAAGTATTCCACATGTGTTTTCGGGAAATTACCACAGATGAACGACCTCAGCAGGTTTGATCGAGCCCGCTCCATCTTACACGTCAGCTGCAGATCACTTGCTTGCCCTGTGGCTATAACTTAGCGAGGAACATAGTGGTTTAAAATCCCTCTCCAGATCACTTAAACACAAGAAATTCTGCAGAGACTAGAAACCTTGAGCAGCACCCACCAACCCTGCCCCTCTCTAGGTCTTTCTGCTTGTATTCTTCCCTTTTCCCCTCAACTTCTTATTTTGCCCCCTTCCTTTCCAGTCCTGATAAATGTCAGCTGTTTATTCCATACACACTGCCTGACTTACTGAGTTCCTCTAGCACTTTGTGTGTGCTGCATAGATATCTCGGCTGTATCTCAAAGTGCAGTGAGAACTTAGACCCTCATCCACCCAAAAAACAGAAAATTTAAAAATCCCATTACACCATTCCGAGGCTCTGAAGCTTCTACTTAACACCTATGCCTCAGTCAGCACTTTAAGGCATATATTATTTGGAGACAAAATAAAAATGCAGATATTGAAATCTGCAGCAATAAAGTCGAGGAACTCAGCAGGTCAGGCAGCAGCTATGGAGGGAAATGGGACAGTCAACATTTCAGATTGAAACATTTCAACCAGACTGAAGAACAGAGGCAAGATAAAGAGGTGAAGGGAAGTGGTGGAATGAGGGTGACATGGTAGTGTAGTGATTAGCGAAACACTATTACAGCATCAGTGACTTGGGTTCAATCCTGCTCATTTTTGTAAGGAGTTTGTACATTTTTTTTCCCTTGACATGGCAAAGATCATGAGCTGCACCTGGGCTGGATGCTTTTAGTCTCGATGGTCGAAGAGTTAATACTGAGCCTATGTGTGGAAGGCCAGGGTTAAGATGATGCACAGGCAAAGGCTGTTTGCAGACACAGCAGCATGGTAGCATAACAGTTAGTGTAACTCAGTGACCCAGGTTCAATCCCCATCGCTGAGTTTGTACGCTCTCCCCGTGACCACAGGGGTTTTCTCAGGGTGCTCCAGTTTCCTCCCACAGCCCAATTGGTCACACGGTGCAAATGGGCAGCACAGTCACATTGAGCTAGAAGGGCCCGTTACTGTGCTGTGTATCTAAATAAAGGGCTGGCAAATGATAATCTAGGTGAGGAAGTCTGACAGGCAGATGGAAGAATGCAAAAACCAGTGGCTGGATGGTGAAAGGTGGAGGCAGATAATGGAATCTGATAGAACAGGGAGCAAACAAATAAGACAGGAGGGAGGGAAGCCAGGAACAAGAGGGAGAGGGGGTGAAGGGGACCCAGTGGAAGGGGTGTGTGGATGATGGGCAGATGGAGTGGATGCAGGAAGGGACAGAAACAGGGTGATGAGTAGTTGAGGATGGTGGGCTAAATGCAGGAAGAACTGGGCTTTGTTGATGATGCTCGCACACAGGCTGATATGCTCCCTAAACTTCTAAACTTCCATCAACAGAGGGAGAGATCATTTGGCCCATCATCCATGACAGCTCATGATCCCATTTCCCCAGTACATTTCCCTGGAACCTATCCTTCCTGCATTCACATCAATGCTGCCTACTCCCCAGATTGGGGCAAATTGCACTGCCCTACTCACCTCCCAAACAGCTCATCACTGGGATGTGGGATGAAAGCAGTGCAGAGAGAAACCAGGGGAATCTCATGTGATCGCAGTGCAAATAGTCACTATTGTAGATTTTACACTTAGTGGTTACATTTTCAAAGTACTTCTCTCTGCTTTAGAGCATTAGAACATAGAACAGTACATCACAGTACAGGCCCTTCAGCCCACAATACTGTGCTAACCCTTTAACCTAATCTAACATCAATCTACCCCTTTCCTCCTACGTAGCCCTCCATTTTTCTTTCATCCATGTGTCTATAAAGGTTTCTTAAACGCCTGAATTAATTTGCCTGTACACCACCCCCCCGGCAGGATGTTCTACGCATCCACCACTCTGTAAAAAAACCTCTGACAACCCCCTTGTAATAGCCATTTCCACCCTGGGAAAGTCTCAGTCTGCCCACTCAATCTATACCTGTTATCTTGTACACCTCTATTAAGTCATTTCTCATCCTTCTTCACTCCCAAGAGAAAAGCCCTAGCTTTCTCAACCTATCCTCATATGTTCTCTAATCCAGGCAGCATCCCCCTGCACTCCCTAAAGCTTCCACGTCTTCCTGTAGTGAGGGGTCCAGGCAGTATTGACCAGTTGGACAATTATGGCTCTTTGAATTCCTTTAAAGTGGAGTCACTGAGGATGGTGAGACCAAAACTAGATGTCATGGGTTAAGGGTGAAAGGTAAAATATGTGTGGAACAAGTGTTGGATGTGGAGTCAATTGCAACATTTAACAGAAATTTGGATAAGTATGTGGTTGGGAGGAGCTGGGACGGCTGTGGTCCAGGTGCTGGTCAAAGGGACTAGACAGAATAATAGAATAATAGTTTATTATCGAAGTATATATATGCCACCATATACAACCGTGAGATTCGCTTCCTTGCTCATTCAGCATGAACAAGAAGGGCCCATTTCTGTGCTGTCAGGCTATAGACTCTATGTCTGAAAACACAATGGAATACACCTTCAATGTACAATTCTGAATCCAACAGGGCAGCGTACCAGTGCGGAGAGAGAGAATGCGTGTTTGAGATTGCCAATAAGACACCGATGTCTTTAGCAGGTCTCTTTACACTGGGGAACTGGGGTGGAGACAGCTGCAAAGGGCAGTTACCATGAAACAGATTCTCGAGTTGGTTCACACACTCCCAACCACCTGTGGCCAGAAGCGGACCGTCTACAATGTGTATGTAGATTGCAAGAGATTGTAGACTCTATTTGAACATCTGATGGATCTTCTCCTCAAGTTCTGGCTGAACTTCAGCCCCAGCTTCTTGAGCTACGGTCTCCCGGTGCAGTGGGGGGACAGAGAGGCAGCATTCAGAAGATCTCCTGGCTTGCTACTGAACCTGGCCGGTGGCCATTCACAGGTCCAGGAGGTGGGCAGTTGAAGGCTCTGCCCGAGCTAACTGCTTGCTTCTTTTCCAGGGTTATGAAAGAGCATGTGATGTGATTTGGAGCGAAGGAGAATGAGAAGTTTGATAGAGGTGCACAAGAATATAAGAGGTATTGATCAAGTGGCAGAAATGGTTAATACAAGAGGGCATAATTTTAAGATGACAAGAAAAAGTATGGGGAAAAGTCAGAGGTAGTTCTTCCCACACCCCCCCCCCCCAAAAGGGAGTGGTGGGCGTGTGGAACACCTTGCCAGTGGTGAGTGCAGAGGCTGATACATTTGGGATATTTAAAAGAGGTAGGCACATGGATGAAAGAAAACTGGAGTGGTTAGATTGATCTTGGTGTAGGTTTAAAAAGTCACTGCAACATCAAAGGTCGAAGGGGCTGTGGTGTTCTATGTTATATGGATGGGGAACAGACACGAGTTGAGGAGAGTTGAGGGGAAGATCGGTGGCAGAGCTGGAAGTGGGGAAGCAGGGGGGAGGGATTTGAACCTAGGCACCAGCATTTTATTGTTGGAGTAGGTTAAAACGTTGGCACAATAACATGGGCTGAGGCTCCGTGGATTCTGTGGGAAATTTCTGGGACCAGTGGGCACTTCAGAGAGGTTGAGTGTGTTTTGGACAGTGATAACCATATTCTAATTTGAGATTGTATATAGTGTGTTTTATGAAATCCTGTATATTGCATATTGTATGGCTAAAATACTGTAATCAGTTGTGTTTATATGTATAAAAAAGACTTCCTTAGCAGTTTTGCAAAATCCAAGGACTGCACATCATGAATTATATCTTCCCAACCACACATAAACTGGCTTTGGGTCAAAGTCCTGGTCCAAAACAGTGCATCAAGAGGATCAAGCAGGACAGCCAGGGAGCGCGCGCGAGCCCACACCACCTCACCTCCTCCTGCTGCCTCTCCACTTTTGGGTTGCTAGCCGTCCTCTTCAGGTTGCTGCCCAGGCTGATACTGGCTGTAGCGTCTGACTTGGATCTCTGATGGGTCCGCTTGGAGGGTGACTGCGCCGTGTCGCCGGCGGGGTTGACCGGTGGCACCTCCTTGCGCCGGTGGGCTGGCTTCAGTTCATCGGAGAGGATGAGCTTGCGCAGCTTGGTGCCGCGGGAGTGGCGCTGGGCGGAGATGTGCATGTCCGAGGAGTAGGCGCCCAGAAGCCAGGCACACTGGAGGGAGAAGTTGATGCTCTGGCGGCAGCGGTGCACCACATAGGGTTTGATAGCATCGCCGACGTCCTCGTCCATATGTATGTACATGTTGAGCAGCTGGGGCAAGTAGAAGTCCACCTCCTCATGGCGGAAGCTGAAGAGTCTGTTACCGATGTACGCCTGCACACCTGGCTCCTTAGAGTTGTAGAGGTACGAGATGGCCATGGAGATGTCGAAGAGCTTGGACTCGAAGAGCCGGAGCAGCCACGACTGCTTGGCTGAGTTGTACCGTTGACGCCTCCGGGCATTCTTAACTGTGTTGCCCACTGCCGCTGTCCCATCTTCTTCCACCACCCGGACTTTGGCCTGCTCGCCATTGCTGGCGACACCGTTGGGCACACTGCTGCGGCCCTCTGCCTCCTCCACTGTCTCCGTCGAGACGCCCCGCAGGAGCTTGACTTTTTCCAGCACCTCCTGGCAGGCCCGCTTGGCCACCTCAGAGTCAATAAGGGCCTCCCCCACACCTTCCTTGATGACGCCCAGGGCTCCGCCGCCTGTCGGTGGTTCGCTCTCGCCCGGGCACTGGTCTGCCTGCTCGGCCTCCCCTTCTGTTTCCTCCATGCCAAACACTTCTCAGGCCTGCAACAGTAAGATCAGGAGACCATCCATCAGCTTTTGCAAGAAAGACTTTCTTTTACAGCACAGGGTACCCCAAAGCCCTCCCCGAGCCACAAAACACCTTTTGTAGTTGCAATTACAAACAATCAGTTACTTTGACAACAAAACACCCAGCTATAGGACGGATGTCATTAAGCTTGAGAGAGTGTAGAAAATAAATTAATGTATGTGGAAATTCATTTATGTCCATCCCTTAATCAAAATCCAAAGTAAGCTTACTATAAAAGTACATACATGTCACCTTGAGATTCACTGTCTTGTGGGCAATCACAGTAAATACAAAGAGACAGAATAAAAATCAATGCTTTTTTGTGTGAGTGCTTTACTGCTCTCCGACATGTGCTTGCTCTCTTATATGTGCTGTGTGCTTTGTGGTGTGTATGACCGTTGGTACTGTGGTTTGCACCTTGGTGTTGGGTATTATGTACTTCTGTTGATTGACAATTAAACTTGAATTTGAATGAAAAACTGCACACAAAGACAGACAACAACCTATGTGCAAAAGACAACAAATTGTGCACGTATAAGAAAGAAAAATAGTAATAAGTGACTTCATTAGCCTTTTATTGATATAATTCTTTATTCTTTATAATTGATGTTTCTTGTTGCATGTCACACTCTGACCAATACACCACAGCAAATTCCTAATACATGTAAATGTAAAGTTGGTCCTTGAAAGTTTTCACGAGGATGTTGCTGGGTCTGAAGGACTGAATAGGCTGGGACTTTCCACCCCCTGGAGTGAGGAGCGACCTTGTGGAGATGTTAAAATCATGAAGGGTCTCGACCTAAACGGCAACTGCACATTCCCCTCGGTAGATGCTGCCTGACCTGCTGAGTTCCTCCAGCGCTTTGTGCATGTTGCTCAAGATTTGCAGCATCTGTAGTATCTCTTGTGTTTATAAAATGAATGTTCATAGTTTTGTTCCCACAGCCTATAGGGGTGTCTAAAACTAGGGGGCACGGATTTAAAGTGAGAAAGAAAAGACAGGGAAGGTGAGGGGCAACTCTTTACCCCCAAAACCGAGAGTGATGGGTATGTGTTAAGAGCTGCCAGAGGAACTGGTAGAAGTGGGTACAGTTACAATGTTTAAAAGGCATTGGAAGGGCTACATGGACAGCAAGGGTTTAGAGTGAAACAGTGAATCAAGATCAACTTGGTTGGCATGGGCGTTGGGCTAAAGAGCCCGTTTCCATCCTGTATAGCTCAGTGAATCTTTGTCCCCCTTCTGCCCTCTCAGGACATCAGGAGACTGACAGGCATGACGTTAACGTCTTTCACATATGACAACCTTTCTAACTGTGCCATATTGCACCTTCTGACCATTGGGATTGCATGTGTTAACTGTAACCCAGGAATACCAGGGTGAAAGCGGCACAAGATCTCATTAATCACTCCACTTTTTAAGCCCAAGGGGTCCAGTAACAATTGATAACACACACAAAATGTCGAAGGAACCCAGCAGGTTAGGTAGCATCTAAGGAGGAGAATAAACATAGAAACATAGAAAACCTACAGCACAATACAGGACATTCGTCCTACAAAGCTGTGCTGAGCACATTCCTACCTTAGAACTACTAGGTTTTACCCATAGCCCTCTATTTTCCTAAGCTCCATGTAGCCATCCAGGCGTCTCTTAAAACGCACTATCGTTACCACCTCCACCACCATCACCGGCAACCCAGTCCACGCACTCACCACTCACTGTGAAAAAACAAAAACTCTGACATCTTCTCTGTACCTACTTCCAAGCACCTTAGAACTGTGACCTCTCGTGCTAGCCAATTCAGCCCTGGGAAAAAGCCTCTGACTATCCACAAGATCGATGTCTCTCATCATCTTATACATCTCTATCAGGTCACCACCTCCTCTGTCGCTCCAAGGAGAAAAGGCCGAGTTCACTCAACCTATTCTCATAAGGCATGCTCCCCAATCCAGGCAACATCCTTGTAAATCTCCTTTGCACCTTTTCTATGGTTTCCACGTCCTTCCTATAGTGAGGCGACCAGAATTGAGCACAGTCGACATTTCAGGCTGAGACGCCTCATCAGGACTCGGCCCAAAACAATGACTGTTTATTTCTCTCCACAGATGCTGCCTGACTATTTTATGGGTTGCTCTGGATTTTCAGCATCTGCAGAAACTCGTGGTTCTGATTAGCAGCAACTGGTGACACATGTCACTTCAAACAGAGAAAAACCTCAGGGTAACACAGGAAACACAGTTTATAGGAGGCTACACTCATCAAGGCAAAATTAATATCTGACTTTATATCGGATAGAAATGTTGATGCATATTTTAATCACTCCTCCCCTTGCTGGAGATAAAAATATGAGCAAAGAAACACAAAATGGGTTACACTGCTCGCTTGCCTGGAGCTCTGTAACTGTTAAAGCCAGCGTCATGTCCATATTTTTAGAAAGACACAAGCATTTCTAAAGTCAACATGGTTGTATTTTGACTGAATCCAGAGGATTATGCATCTACTGAGAGTGACATATTCGTCAGATTCAAGATTGTTTAATGCCATGTCCAGGACACAAGCGTAAAGGAGAATGAAATAATTAACACTGGATCTGATGCAGCACAAAAAAAACACTATAAGACAAAGAACACAGTAAATATAAATACGTAGACAGCTTATCTACGTAGATTGATTGTATGTCCATGAGGTAACACTATACACAGGAGTGTCTATATACAAGGTGACTCTGACAGGAAATGATAAAGTAGAGGTGGCTGGGGGTGTGGTGGAGTGGGTTAGTGGTTGGAAGTGTTGATCAGCCTTACTGCTTGGAGAAAGTATTTGAGTCTGGTGGTCCTGGTGTGGATGCCCGATGGGAGTGGGTCAAACAGTCCATGAGCAGGGTGGGTGGGATCCTTCGTGATGTTACTGGCTCTTTTCCAGCACCCTTCTGTATACATGTCCTTCTTGGCAGGTAGGGTGGCACCAATGATGCGTTGGGCAGTTTTGGCAGAGGCAGATGGAGTTTTGGTGGACCAGATGTGTGGAAGGAGTTGATCGCATTATTTGTCAAATGCACATCAAAACATGCATCCAAAAATGCGCCATTTGCGTTAGCAGTCTGAGGATGTGCTGGCGGATACAGCCAGTCCATTACAAGCAAAGCCCTCTCTACCAGTGAGCACATTTACAAGGAGCACTGCCACAAGAAAGCAGCATCCATTATCAAAGACCCCTAACATCCAGGCCATAGTCTCTTCTCACTGCTGCCACTGGGAAGGAGGTACAGGAGCCTCAGGACTCACATTATTGGTTCAAGATCAGTTATTACCATTCAAACATCAAGCTTCTGAACCAGAGGGCAGCACTTCACTCACTACAACACTGAATGGTTCCCACAACCTACAGGCTCACTTTCAAGGACTCTACAACTCGTGTTCTCAGTATTCATTACTTTTTATTGTATTTGCACAATTTGTTGCCTTTTGTACATTGGTTGTTTGCCATCTTGTTGTGTGCGATCTTTCACTGATTCTAAACACAAGAGATTCTGCAGATGCTGGAGATCCATTGCAACACACACAAAATGCTGGAGGAACTCAGCAGGTCAGGCAGCATCTTATGGAAATGAATAAACAGTCCATGTTTTGAGCTGAGACCCTTCTTCAGGACTGGAGAGGAAGCCGGAAGACACCAGAATAAGAAGGTGGGGATGGGCAGAAGGGAAGCAGGACAAGTTAGGTAAAGCCAGATGGATGGGAAGGGTAAAGGGCTGGAGAAGAAGAAATCCGACAGGAGAGAAGAGTGGACCATGGGAGAAAGGGAAGGAGCAGCACCAGGGACAGGTGATAGGCACGCAAGCTGTTTCTTTGCACTGTGAACACCTACAAGAAAATGAAGTATACAGTGTCATACATGTACTTTGAACTGATAAAGGGAGATAGAGATAGAGATCTTCTGGCCCACGATGTTGTACTGACCTGATGCGTAATGTTAAGAGGTATTTAGATGGACACACAAACATGAGGGGAAGTGCAGGGATGTGGATCCCACATGCAGGCAAATGGGATCAGTCACATTTGGTTTAAAGGTTCACAGTAAATTTATTATCAAAGTACATATATGTCACCGTTTGCAATCTTGAGATTTTTTTTGTGCAGGTAAATACAAAGAAACACAGCAGAATCAATGAAAGACCAAGTCCAATAGGGCGCACAAACATCCAATTGCAAAAGATAACAAACTGTGCAAATACAAAAGGAAATTAAATAATAATGATAAAGATGGAAAAATGGTTTGGCACAGCCATGAAGGGCCGAAGGGCCTGTTTCTGTGTTGTAATGTTCTATGAAGAGTCCTTGAAAGTGAGTCCATAGGTTGTAGGAACAGTTCAGTGATGGAGTGAGTGAAGTTATCCCCACTGGTTCAAGAGGCTGATGTTCCAGAAGCTGATGGTGTGGGTCCTGGGGCTCCTGTACCTCCTTCCTAATGGCAGCAGTGAGAACAGAGCAGGTCCTGGGTAGTGGGGGCCTCCGATGATGGATGCTGCTTTCCTGCGCCATGTAAATGCGCTCAGTGGTGGGTTGGGCTTTAGCCACGATGGACTGGGCCATATTCACTACAAAGTAGGGTGTTCCCCTACCAGGCCGTGATGCCACCAGACAATATACTCTCCACTGGACATCTATACTATAGAAGTTTGTCGAAGTTTTAAATGTCGTGCCAAATCTACTTCTGGTATCATGGTTGGCAGAGTGCCTATTCCTCTTACGACTCTGATCCCAACAGATTTAATCTGCAAATCATTAAATCCATGTCCTGCTCCTGTTCATTGTTGCTATAATCCCTCTGCTTGGTGACAATGTCCAGGGCTAGTGGCTACAACCAAGTTAATTCTGAACAGATGCCGGATACTCAAACTGCTCTCTGAATTTCAGGGTTAAATGCTCATTCTTAAACTGGGAGTACCCAGTTGTATGAACAACATTGTAAATTAAATCTTTTGCTGTGAATAGCAGACTGATCCAGTATAGTATCAATACTTAACGCAAACTCCAAGAGATCTGCAGATGCTGGAAATTCAAGCAACGCACACAAAATGCTGGTGGAACGCAGCAGGCCAGGCAGCATCTATAGGAAGAAGTACAGTTGACGTTTCGGGCTGAGACCCTTCGTCAGGACTAACGAAGTTAGTCCCACTAGCACTTCATGCGTGTTGCTAGTATCAATACTTTGTTTAATTAATTACCATATTGATTCAGATTTTAACCTGGTGAAGTAATCTTTCAGTGGTCTGGAAAGAACTCTGTGGGAAAACAGTTTCTGCAGGTGTGGTCAGAAGGGATATGCTGGCACTGCAGAGGGTCCAATGCAAGTATAATCCGGAGAATGGTGAGGAGCGTTTGATGTCTCTGGGCCTGTACTCACTGAAGTTCAGAAGGATGAGTAGGGACCTCATTGAAATCTACTGAATATTGAACGGCCTAGAAAGAGTGGACATGAAAAGGATCAAACATGAGGATATCTGCAGATGCTGGAAATTCAAACAACCCACCAGCATTTTGTGTGTGTTGACATGAAAAGGATGTTTCCTTATAGTAAGGAGGTCTACGACCAGAGGGCACAGCCTCAGAATAGGACATTCCTTTAGAACTGAGATGAGAAGGAATTGTTTTTTCCAGAGGATGGTAAATCTATGGAATTCATTGCTACAGATGGCAATGTATAGTTAAAGTGGATATTGATGGGTTCTTGGTCAGTCAGGGCACCATAGGGTAGGGGGCGAAGACAGGAGAATGGGGTTGAGAGGGATAATAAATCAGCCATGATCAAATGGCCTAATTCTGTTTCTATGTCTTATGGTTTTGATTAGTAAAAGACATCAAAGGTTACAGAAAGGTGGAGAAATGGTTGAGTGGAATAGTAAATGATCAAATGGACAGAATGGCCTAATTCTGCTCCTACACGTTATGGCCTTAAAATGGACTTCCGGCAAATACTTTGCAAGCTTACACAACAGTGTTCTGGTGAAAAGAAAATTCTGATTCGCCCTTGCAAACACACTCCATCGTGCAAATAACCAGTGCCAGTTGTAGACTTACTTGTACCACATTAGTTGAGTTTCTGTCTATATACTGAAATAGCAAAAAACTTTCACATCATTACAGTGAGGTAGCAGAATGCAAAATATAGCGTGGAAGTTACAAAGGAAGTGCAGTGCAGGTCGAGACATAAAGTGCGAGGGCCACAATGAAGCAGATGGGAGGTTCAGTTCTTCGCTCGACAGAGGTAGGTGAACCCACCAACACTCCTGCACACATCCTAATAACACTGCATTAAGGCCAGAGCTAATGACAGTCACACTTTGAGCAATACCACACTGGCACCTGGAGCCGCCACTACAGTGCCAGTTTTACATATCTGTATTGTGCCGAAGGAATACACAACAGCATCTACACTGGCCACTAGTATACAGTGACACACACAAAATGCCGGAAGAAACCCAGTAGGTCAGGTAGAACTTAATTTTATCTTTTAATTTGTATTTGGAGACACAGCGCGGAAAAGACCCTTCCAGCCCAATGAGCATATTGCCCAGCAACCCACCTATTTAACCCTGGCCTAAACACAGGATAATTTACAATGACCAACCTACCTACTAGCCTGTACATCTTTGCACCGTGGGAAGAAACCACAGCACCCGGAGGAAATCTATGCGCACACAGGAAGAAATGTACAAACTTGCTTACAGAGGATGCAGGAATTAAACTCCCACTCCCCAAGCTATAATAGTGCCGCGCTAACTGCTATGCTACCATGGCACCCACAGCATAATTGGAGGGGAATAAACAGTCAACGTTTCTAAAAAAAGTTTCTCACCCGAACCGTCAATTGTTTATCCCAATCCATACATGGCTCAGTTGCTTTGACCGCTACACCATCACTTTACAGCGTCAGCAATCCTGATCGGGTTCTATTCCTGCCACTGTCTGTAAAGAGTTTGTATGTTTTCCCCGTGACTGCACAAGTCTCCTCCACATGCTTTCATTTCATCCTGCATTCTAGAGACGTAACGGGTGAGGGCTAGGGAGTTGTAGGCCTGTCACGTGACGCTGGAAGAATGGCACACTTGCAGACTGTGCCCAGCACCTCCTTGGATAGTGTAGGCTGTTGATGCAAACAACGCATTTCACTGGGACAAAGAAAAGTAACCTTATCCATTTTTAGATGTTGTCTGACCTGCTAAGTTCCTCCAGCATCTTGAGTGTATTGCTGAAGATTTCCAGCATCTGCAGAATCTTTTGTGTTTAATATACAATTACACGGGGTGGCAGGTGGAGATATGTCTCTACCAAGGTGTAAGGCGATCCTTCCCTCCACTAGCCTGTGGGTCATCCTTGGGCAAGATGTAGCACCTGCTTAGTCCCCTTTTCAGGGTTATGGGAGCAGGTGGTGGATGGTTGTATGAGCAGATGGTGCATATCTCAAGTCCTGGTTATGCAACCACTGACACCAGACAGACCATCTCTGAAGGGTATTGATAATGGCTAGGATCACCCATCTTGTAAAGACTCTGCCCAGCCCAGAAGAAAGTAATGACAAACCACTTCTGTAGAAAAATTTGCAGAGAACAATTATGGTCACAGAAAGACCATGATTACCCACATCATACAACATGGCACATAACAAACAAACGATACAATAACACACCACAACCAATGGCTCCCTGGCCATACAGTGACAGCAGTATTATACGCCAATGTCAAACATTTTAATCAGCTCCCACCAATACACCATCTACCTGTTATAAAGTTTGACCCTTCCAATCCAGGTCAGGGAGGCTATAACCTCCACTCATCCTGCTGATTAGTCTGCCGAGCTGAAGTGAAAAGGGTATAAATTACACTCTAAATCCCAACAACATCATCCCAGAGAGCCTTTCTGAGAGACTCTGTCATAACACCAGAATTTAATAGTCCATTAACACCAGATAACTGCAGCACTGTGCAATCGAGTGAAATCAGTTATACCCACTATAATCCAATTACAGCAACGTCAAATAAATTGTGAAACATACTATGAGCAAGAGTTACTTATCAAAAAAGATCATTGTGTTGGCAATGTACAATCCATACCATTTCAAAGACTCTTATGTAGGTACCGGATATAAGAAAATGGAGGGCCACATGGGAGGGAACTTCGGCACAGACGGCCCCAAGCCTGGCTGTGAGAGGAGGAGGGTTGGACATGGGGCTAGCAGCCCCACCCAAAGGCCTCATCTCTGGGAGAGGAAGGACCTTCACCTAGAGGACGTATGAAGTCATATGGTGAAAGCAGAAGCCACAGGACTAATCAACCTTTTATTATCCAGAATCACCACCAAACTGACCATTTGGCCTGTCAAACCTGCTCTGCCATTTAATAAGATCATGGTTAATCTGACTATGAATTTATCTCCACCTACCTGCCTTTTCCCCATAACCCTAAATTTCCCTACCATGCAAAAATCTAACCAACCTTGTCTTAAATGTATTGACTGAGGTAGCCTCCACTGCTTCATTGGGCAGAGAATTCCACAGATTCACCACCTTCTGGGAAAAAAAAGTTCCTCCTATTAACATCCTAAATCTACTCCCCCAAATCTTGAGGCTATGTCTTCTAGTTCAAGTTCCACCTACCAGTGGAAACTGCCTCTATCTTACATACCCATTTCATAATTAAGTGTTTCTACAAGATCTCCTCTCATCTTTCTGAATTCCAGTCCCAGGTGACAATCTCTCCTCATCTCTGGAATCAACCTAGTGAACATTCTCTACACAGCCTCCACAGCGAGTGTATCCTTCCTCCAGTAAGTAGACTGGAACTGCATGCAGCATAACCGCCCGGCTCTTAAATTAAAACCCTTTAGCAATGAAGGCCAACATTCCAATTGCCTTCTTGATAGCCAGCTGCACCTCCAAACCAACCTTCACGCACAAGCACTGCGAAGACCTTCTACACAGCAGCATGCTGCAGTCTTTTACCATTTAAAGATTTATAAACTGATTTTCAATTTCTCCTTCCAAAGTGGATAGCCTCGCATTTACCAACATTGTACTCCATTTTGCCTACTCACTTAAACCTATCTATATCTCTCTGCGCTCTCCGTATCCTCTGCACAATCTCCTTTTCCATTCAATGTAGTGTCATCAGCAAACTTACATACACTACACTCAGTCCCCTCTTCCAGATCGTTAATGTATATCGTGAACAGCTGCAGAGCCAGCACTTCGCTCGCCACTCATTGCCAAACAGAGAAACACCCATGTATCCCAACTCTCTGCTTTCTATTGGTTAACCAATTCTCTGTCCATGCTAATACATCACCCCAACTCTATGCATCCTTATCTTATGGATAAGTCTTTTATGTGGCACCTTATTGAACAACTTCTAGAAATCCAAGTAAATAAATTCTACCTCTTCCCCTCTATCCACTGCAGTTGTTATATCCTCAAACTCCATTAATTTTGTCAAACAGGACCTGCCTTTGCTGAATCCATGTTGCGTCTGCCTGATGGATCTATTTCTTTCCAGATGCCTCCCCAGTTCTTCTTTAATGATAGCTTCAAGCGTTTTCCCAACTACAGACGTTAAATTAACTGGCCTATAGTTACCTGCCTTTTGCCTACATCCTCTATTGAACAGTGGCGTGACATTCGCCATCTTCCAGTCTGTCAGGACCTGCCAGGTCCAGAGAATTTTGGTAAATTATCACCAAAGCTTCTATTATAACTTCTGCCATTTTCTTTCAGTCCCCTGGGATGCATTCCGTCAGGACCAGGGGACGTGTCTATCTTCAGGCCCACAAGTTTGCTCAGCACTACCTCTTTAGTGATAGTTATTGTATTGAGGTCCTCACCTTTCATTGCATCCATATCCTCTCTCTTCAGCATGT
The DNA here is from genome assembly GCF_030144855.1 of Hypanus sabinus. Classification (NCBI taxonomy): domain Eukaryota; kingdom Metazoa; phylum Chordata; class Chondrichthyes; order Myliobatiformes; family Dasyatidae; genus Hypanus; species Hypanus sabinus. Next base: position 92,334,071 of record NC_082714.1, on the reverse strand, counting down.
TAGACGTGTCCTCCACCGAAAACCAACACAAAATAGTCATTCAATGCCTTGGCCATTTCCTCATTACCCAATATCAATTCCCCCTTCTCGTCCTCCAAGGAACCTACATTCACTTTGGCCACCGGTTTATATAATCATAAAAACTTTTACTATCTGTATTATATTTTGTGCTAGTTTATTTTGATAACTTATCTCTCTTTCTTTATTGCTCACTCAGTGGCTCTTTAATGATTTTTAAACTTTTCCCTATCTTCCAGTTCCCCACGACTCTTGGCAACTTTGTATGCACAAGCATTTGTTTTGATGTCTTCCTTTATTTCCTTAGTTATCCACACTTACTATCCTTACTTTTAACCATTCCACCATATAGCCTGTATTCCCAGTCTACCCTATCCAACTCCTCCCTCATGCTATTGTAGTCTCACTTGTTCAGGCATAATACACTGGTTTTAGGTCAAACTATTTTGTATGAGAAACTCAGTCATACTATGATCACTCTTTCCAATAGGATTCCTAAGATCACTAATTTTACCTGTCTCATTGCGCAGGACCAGATACAAGATAGCACGTTCCCTTGCAGGTTCAGTAACGTGCTGTTCAAGAAAGCTATAACATATGCATTCTATGAAGTCCTTCTCAAGGCCACCTCAACCAACTAGGTTTACCCAATCTCTGTGCAAGTTAAAGTCCCCCATGATAACTGCTGTTCCATTCTTACATGCCTCAGATATTTCTGTGTTTATTGCCTGTGCCACTGTAATATTATTGTTCAGCGGCCTGTAGACAACTCCCACCAGTGATTTTTTTTCCCTTTACTATTCCTAATCTCTACCCAGATGGAGTTGACATTCTGCTTCCTAGATCTTATATCGTCTCTCACTATTGCCCTGATCTCACCTTTACTAAGAGTGCTACCTCACCTCCCTTACCTTCCTGCCTATCCTTCTGTATTACCTGATATCCCTGGATGTTTAATTCCCAATCCTCTCCAGGACAGGACAGAGGAATCAGCAAGCTGCTGTATGGGTGACAAGCTTAACTAACTAAGTGGGAGGAAAAGATAAGATGGACATCGGAGTAGGTTAAAAGATCAGCAGAACACCATGGGTTAATGTTCTGTGTTCCATCATCTAGGAGTGCTGGTAGAGGCAGATACATTAGGGACATTTAAGAGACTCGTAGATTGGCACATGGATGACAGAAGGAAGGGTTAGTTTGAACTTGGAGTAGGCACAACATTGTGGGCCAAAGGGGCCTGTATTCTCTATGTCTATGTTTGTGTTCAGCTGCAGAAAACCTCTCTCACTGGCTGAATTGCACGAGCTCGCAATATACTTTTGCCTTTAACACCCAGCTCAAGATTGCACTTGGTGCTGAGTGACAGGCTTTGGGACATGACCACAATTTTAGCACACTGATCAACAGGAGCTTGGTGACCAGCATTTAAACAAGCAGCTGCAAATCACAGGCCCGTGAAACAGGCTGCTGCTGGAAGCTGAACCAGAACAGTGCTACACAACCAGACAAGCTTCTTTTCAAACTGAGAGATGAGTGACAACTGACAACCTTCAGATTTTCTGAAACACAGGAAATCCTGCACATGCTAGAACACACAAGATACTTGAGGATCTCAGCAAGTCAGGAACCATCTATAGAAAGGAATAAAGTGTCGATGTTCAGTCAGAGACCCTTCACCAGGACAGGAAAGAAAAGGGCTGGAAGCCAAAATATGGAGGCAGCAGGAGGGGAAGGAGGAAAAGACTGTAGGTGTCAAGTAAGACTAGGTGAGGGGGAAGGTGGGTGGGGGAGGGGGGACTGAAGGAAGAAGCTGAAGGAAGGACTGGAGAAGAAATCCAATAGGAAATGACAGTGGAACCAGAATGGGGAATGGAAAAAGAGAGAAAGAGGTGGATGGGGCAGCGAAATTACTGGAAGTTAGAGAAATCGATGTGAATGCTATCAGGTTGGAGGCTACTCAGACAGATATAAGGTTTTCCTACAACATTTGAGAAAGGCCATTTATCCCTTTGTTGGTGCTGGCTCTCAGCATTTCCCAGCTACTACCCTGGAATCTATTCTGCCCACTGACTCATTCTAATTCTCCGGCAATCTACTGGTATGCCAAAAGCCTCTATGTTAAAAGTAAATTTATTATTGAAGTACGTATAGCATATGTCACCATAAAGACTCATTTTCTTGTGGGCATTCACAGTAGGGCAAAGAAATACAAGACAACCAATGATAAACTACAGAAAGACTGACAGACAACCAAAGAGCAAAAGGATGATAGATGGATAATAAAAAACTGAGAACATGAATTGTAGAGTCCTTGGAAGTGAGACTGTAGGTTGTGAAATCATTTCAGTGTCGAGTTGAGAAACGATCTGCTGGAGGACGAGGAACAGCAAATCAATCTGTGAGGGTAAAGGAATTGCTGACATTTCAGCTCAAACCCTACATTACACTGATCTTGAAATAGGTAAAAGTGAACATCATGGGCCGAAGGACCTGCTTGTTGCTATATTGTTCTATCAGAAGTGAGAGGAGACAGATGAGATAGCCAGTACAAAGAGGAAAAGGAGACTGATGAGATGGGATCCCTTATTGAAGAGGGGAAGGAATGAAGGATGATAGACATGTTCAGCCAGGTAGCTTAAGTTGACAAAGTGAAATGGGAGACAGACAATATTCTATGTAGTTATTGTTTTACCTTGTACTGCCTCAATGTGCTGTGTAATGACTTGATCTGTAAGAACTGTACGCAACAGAAGCTTTTCACTGTATTGTCTCTGTACGTGTGATACCGAAAAAGCACAGTGCAGGTAAACAATAAAGTGCAAGATCTTAACCTGGTAGAATGCGAGCCTAAGAGTGTATCTTATCATACAAGAGGCCCATTCAAGTGTCTGGTAACAGTGAGGTAGATGTCCTTGAGACTGCTGGTCCCTATTTTCAGGCTTTTGTACTTTCTCTCTGATGGGAGTGGAGAGGACAGAAAATATCAGGGTTGGGTGTTGTCTTTGATTATGCTGTTTGCTTTACAGAGGCAGCGGGAAGTGCAATCGAAGTCCATAGAGGGGAGGCTGGTTGCTGTGATGTGTCCACAACTCTGCGGGTTCTTACAGTCACATGTAGAACACACCAAGCAGTGATGCATCCAGACAAAGTGCTTTCCATGGTGCATCGATAAAATTGGTAAGAGCCAATGGGGAACTCAACAGGTCAAGTCTCACCTGTGAGGATTTCTTTAGCCTCCTGAGTAGAGGCATCAAGTGACCTTATTTGACTGTGATGTGCACCTGGTTGGACCAGGATAGGCTTTTGATGATGTTCTAAGCTCAAAGTATATTTATTAGCAAAGTATGCATACATTATACAACACTGAGATTCATCTCCTAACCATGGGAACTTGAAGCTCTCAACCATTGATGTAGACAGGAATATTTACACCAGCCCCCTTTCTGACCAGCTTATCCTACCTGCATGCCCTCGTGATGTCGAAGGGAAGCAGAGCACTGAAGGAAAACCAACGTGGTCACAGGGAGAATGTAAGGAATAACAGCTTCTTCTCCCAGGCCTTGAGATTACTGAGCTCTCTGCCACCACCCAGGCCTCGTCACATATGAGGCTCCAGTAACATTATGCTGTTACTTTTTGACGTATCATAAATACCTATTTGTGGTAATATTACTTTATTTACTGCATGCGTGAGTTATACATACTGTGTTGTGCACCTTGGTCTGAAGGAATGTTGTTTCTTTTTGCGGTATACAAGTATACTTATTTCTAGATACAGCATAGAATAGGCCTTCCCGGGCCTTCAAGCCACACCACCCAGCAACCCCAGATCACCCCCAACCTAATCACGGGACGATTTACAATGACCAATTAACCTACTAACCAGTATGTCTTTGAACTGTGAGAGAAAACCAGAGCACCTGGAGAAACCCACGTATTACACGTGAACTCTTTACAGGGGATGCAGAGATTGGACCTGGAACTCCAGTGCCCCGAGCTGTAGCGGCAACATGCCACCACTATGCTACTGTGCCATGTGCATATGGTTGAATGACAATGAACTTGAGGGTCTCTGTCAGGACCCTGGATCTTTGACCTGAAATGTCACCTTTATTTCCCTCTCAAACCTGCACTTTAACACGGAAGGTCAGGAGAGACTGGAGCTGTGAGACAGGAACACTACCTGCTGAATCTCCTTTTGAATTAACCATTATTTATAAATTCAACACTCCAAGAGTCCCAATCAGCATCCCTATAAACAAATTCCTCAGTAATTTTCCTTCTAGAAGCTCACAATGTACAGACCAGGTCCCAAGCTTCCTACAACAAACGTGAGTGTTGCGGCTGGTAGAATCACAACCTCACAGCAGTGGTGATCCAGGTTGAATCCTGACCTCCAGTGCTGCCTGTCTATGGAGTCTGAACATCCTCACAAAAGATTTTGCAGAAGCTGGAAATGCTGGAGGAACTCAGCAGGAAAGGCAGCACCTACAGAGGGGAGTAAACAGTCGACGTTTCAGGCCGAGACCTTTCATCAGGACTGGAAAGGAATGGGGCAGGAAGCTAGAATGAGAAGGTGAGGGATTGGGAGGTGTACAGGTGGGGGGAATGAAGTATATGATCAAAGAGTTGGAGAGCAGCAGAGATTACGGGGGGGGGGGGGGGGGGGAGAACAGTGAGAGAGGGCCTCACTGAACTCCTGAACAGACCTCCCTCATCTGGTCTTGATGAAGGGTCTCAGTCCAAAAATATCAACTAAGTAGCTAACGGTCAAAGTTCAAAGTAAATTTATTATCAAAGTACATATATGTCACAATATTTAACGCTGAGATTCACTTTCTTGCGAGCATACTCAATAAATCCAAAAACCAATTAATGAAAAGACTGCACCAACAGGATGGACAACAACGAATGCGCAAAAAAATTTTGCAAATACAAAAAGAAAAAGAAAAAATAATGAATAGATAAGCAATGAAAATCAAGAACATGAGATGAAGAGTCCTTAAAAGTGAGTCCACAGGTTGTGGGAACAATTCAGTGATGGGGTGAGTGAAGTTATCCTCTCTGGTTTAAGAGCCCGATGGTTGAGGAGTAATAACTGGCGGTGTAGGTCCTGAGGTTCCTGTACCTCCTTCCTGAAGACAGCATGGCCTGGATGTTGGAGGTCCTTGATGATGGATGCTGCTCTCTTGCAACAGTGATCCATACACGGGACAAGGATTTTACCCATGATGGACTGGGCCGTATCCACCATTCTTTGCTCTCTGTGACCACCTGGGTTTCCCTCACATCCCAAAGGCACGGTGTTTGGTAGGTTACAGATTGTCCTGGTGTGGGGGTGAGAGGTAGATCCCAGGAAAGTGGATGAGAGCCTAGGGTTAGTGTAAGAGGGAGGCTGATAGTCAATGCAGATTCGACTGGCCGAAGGGCTTGCTTCCATTCTACCACTCTGTAACTGTGACAACACACACAAAATGCTGGAGGAACTCAGCAGGTCAGGCAGCATCTCTGAGGGGAATGAACAATCGATCCTTCATCTCAGTCTGAAATGATAACTGTTTCTTTCCCTCTATAGACGCTGCCTACTTGCTGAGTTCCAGCATCCGCAAAATCTCTTGTGTCTGTGACAACACTTCACCATGTTCCCTACTACATTCTACATACTACATTACAAGGAGTGTGGGTTAGCACATTAATTTCTTAAAGAGGAGGTGGTTCAAGAAGGACTCTCACCATCTTGGACAAGCCCTCTTCTCATTACTACCATTGGGGAGGAGGTACAAGAGCCTGAAGGCTCACAATCAATGTCTTAGGGACAGCTTCTTCCCTTTCACCATCAGATTTCTGAATTCACTGAGATTGATTAGTCAGGGTGTCAAAAGTTATGGGGAGAAGACAGGAGAATGGGGTGATGAGGTAGAATAAATCAGCCATGATGGTATGGTAGAGCAGACCCAATGGGCTGAATGGCCTCATTCTGGTCTTGAACCTGTGAACACTATGTTGCTATGCATTTCTTTTTGCACGTGCTTATTATTATAATTGATAGTAATTTTCTGATTTTGCCCTATATTGCTGCCAGAAATAAAAGTCAGTGATAATAAAAGCAACACACACAAACTTCTGGTGGAATTCAGCAGGCCAGGCAGCATCTATGGAAAAGGGTATACGGCCAAGACCCTTCAGCAGGACTGGAGAAAGAAAAAAGGTGAGTAAAGTTAAAAGGTGGGGGCGTGGAGAGTGAAACACAAGGTGACAGGTGAAACTGGGAGAGGAAGGGGTGAAGTAAAGAGCTGGGAAGTTGATTGGTAAAAGAGATACAGGGGTGGAGAAGGAAGATAATAATAGAGGATAGAAGGCCATGGAAGAAAAGGGGGGGGAGGAGCACCAGAGGGAGGCAATGAGCAAGCAAGGAGACAAGGTGAGAGAGAAAAAAGGAGGTGGGGCATGGTGAAGGAGGGGGCATTACTGGAAGTTCAAGAAATCAATGTTTCTGCTGTCAGGTTGGGTGCTACCCAGAAGGAATATAAGATGTTGTTCCTCCAACCTGAGTACGGTCTCACCATGATGGTAGAAGAGGCCATGGATAGACATATCGGAATGGGCATGGAAAGTGGAATTAAAATGGGTGGCCACTGGGAGATCCCTATTTTTCTGGCGGATGGAGCATTAGTGCTCAGTGAAGCGGTCTCCCAATTTACGTCGAGTCTCACTGATACACAGGAGGCCACAATGATAATAAACTGATTCTGGCCCCAGTGTGTAGTGAGGGCAGAATGCAGGGCGAGAGTTGAGGAATACATGAGAGAATAAAAAGTGAGATTGACATTGGACAACACTTTACAGCACCTGCTGCAAGATCGGGTTCAAGTCCTGTATGTTCTCCCCGTGACCGAGTGCTCTGCTTTCCTCCCACATTCCAAAGAATCACGGATTAGAGTCAGGAGTTGTAGACATGCTATTCTGATGCCAGAAGCATGGCAACGCTTGCGGGCTTTCCCAGCACATCCCCAACTCATTTCACTGTTGTTTCAATGCACAAGTGAAAAATAAAGCTAATCTTTTAAATCTGTTATCTTTTAAATGAGGGGTTGATAGTTGGCCCGAAACATCGACTATTTACTCCCCTCCACAGATGTTGCCTGACCTGCTGAGTTCCTCCAACATTTTGCATGTGCTGTTCTGGATTTCCAGCATCTGCAGAAGTCCTGACGAAGGGTCTCGGCCCGAAACGTCGACAGCGCTTCTCCCTATAGATGCTGCCTGGCCTGCTACGTTCCACCAGCATTTTGTGTGTGTGTCTGCAGAATCTTTTTCATTTGAAGGGCCTGGGCCTTTGCTCGTGATAAAACACTTGAGGTAGTATCTGAAGAGGTAGTCAGATTAATTGGCTGAGGGAACTTGCTATTCAAAGTGCTCGCAAAGTTTTCAGGGGCAGAGGAGGAGATTACCAAAGGAACAAAGTGTGAGGAGGGGGTGGGGCAGGTGAACTGCTTTGCTCTTTTTCCAGGATGAGCAGCCACTCCAGTACCGTGGCTATCCCAGCTTCCATTGTCCATGCTGGAACTGGTATAAACAATGTGTTGAGCTGCTGTGTACAGAGCTTATGCAGGGAACAAAGGCAGCAACAAAAATGTAAATAATTGAGGACTGCAACATTGCAAGCCGAGAATGCTAGACCTGGCTAAATACAAACCACCACCGGCTGTGTAGTGCTTAGAGAGAAGGCAGGAGGTTCAGGATTGTTAAGTCCCACAGAAACTGTTATTACCATACAACCATCAGGCTCTTAAACCAGTGTAGATGACAACTCTGAACTTTCAAGGGTTCTTAACAACTCCTGTTCTCAGTACAGCTTGCTTTCTTTTGCACACTGGTTGGTTAGTGCCTTAGTTTATGTATGTTTTTTGTAAAATCTATTGTGTTTCCCTTTTTATCCTGTAAATGGCTGCAAGGAAATGAATCTCATGGTAATATATACACTTAGACGATAAATTTACTTTAAAATTCGAAAGGAATGGTAAAATAGAAAAAAAACTTAAATTTAAGTATCATATACTGCTTTGAGTTTCATCTTCTTGCAGACATGCACAGAATAAAATCTGCAAGAAAATGAATCTCAAGGTAGTATATAGTAATACTTCAATAATAAATTTACTGTGAACGGAAACATATGCCACAGGAAGGTAACGATAATGGAGTGAAGTGTTGTCCAGTCCGGGAAACTCACTGCTCTTTCTTCGTCTACAAAGGACATCAATCGACCCCGCAGAGGGAAATGAAGAGTGGATGTTCCTCCCCCACGAAAGGAAATAACAACATAATTACATCATTATAAACTCCTGATGAACCAGTTACCAGCACAATCAAATGCTATGAATGTAGAAGCACTTGTGCCACAATAGGCTTCAAGACACATCCTCCACTGCCACAAATTTCTACAAATGTACCATGAAGACCATTCTGACTATTTGCATCACCGTCAAGTATGGAGGAGCCAATGCATTGGATCAGAGTTGCAAACTCAGACAGCTCCATCATAGGCACGAGTCTCCCCAACACAAGAGGACATCGTCAAGAGGTGATGCCTCAAAAAGGTTATCCATCATGAAGGACCCTCACTATCCGGACGTGCCCTCTTCTCATTGTCAAGGAGGAGGTACAGGAGCCTGAAGACACACACTCAACAATTCAGAAATATCTTCTTCCCCTCTTACATTAGATTTCTGAATACACAACAAGCCCATGAACACTACGTCATGATTTTCTCTCTCTTTTTGCAGTATTTATTTAATTTATTTTTATATATACTTACTGTAATTATGTATTGCAAAGGACTGGTGCTGCAAAACAACAAATTTCACTGACATAGGCCACTGATAATAAACTTGATTCTGACTCTGACTCAAGAAGCATGACATTACTCAGGATAACTGGATTCCCTCAGCGACTCCACATTCACTACCCAGATCAACAGCTTGCTTCATCGCTGCCTCGATGTGGCTGGACCCTGCAGGCAGCGCGAGATGCAAGTCTGCATCCTGCAGGTTCTGCGAGATGCGAGGCTGCATCCTGCAGGTTCTGCGAGATGCGAGGCTGCATCCTGCAAACAGCAAGACGTAACCTCACATCAAGTCTTCTGCAGCACATTACAAACTTACAACCTTTACTGCAAAGGGGAACACCACCAAAGTCAAAGTAAACTTATTATCAAAGTACATAATTGTCACCAGAACATTCCTTCAGAATCGTTTTCTTGCAGGCATTTATAAGAAAAATAAAGAAATACAGTGGAGTTTACCAAAAACTATACATAAAGATGACCAAACAACTAATAGGTAAAATAAGACAAACTATCCAAATAAAAAAAATACTGAGAACAGTGATATTAAACCTGATTCTGAAATATTCAACTGCAGGATATGTCAAACCAGAGGTTCAACCTTAGCTCTTGGAACCCTATATACTGGAACAAATTCCTATTCAATCACCAGTAATGTGTGGGATTAGCTTACTATCTGAATGACATTGAATTAGAATCAGGTTTAATATCACCGGCATACATTGTGAAATTTGTTGTTTTACAGAAGCAGTACATTGCAATACCTAATAAAAACTATAAATTGCAGTAACAAATATATATTAAAAATTAAATAAGTAGCACAAAAGGAGAGCAAAAAAAGAAAAAAAAAGTGAGATGGTGTACGTTGTTCACTCAGAAATCTGATGGTGGAGAGGAAGAAGCTGTTCCTGAAATGCTGAGTACCACCACCTTGATGGCAGCATTAAGAGGGCATGTCCTGCATGATGGGGGTCCTGAATGGTGGATGCTGCCCTGGAGGCTCTGCCATCTGAAGATGCCCTTGAAGCTGGGGAGGCAAGAGTCCACGATGGAGCTAGCAAAGTTTACAACTTTCTGTAGCAATGAGAGGGCATGTCCTGGATGATGGTGGTCTTAATGACAGATGTTGCCTTTCTGAGACATCGTCTTTTGACGATGCCCTCGATGCTGGGGAGGCCGGTACCCATGATGCAGCGCTGATTCCAATCTACACAGCAAGCACAGGGTTCTTCCACAGTTTGGCTTGGCAAGAGTTCACTTAAAGTTAATCCTAATAAGAAAGAGGTAGGATAGGGTGATCAGATGAGTTGGGGAGAGATGGAAGGAATTGTCATAGATAACAAGTACCAGTTGGTTGTAGAATCAGAATCAGGTTTAATATCACTTTTAGACATTTTGTCTTTAAATTACTTCGGAAAAATCAAGAGTTGGAGGAAGATTATCCTTAACCTGACACTCCCAACACTATGCTGCACTGGCAGGGGCTATGGATCTGAACCCAGACAGCGCCCGTGTTGCCAGGTGTAAACCATCCAACAGTTTTTTCTGCAGATGAGGTAGGTCCATCTTGTGCCAGGCCAATAATTTAGTCCTCAAACAACACAGCAAGTCTATAGGTTGTGGAATCAGTTCAGAATTGAGAGTTGGAGACTAAAGTTAATCCACTCTGGCTCAGCAGCCTGATGGTTGAGGGGTAATGACTGTTCCTGAACCTGATGGCACCCTAGGCCCCTGGATCTCCTTCCTGATTGCATTTGTGAGAAGAGCGCGTGGCCAGGGTGGTGGGGGTCCTTGATGATGGATGCCGCTTTCCTGTGGCAGCACTCCATGCAGATATTCTCAGTGGTGGAGAGGGCTTTGCACGTAATGGACTGGGGTGTATTCACCACTTTCTGTAGGCTTTTCTGTTCCTGGGCATCGGTGTTACCATACCAGGCCAACTGCTAGGTAAGCAATCACTCTTCACTGTGCATCAATAGAAGTTTACAAAATTTTCAGATGACGTGCGAATCTGCGCAACCTCTGGAAAGTAGAGGCACTACAGTGCTTTCTTTGTAATGGCACTCAGGTGCCAGTCCCAGGACAGATCTTTGTTATGCTAACTAACGGCAATGAATCTAAAGTTATCAACCCACTTGACATGAAGCCCCTTGGCTGTGGCATGAAGTGAGGGGTGAAATGGGCAGGGGACAGAGTCTGAATAAAATAACACGAGGGGTGGAAAACTACAAGAACAACCTTACCAAAATAAAACAGAGCCATGGAAATTTTTAATTATGAAATTTAAGACGCAGGAGTAGGGCGTAGGCGTAGCCTGGAGGCAGAACCAGGAGTCCTCCATGCTAACAAAGCCCATCTACTCCCTGTGCATACAACTACATGGCAGGCAGAGCAGATCAACAAAGAAGCCTTCACTGGATTCAGAATTTATCAAGACTTTGCTCGGCACAATGCACTCGTTATTGGCAGAAACACCCACAGGTTGTATGATGGCCACTGTGCTTCAGAGTATTGATTGTCTTAGGACACACTGATCATTCAGTAAAGAAGAAAACAACAACGTCGAGTTGGCGACCGGCTGCCAGTGCTGTCCCCAGGGAAACACCCAGTCAGGAGAGTTAGGTTTCTGTAAACCTGGTTTGATTTATAATCCCCATCATTCAAGGCCATGCTGAACACAAGAGATTCTGCAGATGCTGGAAATCTGGAGTGACACATATAAACACACTCGGGCACCAAGGTAGTGCAGCGGTTAGTGTGACACTATTACAGCTCAAGGTATCAGATTTCAGAGTTCAATCCCAGCGTCCTCTGTAAGGAGTTTGTACATTCTCCTTGTGGCCGTGTGGGTTTCCTCCAGGTGCTCCAGTTTACTCCCACAGTCCAAAAGCATATGGGTTAACTGGTCATTGTAAATTGTCCTGTGATTAGGCCAGGGTTATACAGTGGGTTGTTGGGCAACATGGCTCAAAGGGCTGGAAGGGCCTTTTCCACACTGTGCCACTAAAACAAAATGCTGGAGGAACTCAGCAGGTCAGGCAGCATCTACAGAGAGGAATAAACTGTCGATGTTCTGGACCGAGACCCTTTCTCAGTACCGATTGCCACATCTTCCTAGTCCTGGACCTAGCACCTCTCTCCAATGACCCAGAGTCACAGAAACAGTGATCATCTTTGCTTTGAATGGTATCTGAAGAGACACAAGTACATCAAGGTCGTACAAAGGAAAATAACAATGAGAATGCAAAACATGGCAACCCACACAAAATGCTGGAGGATCTCAGCAGCATCTAGAGAGGAGAATAAATATCGATCTTCACATTCAGATTTATTTAACACATGAACATCAAATGCCTAATTTGCATTAACAACCAGCACAGCCTAAAGACGTGCTGGGGACAGTCCACAAATGTCTCCACACATTCCTGCGGCAACACAGCATGCCCACAATGTTCAGTTAAGCAGCAAACAAGCTACTTTCCTCCCTCTCACACACAAACACTGACAATCATCCAACTTCAGGACAGGCCTCCAGTGTCCAAACTCCCGCTTTGACCATTGGGCTTCAACTTGTAGTACCACAATTACAGAGTAAGTGCAGAGCAGCTGGGGCTAGGGTCACAAACATGTAGACTGAGGGATCAAGAGACTCACAACAGCCGGATGCGAATCCAACCAATTCCCTCTGCCCGTTTTCAGTCTGAATGCCTCTGTGCAATCGTCAGTCCTACAAGCCTTTTACACATTGCACTTCAGAATCAGGTTTATTGTCACAACTGTTCGAAGGACAACAGAATGAAAATTACTTTTCCATCTCCACAAAATCAGGAGCATTTCAGCCTCAAGGCCACACTAATTTTATTCAGTGTTCAATAGGATAATGAGATAATCCCACCTTGAGGAACACACACAAAATGCTGGAGGAACTCAGCATGTCAGGCAGCATCTACAGAGAGGAATAAACAGTTGATGTTTCATGCTGCTTCCCTTCATTTTGAAGAGGCAGCCTTCTCCAAGTATTCATAAGTCCTGCCTCTATGAATCCTCTCCAATAATTTGCCCACCACTGAATGAAAACTCGCTGATCTATAATTTCCAGGGTTATCCATAATCCTTTTCTTGAGCAAAGGAATAACATTTGCCACCCAACAACTGCTGTGGCCAGTGAGGACGTAAAGATCACTACCAAGGGCATAGTAATTCCTTCCCTCGCTTCCCATAATAACTCAGAGCAAGCACAGAAATGATAGTCGTATTAGAGTCAGAACTATACAGGCCTTTCGGCTCATCTTGCCCAAGCCAACCAAAATGCCTAACACAAGTCCTATTTGCCTGTGTTTAGCACACATCTCCTCAAATCCTTCCTAGCCAGGTACTCGTCCAAAGATATTTTAAATGTCATAAATGTACCTCCCTCTGGCACCTCTTTCCATTTACACACCACACTCTGGGTGAAAAATCTGCTCCCATCTGTCTCCTTGAAACCTTTCCCCTCTCACTTTCAAAATATGCCCTCTGGTATTGAACTCCACTACCCTGGAGAAAAACACTGCAGCTCCACATCATTTCACATACCAGCTCACCTTTCAATCTCATACAGTCCACGGAAAAGTGTCTCAGAGTACCCAGCCCTCCTTGTTACACAAACCCTCAGATCCTTGTAATAGCCTCACAACTTGTTGTATTGTAGCCTTTCCAGTTTATTGGTGTGTTGTGCTGCTCTTTGCACGCCTGTGGGCCTTACATGTCCTCATGACGACATGGTTTACAAAACCCCACCTACAAGTTTGCAGTTGATACCACCATGCTGGACTGTATATCAAATAACGATGATTTGGAATAAAGGGAGAAGACATGGTGTCATGGCAACAACCTCTCCCTCAACAGAAGACTGACTTCAGAAAGAGAGGCAGTGCACCTGCTCCCAACAGAGCTGAGGTTAACAGGGTTGAGGACTTCAAGTTCCCGGGGTGAACCTCACCAACACTTCTACTTCCTCAGGAGGGTAAAGAAATTTGCTACGTCCCCGTCGGCTCTTAACCTTTACTGATGTACCAGAGGAAGCATTCTGTCTGGATGCATAACAGCTTGCTACGGTGGCAACTGCTCTCTGCCTACAACCGCAAGAAACTGCAGAGTTGTGGACGCAGCTCAGCGCGGCACAGAAATCCTCTCCTCCATGCACGCCCTCTGTCCTTCTCACTGCCTCGGTAAAGCAGCCAACATAATCAAAGACTCCACTGATCCCAGACATTCTCTCTCCTTCTTCCCATCGATCTGAAGATACAAAAGCCAGAAAGCATGTACCACCAGGCTCAAGGACAGATCCTATCCCGCTATTTGAAGACTACTGAATAGTTGGTCCCCTAGGATAATAGTTTGATTTTTGACCTCACAATCAACCTCATTATGGCCTTCCAACCTTATTGTCTACCTGCACTGCACTCTCTTGGTAGCTGCTACATTTTATTCAGCATTCTGTTCTTGTCTTACCTTGGATGTTGTCAATGCTCTTAGTAATGTTGTAATGAAACGATCTAATTAACAGTATGCAAGACAAGTTGTTCACAGTACCTCAACGGATATGACAATAAGAAACCTAGTGACATTAAAGGAGAGAGTGCTACACTGCAGCAGTTACTACTCTTTAATTGCATTAAGTTCAAGTTTCTGGCCACTCAACCATACACATGCATACAGCGAAACAAAAAATTCGAGCTATCCTCCAGCCCCACCCACCTGTCTTCACCTAACAAAACATTCGAGTTATCCTCCAAGCCCTTCACCTCCCTCACCCACCTGTCTTCCTTCACCTACCACCTTCTAGCTATGCTCACCTTTTCATTCTGGCATCTTTCCCCCTCCTTACCAGTCCTGATGAAGGGTCTCGGCCCGAAATATCAACTGTTCATTCATTTCCACAGATGAGTTCCTCCGGCACTTTTCTGTGTTGCTAAACAAAGTATTGTTTCTCTGGGGCCAGGGTGCAAAACACAGCACATACAGTCACAAAATAATACCTGCACAAGTCCCGGAGTGGTATGGCCTGAAGATTGACAGGGTGACATAAAGAGCGAGGTGTACGACTATGTGAGAAGATATAATGTTATTGGCACGTTTACAATAACATGCAATGGTACAAACCAACAGCCTGCAAATCTCCTGATCCTATGGCAATAATTCTAGGACAGCCTACAGAACTAATCCTTCCTCCAAGACACAAAAGTTAATTAACAGCACTCTTCCAATTCAGTGTCACTTACAGGATCTTGTAGCATATCATTTGTTCATTATGTGCTGTGTTCCTGTAGCATAACATTACCACAATACGGTGCAAGACAACACTCACCACTCTTTTTCTTCAGAAAGTTTTCATTCAAGGGATGTGGGCTTTGCGGGGTGAGCCAGCATTTAATTGTCCATACCTAACTGCCCTTTGAGGTGGTTTAGGAGCTTGAGGACTTTTCCAACCACAGCCACAGAAGAAGGAGGGTTGAGCTTGGCGCTAGCAACGCCATTGTGTAAAAACCCAGAGCAGCAGAAGCTCCAAAGACCTCATCCTCAGAGGAGGCTACACCTGGGGACAGCTTGAGGGACTGGCCCAGGACACAGGACTCCGGTGAACCGCTGTCATCAGTCTACGTCACAGTAGTGGTGGCAGGCTGAAGATGACGATAACCACGGTAAATTTCCACAGGGGTATGGGGGAGAGCGTTCCGACAGGTTGTGTCAGCATCTGGTACAGAGGCTCCAACGTGCAGAATTGAAGGAGGCTGCAGAGAGTTGTAAACTCAACCAGCTCATCACAGGCACAATGGTCCCCACCACTGCGTCAGCTTCAAAAGGGGATGCCTCAAGGTGATATCCATCACGAAAGACACTCATTTCATTACTGCCAGCAGGGAGGAGGCACAGAAGCCTAAAGATATTAAGAACAGTTTCTTCCCCTGTCATCTGAACAGTCCATAGACACTACCTCTCTATTCCACTTTTCCGCTATTTATCTTTATTGTAACTTTTAATTTTTTTATGGTTTGCTGCCAAAAAAAATTCACAGTACGTGTGTGTTAAGGAACCAGATTCTGATGGGAGACGAGACATTGAGACAACTGTTGGAAGACCTCTGTACTGGAGCGATCCTCTTTGATGGTAAGTAACAGCCTGTTGGTCATCGAGACAGGGGACATGGGGGAGGGAGGGGAGCCTTGGCGAAGCAAGGTGGAAGACTGCCCATCAGAGCAGTGGTTTGCTCCTTCTTGCAGGAGTGATTTCTCTCTCCCCCCGCTGGCGAGAGAGAACCTGTCTGAGATACCAAAGTACTGGGTTATGGACTGTAAATTTTGATGGACTAGATCAAGGTTGCTTCGGGGGCTTTTGCTATTGCTTGCATGGTGTGGGGGGGTGTTCATTGCTTCTGCTGGTGCAAGTGGGGGGGAGGGAGCAGGTCGATGGTTCGGCTTCTGCTTGTGCAATGGAAGGGAGGAAGGGGGCTTCAGGGTTCTGATGTTTCTATCAATCAGTCTTGGGGTTTCTTGTTTTGTGGATCTCTGCAAAGAGTATAAATTTCAGGTTGTATACTGTATACATTCTGATATTAAATTGAACCATTTGAATTTTTCATGCCTTGTTGAACTGCTGCAGCCAAGTCTTTCATAAAGAAAATATACCGGGAGGTTTCGCAAAAGCCTGAATATGAACTTATGAATGATAGTTGATCCTTACTTTAATAAGACCCTCTATAAAAGTTGGAGCTATCAATTACACTTCGTCACGCATGACTCAGTGAAGAATATAAAGAGCATTATTTCCTGGTGGTGCTGACTGATTTTGAGAATGCACCCAACCCGTTAGAAATATCTGTGTTATCAACCATAAAGACAAGTTAATTTTAATTGCCCATGTACAGTGATTAGAACTTGGCACCTTTACAGGGCCAGGAATCGCAAATACGTCTTTTCAGTGCTCATAACCTTCCCATCCAGATTAAAAACATACTCCACCTCAATCTTAAGTATAGGCCAGCAAGTTCAGCTGTCAAAACAGTATGCACTCTAAGGAACTTAAAGGCACTTTTGAAAGGGTTCCCACGTCAATACTATTATTTGGATTACGAAACAGAAACATTTAAGTATATAAGCTCCGATTATTCGATTTCCAAATAAAATGTGCACTAAATGGTCATACTCAGAGCCCAAGTGCCAATGTTCCCCATTGTAAATAAGGTGGTGTTTGACAAGATACGAGTCTGTTTTGTAAATGCCGGGTCAGACCCTCGGTTGGAAGCTGCTTTACCTGAACTGATCCCATTCCCTCCCTCCATCCATCCATCCATCCCTTTAAAAAACGATGTCAGCAACTTCAGAGCGCTCCCCCCACCGCAACCTAACTTGCAGCATTCCCGTCCATCAAAGTGACGGACAACGCAGCCCCCAATCAATTGTGTTACCCCTGACATCACAAAGGACCACCGACCAATAGTGAGGACGCGGTACGAAGGGACTTCCGTCAAGGCCGTCAGGTTTGGTTGTCGCTTCCCTCACGCATATACATAAAGATGTTGTTTCCCCACCACCACGGCGTTTTATCATTCTTTAAAAACGAGCAAGCAAAAACTACCATCAGCGCGAAGAAAGCGGTTCGACTGACCTTGGAGTGGGTGTTTTTAATTACCCGCCGCTCTCAGCTCGCCATCGTCTCTGCTGCTCGCAGCCGACTGCGGGCACTGCCGCCTCTGCGCATGCGCCGAAATCGTCTGCACTGCGCAAGAGCAAGAGCCCCACTGCTTGCGCATGCGCTCGAAGTAGCCCTTTCCCCCACCCCCTTGTACTTGAAGACCTGCAACTTCTGTGAAGTTTCCTCTGTTGGCGTTGTGCTGCTGGACCTCCACGTAATCTAACCGCCCATTAGCTGCTTGCTCAATCACTGGCACTCTTTCAGGCATTTTAATATTCATACCAAATATTTGAGGGGATGATCTTTGCCTCTTGCTAAACTCTCATGTCCCTTTGTAACCTTGGGCATAATGGATGCCCTCATTCTCAAAGCCACACTTCATTTATAAAGGGTCTTTGATGAGGCCACACATGTAGTATTCTGTACTGTAATAATTTATCATGAGGTTGTGTCCTGTGCCCCTTACTCTACCCCTTGTACACTCAATGACAGTCTGGCCAGATACTGCGCAAACTCCCTCTGCAAATTTACCACTATGGTGGGCCACATCTCAGCAACTTGTCGGAGTACAGAAAAGAGATGGCCTAGTGATGTGGTATCATGACAACAATTTTTTCCTCAATGTCAACAAAAGACCTGGCCATTGACTTCCGAAGGGGGTGTGGGGGAGGCAATGCCAATGCTCCTGTCTACATTAACGATGTTGAGATTGAAAGCTTAAAGTTCCTGGGTGTGAAAATCACCAATAGCCTGTCCTGGTCCAAACACCTAGTCATCAAGGCCAAGAAAGTTCACCAATGCCCCTGCCTTCTCAGGAGACAGAAAAAATTTGGTTTGTCCCTGCCGAATGCACCATAGAAAGTATTCTGTCTGGATGCATAATGGTCTGGCATGGCAGCTGCTCAGCCCGTGACCTCAACAAACCATAGAGAGTTGCAGAGACACAGCTCGGCTTCCCCTCCATGGGCTCTGTCCACACATCTAGCTTCGTCGGTAAAGCAGCCAGTATAATCAAAGACCCCACACATTCCGCTCTTCTCCCCTCTTCCATCAGGCAGAAGATACAAGAGCACATACCACTAGACTCAAGCACAGCTCCTGATAACTCTTGTCTAATAAGATGAACTCAGGCCTCACAATCTACTTCATTATTATCTTGCAGTGTATTTTTGGCAATTTTTACACCTTATTCTGCATTGTTATCATATTTTGTTATTCGAAGCTTAATGATCTGATTTGTATAAACAAATCAGGCAAGGCAAGTTTTCACTGCATCTTGGTACATGTGACAATAATAAACCAATACCAATTTAATGGTCTCTGGCTTTAACGATTCAGAGATGCCTTCTTCCCCTGCACCATCAGATTACTGTGAACTGCCTCAATATTCCTTTCTTTTGCAATCTTATTTATTTTTGTGATTTATTGAATTTTATGTCTTTGCACAGTTCTGCTGCCACAAGACAAATTTTACATCAGATAAAAATATGATAGCCAGCGTGGTGCAGTGGCATCAGCACCGGACTTCGAGGCCAGTGGTCCCAGGTTCGAATCCGACTGGCTCCTCTCGGTTTTCCCATCGTTCTGGGTTGAGCGTCAAGCTAGTAATTCGGCCTCGCGAGAAACAGTGGAAGGCTAAAAGAAACAGCAAGGATGCCGCCCGATGCGCGGAAAGGAACAAGAAGAACCTGATACTAAACCTGAGTCTGATGTTAACGATTAGAAGGGGTTGCCACGGTAACAATGCGGTTAGTGTGAATATATTACAGCCCGGGGGAGGGGGTCAGAGTTCAATTCTGTCCTCTGTAAACAAGAGGATGTTTTTCCCATAACTTCCTCCCACAGTCCAAAGACGTACTGATTAGTTGCTTAATTGGTCATGTAAATTATCCTGTGATTATGCAAGGGTTAAATCGAGGGGGGGTGCTGGGCTGTTGCAGCTCGAAGGGCCCTGTTCTGTGCTCTAAATAAATAAATAAAAGGAACCTGCAAAGTCAAAGGTGAATGTTCACAGGGGGTTTGCAGAAGGGTGGGTTGTCTTCTGACGTTTGTACTCAGGCTGTATCTCCCGGAGGATCATCCATCCTGTATTGTCCAGGATCTTTTGTACATCTGTGAGCTGCCTTTCCCAGGGATCCAATCTCTGTCCAGAACTGAAGTCCTCCAATCCAGCCCAACATCCTCTCTTTCCAGAGAACCTGGTCTCTGCAGATTAGTCTCGGTGATACCGTTCAATGGCTTTGAGGTGCTTGCTGCAGTTCTAAAGGGATTTGGAAGACATTCTGAAAAGAGGTTGTAAGATTAGCCTACATGGTATTATTGCTGAAACAAGAATCGGTTTAGCATCACTGGCCTACATCATGAAATTTAACTTCCCAGCAGTGGTGAAATGAAATACAGAAAAATCCAGAATTACAGTAACTATAGTTACTGGGTTCAATATCCATTCAGAAATCAGGGCAAGAAGCTGTTCCTGAGTCACTGAGTGTGTGCCTTCAGGCTTCTGTATTTCTTTTCTGATGTTAACAATGAGAAGAGGGCATGTCCTGGTGGTGGAGGCCCTTAATGATGGATACACCTTCCTAAGGCACCGCTCCTTGAGGATGTCTTGGACATTACAAAGGCTAGTACCCAAAATAGAGCTGCCTAATTTTACAACTGTTGGTCCTGTGCAGAACCCCCATCCCCATCCCCCATACCAGATAGTGATGCAGCCAGTCAGAAGGCTTTCCATTGTAGATCTGTAGACATTTTTGAGTGTTTTAGGAGACAAGCCAAGTCTCCTCAAACTCCAAAGCCACTGCCTTGCCTTTTGATAGCTGCATCAATATCCAGAGAACTTGACACCCAGGTACTCGAAACTGCTCACTCTCTCCACTTTTGATCCCTCAATGAGGATTGGTTTGTGTTCCTTCCTCCTGCTCTTTCTGAAGTCCACAATCAGCTCTTTGATTTTACTGAGTGCAAGGCTGTTGTTATGATACGACTCAGATTCAAGTTGTTTCAGGGGCTCATTGGTTGGGTAGGAGAAGGAAGGAATATGAATTGGAATTTGGGTTAGCAAATAGTCTTACCACAGTTCCCATTTTTCAGCTGCAGATTCAGATTCAGTTCACTGGGACATATCGGGACTAGTATAATTCTTGGCCCAGTTGAGCAGCTGCCCCAAATAACCAAATAGGTGGAAGAGCAGGTGATCACTTCCCAAAGTCCCACAACCAAAATGTCTCAATGCAAATGATTCACTCACTGACCCCTTCCTTTAAATAAGAGCAGGCGTGTCCTGTAGCCATAACAGGGAAGGTACACTCAACATATTCCTGGGATTCATCCATCATTAAAGACCCCATCACCCTCTTCTCATTGCTACCATCAGGAAGGAGGTACAGGAGCCTGATGACACACACTCAACAATTCAGAAATACCTTCTTCCCCTCCACTATCACTCTGAACAGTACTCATTTTATGCACGGCTTATGTTTGGAATACATTGTAATTTTTTATCTTTGTGTGGTGCATTGCCAGAAAACAACATAGTTCACATCATGTATGACAGTGATAATAAACTAGATTCTGAATTCCCTACTGGACCGAACTTACCTGTCACCATTCACTCCTCCTCAGACCACCGAACACCTCAGGCTCCTCTCTCCTTTGGAAATTGGCCATCTCTTCCTTCCCCTCTCAGTTCTGATTCAGGGATTTAACCCAAAACCTGGACAATTCATCTCCTCCACAGGGGGCCACAAAACAGCACATTTCACAGGGAAAGTAAATCTGAGTCTGACTCTGGTCAAAGTTCAAAAGCTCCAAAGTACATTCATTATCAAAGTATGTTTACTATATACATTCTTAACATTTGTCTTCTTGCGGGCAGACACAAAACACACAACAGGGTCTATAAAAACCCCACACAACAAAGACTGTCACACCCAATATGCCAAACAAATAGAACAAATCGTGTAAACAACTTAAAAAGTAAACAATCAACACACAGAACACGTGTAACCCCCTGGGTCGCCTCAGGCTCGCTTGGCTCGTTCTCGTCTAGGGGGAGCAGCCTTCGGCCCCGCCAAACTGGGTAATCAGCTGGTGTGGATGCTGTGTGATGTCCCCGCCTCGCCCAAAAATAGACAGTACACCATATGCGATTAAATGAGTACAATTTATAAAGGTTACTTTAACTAAGTGATTAATAACGATACAGTATATATGAAGAGAAAATTAAAGAAAAGGCGCCAAACTTATCAAAGTCCAAACCACTTCATGCACAACCGTTGGAGCTCAATTACTGAAGTCTTCTGGTCACCATTCGCTCCCCTCCGAACTCCTCGACTCGCAGCTCAGGACCCTCCGAACTCCTCGACTCTCCAAACAGCTCAGGACCCTCCGAGTGGTCAACCAAGCACATCTAGCTTCATCCCCTCCCCTCCTCGGAGAATCTCCCGGCCTCGGACCCCCTTTTGGGGTCCGTTCCTCGCCCAGCTTAGAGCATTGGGTCCTCTCTCTCGACCCCCTCGCGCCGATCTGCCCAAAAGCCCGTCAACAAAAGCTTACAGACTCAGAAGAAAGAACATTAATCCCCATTTGGTTTACAAAGGAATACCATTCTCGTTATCAGTAAATTAGCATTCCTGCTAGTTAACAAAAAGAAAAAACCCCCTTTACACTCTCCCTCCACCAAATAAAAGTCATGTCCTCATGACTACTAAATAACTCGCCACCTTTCCTGCCAACACACCGTAACCCAAGCACAAACAGTGACATCTCCTCCCCACACAGTAACCCTCACGCCCTGTTCCTCAGGCGCTACTTAGGCCAACTATCTGGGAGTTCCCTAACCCTTCTGAGACCTCCATACCCCCTCACCTAAACCCTTCAGGCTCGGACACAACTAGGGATACCTTGGGCCCACTACCAACTCCTCTCTCAACCTCTCACTCATGCCCCACACTGCACACAGCTAACCCTCCCCGATACACCTGACTCAATGGGAGAAGGGCCAAAGGTCTCTTCCTCAATCAAGGGAAAGTCAGCAAAAGGCAGCATGTACCACACATCCAGCACATTATCTATCAAATCTGTATTCTTCCTCATTTCTGCGATCGGTAGCTGCTGTTTGATCTTCTCCAAACGGAAACACGTGGCCTGCACTGCTCCCGCAGTCTCTTCAGCCTCCTGTTCAGTATTCACTGCACTTCTCTCCAGCTTTTTCTTCCTCATGACTTCTTCCAGATCAACTTTCAGGTTTTGCACTTCATTTGAACTGTCGATGGTCATCTTCAGGTTCCCTTCAAGCTTCCGCTTCCCTCTTCTGAGATTTGTCTGTAATTTCTTCACCTCCACAAACTCCCCTCTCCGGGTTCTCAGTTTGCTATTACCCTCAGTCAGACAACTTTCTTCATTCTCTCCAACTTGTAAGTCTTCCGAATGGTTCCAGATCACTTTCTCCAGTCTCTCCGTCTTCATTTCAAACTTGATTCCGTAGAGACAGTCACTCATGAGCTGCGACCTTCATCAGCCCTGGCACGTGTCCCGAAAACACTTTAACTCGGTAGTTCTAAGTTGCTCCTGTAACGACCTCACTTCATATTCTCCTGAGGCAAATCCAAACACCAAGAGATCATCCACATACACCAAAACTCCAAACGCCTCCACATCCCCTATGGTCTTCCACCTGCCCCGCAGGAAGGTTGCAAGGGCTCCTGATATGCCCTGTGGCATCTTTTCGGACCCGAAGACTCCTAGGGAATTTATAACTGCCGTCTTCTCCTTGTCGGCCTCACCCATCGGGATCTGGCAACATCCACTCCTCAGATCCAGCACCTTAAACCACTTCACACCACTCAGACAGGCCATCGCCTCTCTGGCCCTCAGGGCCATATTCTGGTCACTGACAGTGCGCCTCTTCAACGCAATATCCACACACACACGCTGCCTACGTCTTCCACGGCTGTAGGGGCCAGTCGCCGCAACCTCTCTCTCTCCGAGGTGTCTTCAGCGGTCAATACCTCCCTCGTGGTATTTCGCAGCGTCCAAAAAGAGGGTCTCACCCTCAGATACTTCCCCCAGGCCGTACCGCCACTGTCTCTTGTTTGAATTCGGTATCAGCCCAATGCTGCTACACACGTCCACACAAGCAGCTCGAAACTCTGGGTGCATCGACAATGCCTCCAAACAGTGCTCACCCGCCTCCTCCGGGCAGGCCCCCAAGCGCACCAGCAGGATATTGGTTCTCTCTAGAACAGAAACGCTGCCCGTCTCAACAGGGTCCGGACACATCAGTATTAACGATTCCTGAACCTCAGTCTCCTCCACATTTGCCTCCAAGAACTCCATTTTCACTGACCAACAACCGTCGTCTGGATAATCACCGGCACTGGTACCCCGAATCTCCAGTGTTCTCAATGTCGTCAAGGGTAAATGCTTCCAATAACGGTTATAAAACAAACTATACAGCAACTTAACTGGCGCCCCGGTGCCGAGGATGGCTTTAACTTGACTTCCATCCATCCGTAACAACACCTGTGCGCGTGGTCCCTCTAAGCCTTCAGGAATAGGGTCTGCTCCTTTCGGGAGTTCCTTGGTACATTGCTGGGAACGTGCTCCCCCAGAGACCCCAAGCAGTTCCCCCACTGGGCCTCCTCTAAGTTTCCCGACACCTCTCGAATCAATGGAACAACTGATCCCCTTGACAGATCCCCTTGGCACCACAAGCAATTTATCTGCCCCCCTAGGCAAAAAGAGATACCCTAAAAACTTCCACCAATCTCCTGCCACGGATATGATAAGCCCCCCAGCTGCGGCATTTGTCTTCCAGTCGAACCACACGCATTTTCCCACACTTTCCCAGAACTGGCAGCTGTCACTTCGAGGTAATTGCGCCTGACAGTTCTAACAAAGTCACCAGCCCGCCTACTCAAACTTTCAACCCGTCCCTGTCGCTTTTCCTCAGCCAAGCACTGCCACTCACCCAACAACTGAGAGGTCCACTCCGCCCATGCCTCCGCCCCTTTAGGGCTGGATGTTATTCCAATAACCGGGCGGAGCTCACCACTGCTGAAACATCCCAACCTGTCACTCCTCACTCTCCAAACAGTACGGACAGCCCATGGTCCCACCACCATTTCGTCAGCACTAGTCGGAACTCGAACAAAGACCTCCAGGCTACCAACAGCAGCCACCCCACCCAACACACACGCAGTGATAACCAGCAATCGCACACCCACAAAGGCACACCAGCTCTTCGCCGCAGACACAATTTAAAGAGGGTGATCACACAGCTTCCTCTGAAATCAATCCCGGACGAGCCCCCACAATGTAATCCCCTGGGTGGTCTCAGGCTCGCTCAGCTTGTTCTTGTCTAGGGAGAGCAGCCTTCGGCCCCGCCAAACTGGGTAATCAGCTGGTGTGGATGCTGTGTGATGTCCCCGCCTCGCCCAAAAACAGACAGTACACCATATGCGATTAAATGAGTACAATTTATAAAGGTTACTATAACTAAGTGATTAATAACGATACAGTATATATGAAGAGAAAATTAAAGAAAAGGCGCCAAACTTATCAAAGTCCAAACCACTTCGTGCACAACCGTTGGAGCTCAATTACTGAAGTCTTCTGGCCACCATTCGATCCCCTCCGAACTCCTCGACTCGCAGCTCAGGACCCTCCGAACTCCTCGGACTCTCCAAACCGCTCAGGACCCTCCGAGTGGTCAACCAAGCACATCTAGCTTCATCCCCTCCCCTCCTCGGAGAATCTCCCGGCCTCGGACCCCCCTTTGGGGTCCGTTCCTCACCCAGCTTACAGCATTGCGTTCTCTCTCTCGACCCCCTCGCGCTGATCTGCCCAAAAGCCCGTCAACAAAAGCTTACAGACTCAGAAGAAAGAACATTAATCCCCATTTGGTTTACAAAGGAATACCATTCTCGTTATCAGTAAATTAGCATTCCTGCTAGTTAACAAAAAGAAGAAACCCTCTTTACACACGAATCACAGAAAGTGAGTTCACAGCCGCGGACAAGAGAAAATCTGCAGATGCTGGAAAGCTGAGCAACACACACCACAAAATGCAGGAGGAATTCAGCAGGCAAGGCAGCAGCTTTGGGAAAGAAACCCTTCAGCAGGACTGGAGAAAAAGCCACAGCCGTGGAGCCAGTTGGGCGCTGGGGCGAGTGAAATTGGTCCAGGAGCCCAGCCCAAAGTCTGCAGTTCATCACTGAAGCAAGTAAAACCTCAAGGAGAAGTGAGCTCGAAGATAAAAGGCTTGATCTCAAAATCGAGATTACAAGACTGTTGAATGAAGGACAAACTAGTGGAGAAGGAGATTTGGTAGTATGGTAGGCTTGAAACTAACATCTCACTGAATGGCAGAGCATATGTGTGGATAACTCGAAGTTCAAAGTAAATTTGTTATCAAAGTACACAGATGTCCCCACATGCAAGATTCATTTTCTTGCAGGAATACTCAACAAATCTATGGAATAATAACCATCACAGAATCAACAAGAGGCCTCCCAAACAGAGTGCAGGGGACAACAAACTGTACAGATATGAAAAAAGTAAATAACAATAATTGTTGTCGTGGCTATCCCTCGAGATCGAGGATGATGGTCTTCGTTCCGTTTCCACAGAGCGAAGATGCCTGTGCGTGTATTTGTTTAACATGTACTTGACGTTGCACTCCAAGAAGCACACGATACTTCACAAATCAACCAACTGATTCCAATGGCGTGGAAACCACGACGATTGGAGCTGATGGATTTGTTGCAGCCTTCATCGCCTTCACAGCTGTTGAGTTCGAAGTAACTTTGTCCGCCTGTTCCACCGTTGAGGTCTTGGTTGGATTGTTCTTTGTCAGGGACCTCACCCTCGGCCTTACCACCATGGGTGACCCTACCAGGAATGTAGCTCCAGATGCATCGCTCTCGGGATCTCAGGACCACACAAGCTTCTCCACCACGACAAGGTGACAATCCACGGAGAAGATAACAATAATAAATAAATATCAAGAACAAGATACGAGGCTGGTTTGGCAAATAAGGTGAAAGTAAATCCGAAAGGTTTCTACAATTATATTAAAAGCAAGAGGATAGTGAGGGATAAAATTGGCCCCTTAGAGAATCAGAGTGGTCAGCTATGTGTGGAGCCGAGGGAGATGGGAGAGATTTTGAACGATTTCTTCTCTTTGGTATTCACTAAGGAGAAGGATATTGAATTGTTTAAGGTGTGGGAAACAAGTAAGGAAGTCATGGAACCTATGACAATTAAAGAGGTGGAAGTACTGGTGCTTTTAAGAAATTTAAAAGTGGATAAATCTCCGGGTCCTGACAGGATATTCCCCAGGACCTTGAGGGAAGTTTGTGTAGAAATAGCAGGAGCTCTGACGGAGATCTTTAAGATGTCATTAGAAACGGGGATTGTGCCGGAGGATTGGCGTATTGCTCATGTGGTTCCATTGTTTAAAAAGGGTTCTAGAAGTAAGCCTAGCAATTATAGATCTGTCAGTTTGACATCAGTGGTGGGTAAATTAATGGAAAGTATTCTTAGAGATAGTATTAATAATTATCTGGATTGACAGGATCTGATTAGGAGTAGCCAGCATGGATTTGTGCGTGGAAGGTCATGTTTGACAAACCTTATTGAATTTTTTGAAGAAGTTACGAGGAATGTTGACAAGGGTAAGGCAGTGGATGTAGTCTATATGGACTTCAGCAAAGCCTTTGACAAAGTTCCACATGGAAGGTTAGTTAAGAAGGTTCAGTTGTTAGGTATTAATGCTGGAGTAATAAAATGGATTCAACAGTGGCTAGATGGGAGATGCCAGAGAGTAGTGGTGGATAATTGTTTATCGGGATGGAGGCCGGTGACTAGCGGGGTGCCTCAGGGATCTGTTTTGGGCCCAATGTTGTTTGTAATATACATAAATGATCTGGATGATGGGGTGGTAAATTGGATTAGTAAGTATGCAGATGATACTAAGGTAGGAGGTGTTGTGGATAATGAGGTGGGTTTTCAAAGCTTGCAGGGAGATTTATGCTGGTTAGAAGAATGGGCTGAACATTGGCAGATGGAGTTTAATGCTGAGAAGTGTGAGGTTCTACATTTTGGCAGGAATAATCCAAATAGAACATACAGGGTAAATGGTAGGGCATTGAGGAATGCAGAGGAACAGAGAGATCTAGGAATAACAGTGCATAGTTCCCTGAAGGTGGAGTCTCATGTAGATAGGGTGGTGAAGAAGGCTTTTGGAACGCTGGCCTTTATAAATCAAAGCATTGAGTACAGAAGTTGGGATGTAATGTTAAAATTGTACAAGGCATTGGTAAGGCCAAATTTGGAATATTGTGTGCAGTTCTGGTCACCGAATTATAGGAAAGATATCAATAAATTAGAGAGAGTGCAGAGACGATTTACTAGGATGTTACCTGGGTTTCAGCACTTAAGTTACAGAGAAAGGTTGAACAAGTTAGGTCTCTATTTATTGGAGCGTAGAAGGTTGAGGGGGGATTTGATCGAGGTATTTAAAATTTTGAGAGGGATAGATAGAGTTGACGTGAATAGGCTGTTTCCATTGAGAGTAGGGGAGATTCAAACGAGAGGACATGATTTGAGAGTTAGGGGGCAGAAGTTTAAGGGAAACACGAGGGGGTATTTCCTCACTCAGAGAGTGATAGCTATGTGGAATGAGCTTCCTGTAGAAGCAGTAGAGGCCAGTTCAGTTGTGTCATTTAAGGTAAAATTGGATAGGTATATGGACAGGAAAGGAGTGGAGGGTTATGGGCTGAGTGCGGGTAGGTGGGACTAGGTGAGATTAAGAGTGCGGCACGGACTAGGAGGGCCGAGATGGTCTGTTTCCGTGCTGTGATTGTTATATGGTTATATGGTTATTTCATCTCAAGGAGTTGAGGCCTCTGTGTGTTTGTGTGAGTGATGCCCTGATATTCGTTATCAAAACAGAAAATAGAGGGAAGGACAGGAAATTTGTTATTCAATATGATCTGTGGCTTTAGATTAATAGTAATGGGAGGTACAGGAGCCTGTAGACCCACACTCCTCGCCATTAGATTTCTGGACGGACAATGAACACGACCTCACTCTTTTCCCCCTACTTATATTTACATATGTTGTATGGTAACCTGATTCAGATTCTAACGTTGAGGGGTCTTGCAGCTTTCTCGTCCTCACCTGACATCAGGATCGATATTTGAGAAATATGACATTGCCCTGGAGTTGGCAACATGTGTGACTGTGGGAAAGGGGCTTGTTTTCCTGTTGTTGTTGTTGTTTCTGTTGTTCTGTGTTGGCGCCGGAATATGTGGCGAAACTTGCGGGCTGCCCCCAGCACATCCTTAAATTGTGCTGGTTCGGCATCAAAGTGAAATTTATTATCGAAGTACGAGCATGTTGTAAATCAAAGTAAAAATTATTAATACACTGAGATTCGGTTTCTTGCGGGCATTTACAGAAAAATAAAGAAATATGATAGAATCTATGAAAAATTCTGCATAAACACTGACGAATGATGTACGAAAGAGGATAACTGAGAATCAGGTTTAATACCACTGACAAATACTGTGAAATACTTCGTTTTGTGGATGCGGTGCAGGAGAAGCAAACCCATAAATTACAATAAATATGAGAATCAGGTTTATTATCACCAGCATGTGACGTGAAATATGTTAACTTAGCAGTTCAATCTAGCAGAGAGGGAAAAATAATAATAATAAATAAAATAAAACATAATAATAACTAAACAAGTAAATCAATTATGTATATTGAACAGATTATTAAAAACTGTGCAAAAGCAGAAACACTGTATATTAAAAAAAAGTGAGATAGTGCCCAAACTTTCAAAGTCCATTCAGGAACTGGATAGCGGAGGGGAGAAGAGGGGAATATAATTTAATTATCTAGTCCCAAAAGAGAGCAAAAAAGATTTTAGAAAACATGAAAATAAGGTACCGAGAACACAAGTGGTAAAGAGTCTTTGAAAGCAGGTCTGTAGCTTGTGGAATCAGTTCAGTGTTGAGGTGAGTGAAGTTGTCCCCGCTGGTTCAGGAGTCTGGTGGTTGTAGGGTAATAACTGTCCCTGAACCTAGTGGTGTGAGACCCAAGTCTCCTGCCGATGGTAACAACGAGAAGAGAGCGTGGCCTAGATGAAAGACGTCTTTGACAGCGGATGGGGCTTTCCTGTGACAGCGCTCCAGGTCAGTGTGCTCAATGGTGGGGAGGGCTTTGCCTGTGATGGACTGGGCTGTATCTGGAGATCTGGCTGAGTGGGGCCACAACAACAACCTCTCACTCAATGTCAGCAAGACCGAGGAGCTGATTACTGACATCAGGAGGAAGAGGAAACCAGAGGACCATTGGGAGGACCTCACTGGGAGGTCAGAGGAGGAGAGCACCAGCAACTTTAAATTTCATGTCTTATCATTTCAGGGGATCTGGCCGCAGCACAAAGAAAGCAAGCAGCTCCTCTACTTCCTTTTGAAGTTCAGAAAGACTCAGTATGACATCTAAAACTGTGTGGTGGAGAGTATACGGACGGGCTGCATCACAGCCTGGTATGGAAAGACCAGTCCTACATAGAGTAGTGGATATGGACCAGTCCATCACGGGTAAAGCCCTCTCCACCACTGAGCACATCTACACAGAGCGCTGTCACAGGAAAGCAGCACCTATCGTCAGGGGCTCTACCACCCAGAACACGCTCTCCTTGTGCTGCTGCCATCGGGAAGAAAGTACAAGAGCCTCAGGACTCGCACCACCAGGTTCATGAACAGTTACCATCAACCATCAGGATCTTGGACCGGGGGGGATAACTTCACTCAATTTCACTCACCCCATCACTGAACTGTTCCCACTCACTTTCAAGGATTCTTGATCACATATCCTCGATATTTTTTGTCTATTTATTTATTATTTCCTTTTTCATTTGTATTTGCGCAGTTTGTTGTCTTTTGGACATGGGTTGTTCGTCCGCGGTCTTTCATTGAGTCTATTATGGCTCTTGGGTTTACTGGGAATGCCCGCAAGAAAACATATCTCAGGGTGGAATATTTCTTTCAGTTACATAGAGTAAAAGAGAGGTGGGAGTTGATATTGGACCACTGGAAAATGATGCTGGTCAGGTAGTAATGGGGGACAAAGAAATGGCAGATGAACTTGATGAGTGCTTTGTACCGGTCTTCACCATGGAAGACACTAGCAGTGTGCCAGAGGTCCGTGAGTGTCAGGGAGCAGGAGTGAGTGTCATTGCTATTACAAAGGAAAAGGTGGTAGGCAAACTGAAAGGCCTTACGGTGGATAAGCCACCTGGACCATGAACGACATCCCAGACTCCTGAGAGAGGTTGCTGAAGAGATAACCGATGCTTTGGTCATAATCTTTCAAGAATCACTTGATTCTGGCATGGTCCCAGAGAACTGGAAGATTGCAAATGTCACTTTAAGAAGGGAGGAAGACAAAAGAAAGGAAATCATAGGCCGGTTAGCCTAACCTCAGTGGTTGGGAAAGTGTTGAGTCCATTATTAAGGATGAGGTTTTGAGGTAATTGGAGACTAATGATAAAATAAGTCAAAATCTGCATGGTTTCTGTAAAGGGAAATCTTGCCTGACAAATCTGTTAGAGTTCTTTGAGGAAGTAACAAGCAGATGGACAAAAGAGAGGCAGTGGATGTCATTTACTTGGATTTTCAGAAGGCATTTGATAAGGTGTCACACATGAGTCTGCTCAACAAGATAAAATCCTATGGCATTACAGGAAAGATACTGGCATAGATAGAGGAATGGCTGATAGGCAGGAGGCAGTGAGTGGGAATAAAAGGGGCCTCTTCTGGTTGGCTGCCAGTGACTAGTGGTGTTCCTCAGGGGTCAGTATTGGAACTGCTGTTTTCACATTGTTTGTCAGTGATTTGGATAATGGAATTGATGGTTTTATGGCAAAGTTTCCATATGATATGAAGATAGGTTGAGGGGTAGGTAGTGCTGAGGAAGAAATGTGATTGCAGTGGGACTTAGACAAATTGGAAGATGAGCAAAAAAGTGGCTGATGGAATACAGTGTTGGGAACTGTATGATAATTCATTTTGGTAAAAGGAGCAAAAGTGCAAACTGTTAGCTAAATTGGCAGAAGGTTCAAACATCAGAGATGCAGAGGCACTTAGTGCAAGACTTGCACCTTGTGCAAGACTCCCAGAAAGTTTGTTTACAGATTGAATCTGTGGTAAAGAAGGCAAATGCAATGTTGGCATTCATTTCAAGGGGAATAAAATATAAAAACAAAGAGATAATGTTGAGGCTTTATAAGTCACCAGTCAGGCTCACTTGGAAAATAGTCAGCAGTTTTAGACCCCTTATCTCAGAAAGGATGTGCTGTCATTGGACAGAGTCCAGAGGAGGTTCACGAGGATGATTCGGGGAATGAAGGGGTTAACATATGAGGAGCGTTGGCAGCTTTGGGCCTGTGCTCACTGCAATTTAGAAGAATGCCAGGGGATCCCATTGAGACCTATTGAATGTTGAAAGGATTAGATAGGGTGGATGTGGAGAGGATGTTCCCTCTGGTGGGGGTATCCAGAACTAGAGGGCACAGCCTCAAAATTGAGAGGTGACCCTATAGAACAGGGATAAGGAGGAATTTTTTTAGAGTGTAGTGAATCTGTGGAATGCTCTGCCATAGACTGGTAGAGGTCGAGTCCGTGAGTACACTTAAGGCGGAAGTTGATAGTTTCCTGATCGGTCAGGGAATCAAAGGATTTGGCAAGAAGGCAGGTGTATGGGGTTGAGTGGGATCCGGGATCAGCCATGGTGGAATGGTGGGACAGACTTGATGGGCTGAATGGCCTAATTCTGCTCTTATGGTCTTGTATGATGACATATGTGGACTTTGATAATAAATTTACTTTGAATTTTTCCACTCCTGAGCACTGGTGTTTCTGTACCAGGCTGTGATGCAGCCTGTGAGGACGCTCTCTTCTGTGCATCTATAAAAGTCTGTCCAGGCTTTCCTGACATGCCAAATCTATGCAAGTTTCAGAGAAAGTTGAGGCACTGCCATGATGCTGGTCCCAGGACAGATCCTCTGATATCGCTGGGCAACAAAGATTTTGCTTCCTGAACACTTTCGGGTGTATCTTGTGGATTTGGGCTGCTGATCATGAAAGTCACCACGAGATTTCCCAAACACACACTGTTTTTTGTAATTTGCCTATATTTGTTATTACAAGTCAGAATAACTGAAGCCAAGATTAAAGAAGGGATTCTTGTTGTTCCACAAATCAAACAGGTCATCAATGACAGGCAATTCGAAGAATTTCTGGTGGGACCGGAGAAAATCACATGGAAGGCACTCAAGGATGTTGTTGAAAATTTTCTAGGCAACTACAGAACACCAAACTACGTGCAGCCGGTTGGCAACATGCTTCAAGCATACAAAACCACGAGGTGCAACATGTCAGTAAAGATTCATTTTCTGCATTCCCGTTTAGACTTCTTCCCTGCAAATCTTGGTGCTGTCAGAGACAAGCATGGTGGAAGGTTTCACCAGGACATTGCCGTCACGGAGAAACAGTATTAGGGCAACTGGAATCCATCAATGCTGCCTGATTGTAGTTGTACACTTAAGCAGGAAGTCTCAGTCACTGAGTACAAATGAAAATCATCAGCACAACACTTTTAGCTTAGTTGAACTATTGCAAAGTGTCAGCACCGATATTCAATTAAATGCATTATATTCAATAAAAGTTAATTTCTTGTTTCTACAAATTCCTACATGATGCAAGTACTGTGAAATTATATTTGCGTTCAGCCTCATGGTCTATCATAAATAAAAATAAAAAATTCTGAGCAATCAGAATCAGGTTTATTATAACTGGCATGTGACGCAAAGTTTGTTAACTTAGCAGCAGCAGTTCAATGTAATATATAATGTAGAAGAGAATAAAATAAATAAATAAATAAATCAATCAATCAATCACATTACACTATATTGAATAGGTTAAAAATGTGCAAATAACTGAAACACTGTATATTTTAAAAAGTAAGGTAGTGTCCAAGAGTTCAATGTCCGAGCAACGCTTTCTGAAAAAATTGTTGTCTAGTGTAGGTTAACACCAAGGAATTTAAAGCTATTGATCCTCTTTTGAATCTCAGAGTACCTTGAGACTTATTTCTTGCAGACATTTACACAAAAATGAAGAAATCCTATAGAAATAAATAGAAATATGCACAAATCAAGATTGACACACAACTGAAGAGCAAAAGAAGACAAGTAGAGTAAATTAAAAAAAATACTGAGAACGGGAGTTGTAAAGGCATGTGTTATCAGTTGTGCAAACAACACATTTCACTGTATGGTTCGATGTACATGTGATGAGAATAATCTGAATCTGATCTTTGGGACAATCTGTGCCTGCTGAGGTTGAAAGACAAGACTTGTCACGGGTGGTAAATGGAATGCACCCTCAGGTGGCTGAGGGGGGGAACTGCAATGGATGGAGCAAAGAATGGCTGTCGAGGTACTGAAGACCAATTTCTTTGGGGCAAAGGTTGGAGAAGGAAGGAGGAGATTCCAAAACGGGCTCCTTGCCAATGCCAGAAGGACCGGCTTCCTGATTCTGATGACCTTTCAAAGAGTCATGCTTGGAAACGGCCGCAGGCAATAAGTTCAGCTTATTGAGATACTCAAACCTTGTAGTTCAATATCACACTGGCACTCATGACTTCAGATCACTCAACAATGATCATTTATATACTCAGTGGTCACTTTATTAAGTAACACAAATGTCTAATCACCCAATCATGTGGCAGTAACTCAATAAAAGCTTGCAGACATGCTCAAGAGGTCCATTTGCTGTTCAGAGCAAACATCAGAATGGGGAAGAAATTATTTTCCATGGAAGTTATTTTGTCCATGGAATGATTGTTGGTGCCAGACAGGGTGGTTTGAGTATCTCAGAAACTGCTGATCTCCTGGGGTTTTCACGCACACCAGTCTCTAGAGTTTTACAGAGAATGGTGCGAGAAACCACCAAAAGAAGTCCAGTGGGCAGCAGCTTCTGCGGGTGAAAACGCCTTGTTAATGAAAGAGGGCAGTGGAGAATGGCTTGGCTGGTTCAAGCTGACAGGAAGGGGACAGTAACTCAAATAACTTCGCATCACAACAGCGGTGTGCAGAAGAGCATCCCTGAACACACAACAGGTTGGACACCGAAGTGGATGGGCTGCAGTAGCAGAAGGCCACAGACACTAATGAAGTGGCCACTGAGTGTAAAGTCTCAATGGTGTTTGGTGAAAATTTTATGAGACAATGTACTTGTGTTTCTATAACAGTTTACACATCATCCATTTTGCCTTTATAGAGTAACACAGCACGCATACAGGCCCTTCAGCCCAACTCCTGCATGCTGACCAAGGGGACCATCTAAGCTCGTCCCATTTGCCTGCGACTGGCCCATATCCCACTGCTCTAAATCTTTCTACATAGTCTCTCTGTCCCGAAGAGGCTTACAGCAAAATGAGGTATTTTCCAAGGACGGTCATCGTCACCGTCGAGTAAACTTCAGTGGAATGGGAGCGTAGTGGTTAGTGCGACACTTCACACAGCCGGTGGTCCCTGATGGGGGGGGGGTCGATAACTGCTGCTCTCTATAAAGGGGATTATATGTCAACGCCCACGTCTGCACGGACCACATCCACGGATTGTGTTGGTCATTGACACAAATGACACATTTTGCTGAATGTTTTGATGCACATATGACAAATAAAGCTGATCTTGATCTTTACCCATAAACACAACAGCTAATTTGTACAGAGAAATCCCCTCTGAACACATCGGCCAAATTATAGACCTCAATAAGATTGCTTCCAGGCTAAATATA
Organism: Hypanus sabinus; assembly: GCF_030144855.1. NCBI lineage: Eukaryota > Metazoa > Chordata > Chondrichthyes > Myliobatiformes > Dasyatidae > Hypanus > Hypanus sabinus. The sequence goes on along the minus strand of NC_082714.1, from coordinate 92,298,656 downwards.
TAACAGGACAACTCTTTGGTCTGTACCTATATCAACGACCAGCTTTATGAAGACAAATAGTCACCCAGCTCAAGGCCATTTGGCCCATCATGTCCATGTTTTTTTGCCTATCTACACTAATCCCATTTTATATCCTACCCTTCTATGCTTTGTCTGTTTAGGTGTTGGTCTGAATGTTTCCTCAACATCTGACTTCCAAATCTTGGAAGTCCTAAATAGAGTGGATGTGGACAAGGTGTTTGCTAGAATGGGGGAGTCTAGGACTAGAGGGCACATCCTCAGAATTGAGGGACATCCATCTAGAACCGAGATGAGGAAGAACTTTTATAGCCAGTGGGTGGCGAATCTGTGGAAGTCATTGCCATGGATGGCTGTGGAGGCCAAGTCATTTGGCGTATTTCAGGAGGAGTTTGATAGGTTCTTGGTTAGTCAGGGTGGCAATGGTTACAGGGAGAAGGCAGGAGAATGGGGTTGAGAGGGATAATAGATCATCAATGATAGAATGACAGAGCAGACTTGATGGGCCAAATGGCCTGATTCTGCGCCTATATCTTATTTTCCTATGGATTCCACCACTTTCAGTAAAGAAAAATTTGCCCTCTTGTTGATAGCACGACTGTGGGAAAAAGATTCTAACAATCTACCTGATCTCGAATGATTTCAAAACCCTCCATCAGGTCACCCTCTCAGCCCCCTTCACTCCAGGGAAAACCAAGCCCAGCCAATCCAATCGCTCCTGGTAACTAAAGTTATCACTCCTCATAACGAGAGAGGAATCAGGATCAAAATCAGGTTTAATATCACCGGCATAAGCTGTGAAATTTGTTGTTTTTGTGGCAACAGTTCAATGCAGTACATAATAATAAAAGCTGTGAATTACAAAGTAATAAATGTGTGTGCGCGTGTGCGTGTGCTTGTGTGTGGACCCTGGTTAAGATTTCCACTGCTATGCTGTTAGGTATTTAATTTTAGCAGTTTCTGTAAAATCAGTGCGTCCTGCTAGTAAGACCGTTTTGGCTTCAGCAAAAGAAGCCATTTTGTTCAACTTAGGAATAATGTGTCATCCAATCAGGATCGTGGGATGTGAGAGAAGGCTCTAAAGAACTGGGCAGGATGAGATTTCTGAAGGTCATTAGCCTGCTTTGGGATCCTTTTGGTGGGAGCTGTGGAACGGGACACAAGGGAAGATGCCGCATAATGTTGCTCGAAGGAGAGTCCCCGTTGCAGGAAGTGCTTTGTGCAGAGGAATGGCTCCAAGGAGGAAGGGCCAATACTCCTGAGGGAGAGTCAGTTTGTTCAAGATGGACTTTGAGGGAAGTTCAAACCGTGGCCTGTGTCTGTCACGTAGGCTGTGGGTTCTAGGCAAGAAGAGATACACCCCTGACTACTCCAGAAATGAGCTCCAGTGTTTATGTGCACATTGGATTGGTTTAACTGTCATGAGCCCTTTAATTTTTGTATTTCTTCTGTAACTGTAAATTTGGTAAATATATTTCTTTATAATTTTATGCTGGTGTAAAATCTGTTAATTAACAGGTTTTAGCGCTGCATGTAGCACACCGCTACAGTATAAAAATAAAGGAGAAGTATAACATAGCAAAGATGAGTGGGAAACCAGAGGACTGGGAAGCTTTTAAAGAGCAACAGAAGATAACAAAAAAGGCAATACGTGGAGAAAAAAATGAGGTACGAAGGTAAACTAGCCGAGAACATAAAGGAGGATAGTAAAAGCTTCTTTAGGTATGTGAATAGCAAAAAAATAGTTAAGACCAAAATTGGGCCACTGAAGACAGAAATGGGTGAATTTATTATGGGGAACAAGGAAATGGCAGATGAGTTGACAGGTACGTTGGATCTGTCTTCACTAGGGAAGACTCAAACAATCTCCCAGATGTAATAGTGGCCAAAGGAACTAGGGTAAGGGATGAACTGAAGGAAATTTATATTAGGCAAGAAACGGTGTTGGATAGACTGTTGAGTCTGAAGGCTGATAAGTCCCTGGGACCTGATGGTCTGCATCCCAGGGTACTTAAGGAGGTGGCTCTAGAAATCGTGGACGCATTGGTAATCATTTTCCAATGTTCTATAGATTCAGGATCAATTCCTGCTGATTGCAGGGTGGTTAATGTTGTCCCACTTTTCAAGAAAGGAGGGAGAGAGAAAACAGGGAATTATAGACCGGTTAGCCTGACGTCAGTGGTGGGAAAGATGCTGAAGTCAATTATAAAAGAAGAAATTTGTTATGAACCCCATAACTGGGTCACTTACCAGCAAAGATAGAGAGGTCCGTTGAAGTCTGATGATACTATTTTTAACAGTATTTATTAGTAAAAATACACAAAAATAATATCAATGCAAACATACAGATAATATATGTCATCAATACTAAATCTAAAAGTGCGGGTATAATAATAATCAATAAGAAATAGCTCTATCGTTGTCTAGGGGATAATTTATTGTCTGATGGAAATATAAAGTTCACTCACTTCATGCAGGCTGCAGCCTTTGGGGACCACTGGGTTTACAATGGTTGGAGAGAGAGTGAGTTTTGGGAGAAAAACTTGCCGGCTTTTCCTTTTATGATTTCGATCCGTCGGAGTCTCGTTGGTGTGGCCGTTCACTTGTGGCCTCGTCTTTAGCTAAGCTATTCTTCCGTGATGAGCCCGCCAACCCAGGCAAGGGAGGACGCACACAAGCCCTCACTGGCGTTTGCTATAAAACGCTGTCACTGGACTTTCAGCGTTTCTCCTGGTGCGTCTAAAGGGGTTGTTCTCCAGACCCTCTTTTATCCTTACACACGGGGTCTCAGATGTCAATCAGGTTGGGATGATGCAATCCCTCAACCAGCCCACTCTGGTTGTCCCCTGAGGGGTTTCAATGAATAGTACAGTACTCAATACACAATTCCATCTCCAAGAGACAACAGCCGGTATCAATGGTTCCGTTTTCGCTGAGGCCAGGACACAAACCAAACCTTGTGGATTCTGCGTGTCCCTCTCTCATTTCCTGGGTCCCAGACCCGAATTAATAGTGATCTTGCGATTCTCAAAAAGGAGAATTTGTACCCTTTGGCCCCTCAGAGTTGTGGCACATTCATAACAGAGTCAAGTTAGGAAAAGGGAAAGTACAACGAGATCTAGGTGTTCTTGTACATCAGTCAGTGAAAGCAAGCATGCAGGTACAGCAGGCAGTGAAGAAAGCTATTGGCATGCTAGCTTTTATAACAAGAGGAATTGAGTTTAGGAGTAAAGAGGTCCTTCTGCAGCTGTACAGGGCCCTGGTGAGACCCCACCTGGCGTATAGTGTGCAGTTTTGGTCTCCAAATTTGAGGAAGGACGTTCTTGCTATTGAGGGAGTGCAGCGTAGGTTCACAAGGTTAATTCCCAGAATGGCGGGACTGTCATATGTTGAAAGATAGGAGTGACTGGGCTTGTATACACTGGAATTTAGAAGGATGAGAGGGGATCTGATTGAAACATATAAGATTATTAAGGGATTGGACACGCTGGAGGCAGGAAGCATGTTCCCGCTGATGGGTGAGTCCAGAACTAGAGGCCACAGTTTAAGAATAAGGGGTAGGCCATTTAGAACAGAGATGCGGAAAAACCTTTTCACCCAGAGAGTGGTGGATATGTGGAATGCTCTGTCCCAGAAGGCAGTGGAGGCCAAGTCTCTGGATGCATTAAAGAGAGAGTTAGATAGAACTCTTATAGATAGTGGGGTCAAGGGATAGGGGGAGAGGGCAGGAACGGGGTACTGATTGTGTATGATCAGCCATGATCACAGTAAATGGCGGTGCTGGCTAATAGGGCCGAATGGCCTACTCCTGCACCTACTGTCTATTGTCTATTGTTAATTGGTCACATGGGTATAATTGGGTGATGTGGGTTCGTTGGGCTGGAACAGCCTGACACTGTGCTGAATCTCTAAATAAAACAACAACTGAAGTGATAAATACTTTGACAGGCGAACTCAAATCCCATGACATACCAGGAATTTAAATGGCAATTTGTCCAGCACGTGCCCTCCAAACCAGGCAGCATCCTGGTAAACCTCTTCTGCACCCAACATCCTTCCTATAGTGATGTGACCAAACCAGAGTTCTGTAAAGTTGCAACGTGACTTCCTGACTTGATTTCAATAAACCAGCAGGCACAGTGAGTGATTGCTCTCACTTTGGAAGAGAATTGTCTGATTTCATCTGGTCTCAGCCCAAAAGTGACATCAGACACAATCAGCAGATGGTGCAGAGCGACTCTGCCATTTTCTGTTTTTTTTTTGTTTGTTTGAGATTTCCAGAATCTGCAGACCTTTCGATTCTCAACAATACACCCAACTTTGGAATGCCAACAACACCCACACTCAGCATTCCAAATATTTCAATGAAGTGAGCTGTGGTCGAGAGGGGCAGGAAAGGGCTATACGCCCTCCCCTGGTTACAATAGCCCACCTGTGCATATGAATGAACTTCCAAAAATATTATCAGATACAAAAATCAATCAGTCTTGAATAAAAACAAGTTTACACATAACCTCCTGCAGTAATCAGACGCCATTGTTTCTTAAGGGTGCCGCAGAAGCACAGTGGTTAGCCCGACCACCGTGCTCTCTATGCTGTGTGGGTATACGGCTGAACAGTAACTGAAACACTCCCATGCATGTAGCCTTTGTTGCTGTATAGCTAGAATTTTCTTTTACTGTATATAACATTATAATTTTGAAATCTATGTTAACATAACTATGAGATACCCTGTAATTGTATTAATGAATATAATCCAGAAATGTTCTAAATAATAAGAATACCACAGCCTTTACTTTAAAACATTTCAGAGCTTCAAAGTACTTATATGGTCAGTGTTTCAAGTTACAACACTGTTACAAATTGTAACAATAGACACAGAATGGAAGTTGGTAGCCCATTGGCAATAAACTGCTGACACTGTCTAGGTTTACAAAACATGAAAGATTTTCTTTGTTGTACTGTATTTTATTATATCCTAAAAATAATAAGTATAAACAAATATGTTTTAATTCGAAGCAAAAGGTGGAGAGTGAAGAAGTAAAGGCATCTTGGAGAGAAGCCTTTTTTTTAACTGATCGGGGAAAAGAGGCTAGACTGCACAGACATGTGAAGTAGCACGCCAAAGGTTTAAAAACAAAGACCGCCATATACAGCGGCCATTGTTGGAGTGGACTGAGTCAGAGTGGGACAGCTTTGGCTCAACAGGCTTCGGCGTGAACAGGCAGAGGTGAGGGTAGGTCCCCGGTAAGTTTTGTTTTTGTTTGTTTAGAGTAGAGAGAATGCCAGGCAGGATGTTGGAATGCTCCTCTTGCAGGATGTGGGAAGTCAGGGAGACCTCTGGTGTCCCTGACAATGACACCTGCAAGAAGTGAATCCAGCTGCAGCTCCTAACAAACCGCGTTAGGGAACTGGAATAGGAGCTGGATGACCTCTGGATCATTCAGGAGGATGAGGAGTTTATAGATAGTAGTTTCAGGGAGGTAGTTACTCCAAAGGAGCAGCACATAGGTAATTAGGTTACCGTCAAGTGAGGGAAGGGGAAAGGGCAGGCAGAGCAGGGCTCCCCATGGCCATTCCCCTCAACAAGTACACCGATTTGGATACTGTTGGGGGGGGGGAAATGGCTTACCTGGGACAAGCTGTGGTAGCCGGATCTCTGGCATTGAGTCTGGTTCTGCAGTGCAGAAGGGAGGGTGGAAGAAGAGGAGAGCGGTAGTAGTGGGGGACTCACTATTTAGAGGTACAGACAGGAGGTTCTGTGGTCGTGACAGAGACCCCAGGTGCCAGGGTCAGGGACGTCTCTGATTGAATGCACAGCATTCTGAAATGGGAGTGTGGGCAGCCAGATCTCATGGTACACATCGATTCCAATGACGTAGGAAGAAAGAGTGAGGAGGTCCTGAAGAGTGAGTATAGACAGCTTGGTAGGAAGTTAAAAAGCAGGACCTCGAGGGTGGTAATCTCAGGATTCCTACCTGTGTCATGTGCCAGTGAGGGTAAGAATCGGATGCTCTGGAGGATGAACATGTGGTTGAGGAACTGGTGGAGGGGGCAGGGCTTCAGATTTCAGGATCATTTGGATCTCTTCTGGGGCAGGTGGGACCTGTACAAGAGAGACGGGTTACACCTGAACTACAGGGGGACCAATATCCTTGCAGGGAGGTTTGCTAGTGCTATGGGGGGGGGGGGGTTGTTAAACTACATTTGCAGGGGGATGGGAACCACAATGCCAGAGTAGATAGTGGAGCAGAGGTGAAAATAAATGATGTTAAAGGTTCATGCAAAGTCACAAATAGAAGGGTTGTGTGTGATGGTAATAATCTTCTGAGGTGTGACTACTTTAATGCGAGCAGTATTGTGGGGAAGGCTGACGAGCTGAGGGCCTGGATTGACACGTGGAATTATGATGTTGTAGCCATTAGTGAAACTTAACTACAGGAGGGGCAGGACTGACAGCTCAATGTTCCAGGGTTTCGATGTTTCAGACGTAATAGAGGCAGATGAAGGGTGGGGGGGTTGGCTTTGCTAGTCAGGGAAAATATTACAGCAGTGCTCAGGCAGGACAGATTAGAGGGCTTGTCTACCGAGGCCATATGGGTGGAGCTGAGAAACAGGAAAGGTATGACCACGTTAATAGGTCTGTATTATAGACCACCCAATAGTCAGCGAGAATTGGAGGAGCAAATCTGCAGAGAGATAACAGACAACTGCAGGAGACAAAGTTGTGATAGAAGGGGATTTTAATTTTCCACATATTGATTGGAACTCCCTTAGGTCTAGATGGGTTAGAGTTTGTAAAATGTCTTCAGGAAAGCTTTCTAGATCAATATATAGAGGTACCGATTAGAGAGGATGCAATATTAGATCTCCTATTAGGAAACGAGTTAGGACAGGTGACGGAAGTAGGGGAACACTTTGGTTCTGGCGATCATAACACCATTAGTTTCAACTTGATCATGGATAAAGATAGATCTGGTCCTCGGGTTGAGGTTCTAAACTGGAAATCGGCCAAATTTGAAGAAATGTGAAAGGATCTGAAAAGCGTAGATTGGGACAGGTTGCTCTCTGGCAAGGATGTCGTTGGTAAGTGGGAGGCCTTCAAAGGAGAAATTTTGAGAGTGTGGAGTTTGTATATTCCTGTCAGGATTAAAGGCAAAGTGAGTAAGAATAAGGAACCTTGGTTCTCGAGGGATATTGGAACTCTGATAAAGAAGAAGAGAGAAATGTATAACATGTATAGGAAACTCGGAGTAAATAAGGTACTTGAGGAGTATAAAAAGTGAAAAAAAAAACTTAAGAAAGAAATCAGGAGGGCTAAAAGAAAACAGGTAGCTTTGGCAGTCAAGGTGAAGGATAATCCAAAGAGCTTCTACAGGTATATTAAGAGCAAAAGGATAATAAGAAATAAAATTGGTCCTCTTGAAGATCAGAGTGGTTGGCTATGTATGGAACCAAATGAAATGGAGGAGATCTTAAATGGGGTTTTTGCATCTGTATTTACTAAGGAAACTGGCATGGAGTCAATGGAAATGAGGCAAACAGGTAGTGAGGTCATGGAACCTATACAGATTGAAGAGGAGGAGGTGTTTGCTATCATGAGGCAAATCGTAGTAGATAAATCCCCAGGACCTGACAGGGTATTCCCTCGGGCCTTGAAGGAGACTAGTGTTGAAATTGCAGGGGCCCTGGCAGATATATTTAAAATGTCAGTATCTACGGGTGAGGTGCCAGTGGATTGGAGGATAGCTCATGTTGTTCCGTTGTTTCAAAAAGGCTCTAAAAGAAATCCAGGAAATTATAGGCCGGTAAGTTTGACCTTGATAGAAGGTAAATTATTGAAAGGAGTACTAAGAGATAGGATCTACAAATATTTAGATAGACAGGGACTTATTAGGGAGAGTCAACATGGCTTTGTGTGTGGTAGGTCATGTTTAACAAATCTATTAGAGTTTTTCAAGGAGGTTACAAGGAAAGTGAATGAAGGGAAGACAGTGGATGTTGTCTACATGGACTTCAGTAAGGCCTTTGACAAGGTCCCGCATGGGAGGTTAGTTAGAAAGATTCAGTCGCAAGGTACACATGGTGAGGTAGTAAACTGGATGAGACATTGGCTCAATGGGAGAAATCAGTGGTAGTGGAGGATTGCTTCTCTGAGTGGAGGCCTGTGACTAGTGGTGTTCCACAGGGATCAGTGCTGGGTCCATTGTTATTTTTCATCTATATCAATGATCTGGATGATAATGTGGTAAATTGGATCAGCAAAATTGTTGATGATACAAAGATTGAAGGTGTAGTGGACTGTGATGAAGGTTTTCAAAGCTTGCAAAGAGATCTGGACCAGCTGGAAAAATGGGCTGAAAAATGGCAGATGCAGTTTAATACAGACAAGTATGAGGTATTGCACTTTGGAAGGAAAAACCAAGGTAGAACATACGAGGTAAATGGTAGGGCACTGACGAGTGCAGTAGAACAGAGGGATCTGGGAATACAGATACATAATTCCCTAAAAGTGGCATCACAGGTAGATTGGGTAGCAAAGAGAGCTTTTGGTACATTGGCCTTTATAAATCAAAGTATTAAGTATAAGAGTTGGAATGTTATGGTGAGGTTTTATAAAGCATTGGTGAGGCTGAATTTGGAGCATTGTGGGCAGTTTTGGCCACCGAATTACAGGAAGGATATTAATAAGGTTGAAAGAGTGCAGAGAAGGTTTACAGGGATGTTGCTGGGACTTGAGAATCTGAGTTACAGGTTGAATAGGTTAGGACTTTATTCCCTGGAGCATAGAAGAATGAGGGGTCATTTGATAGAGGTATATAAAATTATGATGGGTATAGATAGAGTGAATGCAAGCAGGCTTTTTCCACTGAGGCGAGGGGAGAAAAATACCAGAGCACATGAGTTAAGGGTGAAGGGGGAAAAGTTTAAAGGGAACGTGGGGGGGGGGGGGCTTCTTCACACAGAGTGTGGAATGAGCTGCCAGATAAAGTTGTAAATGCGGGCTCACTTTTAACATTTAAGGAAAACTTGGACAGGTACATGGATGAGAGATGTATGGAGGGATATGGGCCAGGTACAGGTCAGTGGGTCTAGGCATAAAAATGGTTTGGCACAGCAAAGAAGGGCCAAAAGGCCTGTTTCTGTGCTGTAATGTTCTATGGTTCCATAGTTCTATGTGATTTTTCAATTTTCATTCTAAATACATAATATTCATAGTATGAATGTTATGAAAAAAATACTTAAAAGTATCGCAAACACCAGAAAATCTGCAGACACTAGTAAACCAAGCAACACACACAAAATGCTGGACGAACTCAGCATGTCAAGCAACATCCATAGAGAGGAATGAATAGCTGACATTTCGGACCAAGATTAATTATGTTCACTGGTAAAGCAGGCTGTTTTCCATATGCACTGGGCCTGTCCACGACTCTCTGCAGTTTGTTGTGGTCTCAGGCAGAGCAGTTGTCACGCTAAGTTATGATGCACTCAGACAGAATGTTTTCATTGGTGTATCAGTTAGAAACAGTGAAGGTCAAAGGGGACATTTCCTTAGCCTCCTGAGGAAGTAGGGGCACTGGTGAGCTTTCTTCTCTGCGGTGTCTGCAATAGCCTGATAGGTGACAATACATGGAATCAGGTGAGGATTGATGAGATGAGGTTGGAGAGTGGATGATAAGCAGATCATTCAGACCCTAGCAAATTTCCACAGATGTACAGTGGAGAGCATTCTAGCTGGTGGCATCACCATCCAGTATGGAGGGGCCACTGCACAGGGTCAGAAAAAGCTGCAGAAAATTGCAAACATCAAAGACATCTTCAAAAGGCAACATCCATCATGAAGGATCACCGAGGACATGTCCTCTTCTCATTACTACCATCAAGGAGGAGGTACAGGATCCTGAAGACACACAATGTTTTAGGAACAACTTCTTCACCTCCATCATCAGATTTCTGAAAGGTCCACAGGTGTGGGTTGTCTGAAAGTGGAAAATTCAAGCCAACTACAATAGAGCCCCACCGCCAACCCACCTCTTCCCCCCCCCCACCCATTTCAGCTTTCTGCAGAAGCCACTCTCTTGGTGATTCCCCAGTCTGCCTGTCCCTCCCCACCCAATCTTTCCCACTCCTTGGGCACCTGGCCCTGCAATGTCAGACAAGACCATAAGACATAGGAGCAGAATTAGGCCATTCAGCTAATCTTTTCCTAACCAACACTCATCCCTACACTTCCTACCTTGCCATCTATACACCCCTTCCAGGTGAGGCGGAAATTCATGCTGGTTCATGTTTATTGGCTTTGGTGCTCAGGATGTGGCCTCAGCATTGGTGAGCCCAGGCATGGACATAGGCAAACTCTTTCCCAAATGCCTGCACTCCGTCAACAATGTGGATGTCCTAGCTGTCAGCTATTGTAATTCCCCTCCCTATTCACACACCAACCTGTTTGCTGTTGGCCCGGGTAAGGCTGAACGCAACCTAGAGGAATAATCACCTCATTTTGGGTCATCTGCAGTTTCAGGTCACCTGCTCAGAAACACAAGGAATTCTGCAGATGCTAGAATCCTTGAGTCACACACACACAAAATGCTGGAGGAACTCAGCAGGTCAGACAGCATCTCTAGAGAGGAAAAAAAAATCAATGTTTTAGGCCAAGACCCTTCATCAAGACTGGAAAGGAAGGGTGCAGAAGCCAGAAGAAGGAGGTGGGGAGAGGGGAAGGAGGACAAGCTGGTTGGTGATCAGTTATACCAGGTGAGGGTGAAGGAGGGTGGGTGGGTGGGGGGAGTGGGGAAACTGGAAGGGAACAGGTGGAAGAGGTAAAGGTTTGAAGGAGAAGACAGAGGACTATGGAAGAAAGGGAAGGTGGAGGGAGGTAATAGGCAGGTGAGGAGAACAAGTGAGAGGGAAACCTGAATGGCGAATGGAAAAAGAGAGGAGAGAGGGTGAAGAAATTATTGGACTTTGGAGAAATCAATATTCATAACATCAGGTTGGAGGCTACTCTGACAATATGAGGTGTTGCTCCTACAACCTAAGTTTGGCCTCATCATGGCAGTAGAGACTGACATGTCGGAATGGGAATGGAAAGTCACCTTGAATTGGGTGGCCACCAGGAGATCCTGCCTTTGTAGTGGATAGACCCAAAGATACTTAAACGGTCTCCCAACCTGTGTTGGGTCTCACCAGTGTAAAGAAGGCCACACCAGGAGCTCTCTCACTGCTCCCCCTCTGTGATCTTCGCTGCTCTATGCTTGACCCGACTATGTGAACTGGTGCTCAAAATAATCACGTTGAATGGCCTCTCTTCAGTAAGATGTCAGTGCATTTGGATGCAGCGCCAACCAAAGGAGTTTCTGTTGTTTTTAAATGTCTGTTTTATGATTGCAGGACAATGCTGGACATTAAGAACCCCAGATACTGTAGGTCTACTCCATCAGTGAGCTGCCCATTGGTGGAGGAGCTAGAAGACCTGGATTTGGTGCAGACTGTGTAATTGCCTGCTACAGGAAGACATCAGAGTCAGTGTGTGGTGTATAGTCTAACAGCGAGTAATTGTCTTGGGCATTTTTCTTGGGATCACAAGACCTAGTTGGACATGGGTAATGTAAAATACTGCAAGTCCGAATCTCATGTTTATTGGTGAGACAGATGGCAGGGGAGCTGCATAGCCTCAGTTGTAGCAAGGACTAGGCCTCAAGCTGTGGGTTTGCCTATTTCAGTATACAAGGAGAAGAGACGTCAAAATCGATGTGGTGTAGCAACTATGCTGGGTTGGGGTCTGGCCCCGACCATAGTGCTGCCCTCCTGTGTTCACTCAGTGAGAGACAAGCTGGATTTTGTGCACATGCATCTGCCGGCTGCTGAGAACTGCCTGTTCTTGCCAGTAACACCCATTCACCATCAATTTACAGGACAAATCACTCAAGGACTTGGGATATATATATTTGTGTGACTATATGTCTACTGCTATCATATATGTACCTTGTGCTGTGTATGACTGTTGGTAGTGTGTTTGCACCTTGGTCCTGGAGTAATGCTGGTTTGTTAGGCCGTTTTCGTGGGTTGAGATGCATGTTTGAATGATAATTAATATTGAACTTGAAATCCATTTTCAAGTGCAGCTATTTTGTGTTTCTGCTGGTTAATGTTCCACTGACTCTCTCCCTCCTTCTTTCAATGGTGCTGGTTGGTTTGACTTGTCCATAGCCTTACCATTATTTCGCAAAGATTGATATGATCGTAACTACTCATGGACCGTTTGTCCCACTCCCATCAGGGACGAGGCTATGTAGCAACCACATCAGGATCAAAAATCAGTTACTTTCTCTGAGCAGTAAGGCTGATCAACACTTCCACCATTACTTTATTATTTCCTGTCAATCACCTTATGTACATACAGGCACTTCTGTGCCTAGTCACTTTATGGATGTACAATTAATCCATGTACGTAAGCTATCTTATATATTTACAATATAGTTATTTTTATTATTATTATTGTGGTCCCCACCACCCAGGAAATGGCCTCTTGGTAAGGAAATACTGAAGCCTGAAGGCGCACACTCAGCAATTCAGGAACAGCTTTTTCCCTTCTGTTATCCACTTTCTGAATGAACATTGAACCCATGAACACTATCTCATTGTTTTATTTGGGTTTTTTGCACTACTTATTTTAACTATAGTGCTGTTGTAAATTAATTTCATGACAAATGCTGATAACATGATTCTGACTCTTACTGTGTTTTTTTTTTACCAGATCCAGAGTAACAATTATTTTGTTCGTTCACACTTGTGTACTGGAAATAGCATTAAACAATCTTTAATTTTGAATTAATTCACCGAGTCTTGCCCTACCAGCGATATTCCCTCTCCCATATCCACTGCTACTGAAAACTAATGGTCCCAGACCTGAAATGTTCATGCGTTCTCTTTCCATAGATGCTGCCCGACCTACTGAGCATATTCAACAACTTGTGTTTACGGTGACTCCATACAGCTCTAGGAGGGAACATTTTCTTGCTCTGCAATCCCAAAAGAGCTGGATGTACACATCAAACAGGCTGTTTGCTATCAACTTATTTACATTTTAACATCATTATGTTATATAGTTCAGTAAATAAAATTCTCTCAGAACATAGACAAAATTGTTAAGAGACCAGACAGTTGTTGTCACTTCAGCAGGTTTTTGGTTGATGAGAATAATTATTGTCCTAAATACAGGCAAACTTGGAGGGCAACAAACTTTCTAAGAAATCAAAGGGAGCCTCCTTCCCCGAGAATCATGGAAAAATCTCCCAGTATTTTAATTCCCAAGTTTCCCAACCCCACAAATTTTCTCTGATCACTCCAGCTATCAGACGATTTAAGAAGGTAGGTATGAACTCCCAACATTTGGTAGTCCAGCTTTTCTGTACTTTTCACATCTCCTATGGCTGAACTGATTGAAAGCTCAACTTCAGTGTCATAAATCATGCTGAGATTTTCCTCTGTGCTTAGCTGGCTACTAGTCCTACTTTCCTCACCCTGGCACAGAATCGCACCAACTCACAACTTCTCTTTCTCCAGTTCTCAAATTCAAGGTCTCCACATTCTTACAACTCCGGCCTTTGGAGGAATCCTCATTGTACCATTGTTTCACTGGTGATGGCTGTGTCCAAATCCCAAGTTATAGAATTCCTTCCCTTAAAAAACCCCCTCCCTCCCTCCTTCTCTTCTCACAGAAAGAAACTTCTTTCAACATCAGACCCATTTCCCTTTTGTGACTCAGTGCAACACCTACTGGAACTTCTACTGTAGAAAAGGCACTACATCAATGCAAATACTTGAAGTAAATTTATATCCTTTGCATATTTAGGTGAATCACACTTTCTAGCAGTTGAGTGCTGGTCATTTCTGTCCATTGTGCGTCTGATATTATAGCTGTTTTCTTACTAATATTACCTGACTATTGGGCATCGCCCAGGAATTACTGTTAGCAACATATAGGAAAGCAAAGAAGCAGAGGCGTCAAGCGATCACAGACATTCACTTTGTTCCATCCATCATTCCTCCAACTTTCCCAGCGACAGAAAGAAGCTGAGTTTTCTTATTCCGGGGATGCTGCAGGTGCTCACTTCAGAACCCCACTCCCACACAGATTGTCTCTGAATCCCTCTCGTCAATCACCAGGCTCCAGACTGTCACATGACCGCATGCCATCTCTGTGACCTGACGGCGCACATATGTTGCACTGGTTGTGCTGAGACGAATTGAGAAGAACACACACCTCAAAAGCCATATAACTTTGTTGGATTGGTGACAAATGATAAAGGATTTGCACTTCCATTATACCTTTTTCACTGCCAGGATTCTCCAAATAGCAATGAAGATAATTTTAAAGCACTTCATGCAACTTGCTGCATTGGCCAAAAGTCCAATCTGACCTCTGGGATTTTCACTCCAGTGAGGAAATTCAGTCAGGGTCTTATGCTCCTGACTGCTAGGATGGGATCCCCTATGCTTTACAATAATCATTAGTTGGCAAGATTTTCCAAATTAACTTCACCATGGACAGTCCCAAGCCTGGCTGCAAATGGAGGGTTGGAACCCCATCCCATTAAAAACCCAGAGCTACAGAGTAAACACCAGAAGAAGCTCCAAAGACCTCATCGCTGGGAGAGGAAGGATCAATGAAGATGTGCTACACCTTGAGTGACAGAGGTGATGGGCTTAAGAAGATTACCTCAGTTGGACAGATGCAAGAGGGTGGTGTCCAGTGGTAATGGAATCATAGCAAGGGAGAACTAGAATTTAACACCGCTGCCACAAAGGTCTTGATCACAGAGGCAAGTAGAAACTGTTTCCAGAGTATCATGGGACAAAAATCAAAGACAGCTTTTAAGCAAACGGGAAGGAAGATGAGGAGAATTTTAATACAAATTACAGTCTGGAATGTGCTGCCTAAAATGCCATGAACCAGACTGAATGGGAGCCTTCAGAAGGAAACTAGATAACCACTCATGGGCAAAACTCAAGCAGAAGGAAAATTAAACTCTTTCAGAAACCAGCATAGGCATAATGGGACAGAGAGCTTCCAAACTACAACTTCCATTTCAATTACACTTTTACAAGCGAAAAATTAGCATTTCTGAAATTATTGCATCAAAGGTCCTAGAACTGGGGAGGTTTAGGGCAATATTGAAATAAATCCAGCCAGTGTTTTAAACAATTCAAAATGCATTTTCTAGGTTGAGTAAAAGTCATTGGGTATATTTAGGGCAGAGGTAATTAGGTTTTTGATTAATTGAAGCGTCAAAGGTTATGGTGAAAAAGCAGAATAGGATAGACAGAATCATGATAGAATGACAGAGCAACTTGATGGGCTGAACAGCCTAATTCTGCTCCCTCGTCCTAAGGTCCAAATGTTAAATTCCAAACACTCCATTTGAAATATATTAACCTGCTACTCCACTAACTTGAGGGGGAGAGAGGGGAAAAAGGAAGAAAGAGACAAATACCTTTTTGTACCTTTGTACACCATTTAAAAATACACACATTGAAAGCACTATTACACCTACAATAATATTTGGTTATAGTGCTCTGTAGTTGTATCATGTCTGAATTTGGTAATATCTCACTAATTTTCTTCAGTTCTTTGGGTTCAGGCACTGATATATAAATAAAATAGTTCAATTTCTATAGACAATTTCTCATCCTTCACATCTGAAGGGCAAATTTCTAAGCCCAGTCATGTTAAAGGCAGCCCATTTACACAGCTCTGAGACTGCAATGTGATGACCAGCTCGTCTCTTTTTATGGAGAAGGGGTTTGAACTGGTGAAGGGTCTCCAGTTCCACAGGCATCAGGCTGGGCTGAGATGAGCAGAATTACTTTACCCCCAAGCTGCAGTCTGACTCCTGCTCCCTTGAAAGGGCGATGGAATCAGATCCGCGGGGCCTCTCTGGGGTTGAATACTTGAGAAAAAACCAATTGCTGGGCTCTGAAGAGGAAGAGAACAGGGAAGGGAGTGGGATCAAACACAGGCTTGTTGTACTGTTCCATCCCTTGAACTTTCCCCAGCCTGCTCAGGCAATTGGGAATCACCCAGGAAACCAATTTATTGTGTGTGTGTGTGTGTGTTTGCGCGCAAAGGCAGGGGGGGAGAGGGGGGAGGGGAGAATGAGAATCCACTAGGATCCAGGGTCTACTATCTGGATCGATGCTTGTTCATTGACAATGTTACAACAGAGGACTGAATACAAAGAATGTCAGTCCAATATAGTGAACCAACAGTGACAAGGTGGGAAACAGTTTCAACAAAATATACTTGAACAGTTCAGGAAAAGTGACTTGGAATAAGTCACCCCTGATGTGACTTGGAGTAAGTCCGCAAAATCTGCAGGGAAACAGAAACAAGAGGTTCTGCTCATGCTGGAGGAATTCAGCAGGTCAGGCAGCATCGAATGGAGAAAATAGCCAGGATTCCCTTCATTTATTTGGAACACGATGCTGCTTCTTTGGGACAGGAGACTGTTGCCGAACAGTTTCTAACGTGCATGGTCATTAGACACACCATGCTTGAGCGAAAATAAGTTTTAAAATAGCGTCAGTTTTTTTTTGCGATCTTTGGACACGGAGCTCGAAAAAAGCAACAAAACAGACCTTTAACATTGTAAACCAGTGGGATGTTGTTTTGTCTTCCGCTCGCTGTGAAAATGGGGGACACCTCCCTTGCCAGGGAGAGGGAGAACCTGTGGTGTGTCAATGTCGGATGAAATGCGAAGCCTTTGGGGTAACTTTGGTCTGTGTTTTTGCTATTGCTTAGCACACGCTTGTGCTCAGTGATGGAACTGTTGAGCTTTTTTTTGTTGGTGGGGGAGGGGGGATCGTTGCTTGCTGCCGCTTATGTGCAGGAGGGGGAGCTGGGGACTTCTGGGTTCTCACGTTTTAACTGTCGTTCATCCTTTGGGCCACTTCTCTGTTTTCGTGGATGTTTGCAATGAAAAAGCATTTCAGGATGTAATATACATTTCTCTGACATTAACTTGGACCTTTGAACCATTGAAGTGCTTGTGCTCTAAAAGCAGTGATTTTCCTCACTGATAGTTGGTGACATTAAGAGTAAGAACAGATTTACTCACTGCAGTTTCAAGTGTTCAGACTTGGAGATGCTAAAAACGGCAGAGAGTGAAAATCACTACTTCAACAAGTTAGAAACTACGAAGAATTTGAAAGTATCGACAATCATCTTGGATGTTACAATGAAAATGAAGATGTGGAGGATGCAATCATTCACAGCATTGTATGAAGGCAGTCCATCATCTACACTAGGAGTCTGTGCTGATTTTGTTCATAGGCAGTCAAAAGAATGCGATGCAGATGAATTTTCCCATCGATAAGTATTAGGAAATATTACAGTTTTCATAGCACCTGATGAGGGGACTCAGCCTGCAACATCGACTGTTTATTTCTCTCCATAGATGCCGTCTGAGTTGCTGAATTCTTCCAACATTTTATGTGTGTTACAACAGAACACCCTGTCTCCTTGTGATCATATATGGACAGGAGGCAAGTCCCTGCTTCCCTCTGCACCATCCCTAGAAAACTTCTTTCCAGTCCTGAAGAAGGGTCTCAGCCCAAAACATTGACTGTGTGAACATTTTCATGAATTTCACCAGACCTGCTGAGTTCCTCAGCGTTTTAAGTGTATTGCTCTGGATTTCCAGCATCTGCAGAATTTCTTATGTTTAAACAAAAAGCAATGGCAGAGACTGAAAGAGCAGGGGGTCAGCAGCTGTTAGAGAGGTTGAAGCAGTAGCAAGCACCACTTTTGGCATAGGTCAAAAGACTGGCAGGATAACACAAGAGAAATACCTTGCCAAAGTTATATGAGCATCAACACGGTAACTGTGGTGAACAGGGATGGCAAGATCAATTAAAATCGATTTGGCTGCAGTAGATGATGACACAGATCCGCTGTCAATCAGCCTGGAGGCCACACCAGGGTTGACACTGGACACTTAAATAAGATCATGCAACTCTCCTGCAGTCACTGAACTTTGTCAGAATAATTTGTTTGCTTCTACCCATGAAAGACACTGCAGTTTTGTAACATGTATTTTCCACAGTGCACTGAGGCTTTTATCAATTCAATGCCTTTATTTCAACTCTACGAGTAAATACCTTGCTTGAGGAATGATAGATTTATTTAGATATACAGCACTGAATTGGCCCTCTGGTCCTTCAAGGCAACCCTAGCCTAATCAAAGGACAATTTGCAATGGCCAATTAACTAACTAGTCCATCTCAGGACTGTAGGGGGAGACCAGAGCACCCGAAGGAAATACGCACATTCCACGGAAGGACATACAGACTCCCTACAGAATTGAACTCCGAATTCTGCCGCCCCAAGCTGTTTATAGCATCGTGCAACTGTGGTGCCCAGCATAATGTCAATTCTGCCATCCGCCCCCTTCACCTTCAACTCAACTGAAACACTGACAGACACCCTGGGAATGATTAGTCAATATTGTCTCTCCCCACACAAAATAAGCATTAAGAGGAAATAATTTTAACATAGATTTCTCATTTTTGGAACCATTAACACGTGTATCTGTCAAATATTAAACAGTTAATCAGTTTTTAAACAGAACAGCATGTAGAAAAGTAGACTGAGTTCACAAATCATCAGGTCCCTCCAAGAGTGGGGTAGGAGAGGAAGAGGCTTTAAATTCCTTACTGGGTGATGTTGAGCAGGCAAAATAGTCCCGTAGAGTAACTGTGGAACTAAGTAGCGTGCGTGTAACTTGTAGATACGATACCCCCATTCCCCCACCTTCCCGGTGCTCACTTCTGCTCACCCAGTCAAGCCTTACTGAGGGCGAGCGGCCGCCGCCAGTGAGTCCTGGGGGTCCTGTGCGTCACTGTTTCTGCTCACAGAGTCCCGGCAAGCCAGACTGGGCAGTGGCCTGATCACAGAGGTCTGGCGCACTCCCAGCTCCACGAGCCCACAGTTAGTCCTTAGCTGACTGGGGACTAGGGGTGAGGGTGAGGTTCTCTCTGGCAGTTTCATAGTGTTATCCACGGGCGAGGTGACTGGCAGAGGGGCTGTGGTATTGGCACCTGTGCCCAGTTTGGTGTGACGTGTGCTCTCTAGCAGGCAGGCTGCAGGCATGTCTGTGGTGATGGCCATCCCGCCAGGATCCCCCTTCCCTTCAGACGCCTTTCGAGGACGGCCCCTTCTCTTCTTGGAGGGTTGCCTGTCTTCAGAGGCTGGCATCAAACTTGCCGGGCGTTTCCGCGGTGAGGAGCTGGCCGGCGGGCTTTTTGGCTGGTCAGGCCAGTGCTTTCCATCCTTAGGCTTGCTGCTGACAGGACCCTTGCCAATGGACAGGTCGAGTAAGCTGGCACAGGGGGTCACCTCTGGCGCAGGACCCGGGAGGATGACAGCAACCTTCTTCAGCATTGGCACACTTCCCGCAGCCATGATCCCTGTGCTGCTGGCCCCTGGTGGCAGAGTGAGTGGCACGGGAGGTGGGATGGCACCCATACGGACGGGCAAGGCAGAGGGGGCGACGCAGGGACCAATACTGGCAGTCGGAATTGTAAGCAGTTTCTTGGCCTGTGCCTTAGGACGAATGGGGGCGAAGCGATTTATCACACTGTCGACATCAGCTGTGCTGATCTGCTTTCCACGACTGGCTGGCAGCCCGTCTTCCTTCCCACTCTGGACACTCGGCGCTGCCCCCTTGGAAACCTCCGTCTGCAAGATTGAAACAAATAGGAAATTCAGTTCAGAAATGCAATGGGCTGAAAGCTCAGAGTGCGCCACACAGGTCAATCAGCTAGGAGCAGAATTAGGTCATCTGGCCTAACAAGTCTGCTCTGCCATTTCATCATGGCTGATCCATTTTCCCTCTCAGCCCTGTCTCCTTCCCATATCCCTCCATGCCCTGACTAATCAAGAATGCATCAACTTGAGCCTAAGATACACCCAATGACTTGGCTTCCAGAGCCACCTGTGGCAGTGAATTCCACAGATTCACCACTCTCTGGCTACAGAAATTCCTTTTCATGTGTGTTCTTAAAGGACACCACTCTGTTCCTCAACAATGTCAGCACTTCCTATCTTAGATAAAGGGCCCAAAACTGCTCACAATACTCAAGTGAGACCTCACCAGTGCTTTATATAAAGTCTCAACACTACATCTTTGCTTTTATATTCTAGTCCCCTTGAAATGGATGATAACATTGCATCTGCCTTCCTCACCACTGACTCAACCTGCAAATTAACTTTTAGGGAATCCTGCACAAGGACTCCCAAGTCCCTTTGCACCTCAGTTTTTTGTATTTTCTCTCCATTTAGAAAATAATCAATCCTTTAATTTCTTCTACACACTTTCTTCCATACACTTCCTAACACTGTATTTCATCTGCCACTTTGCTCATTCTCCTAATCCAAGTCCTTCGGTAGTCTCTCAAAACTACCTGCCCCTCCACCTATCTTCATATCACCTGCAAACTTCACAACGAAGCCATCAATTCCATCATCCAAACCCTTGACATATAACGCAATAAGAATTGGTCCCAACACAGACCCCTGTGAAACACCATTAGGTACTGGCAACCAGTCAGAAAAGGCACCCTTTATTCCCACTTTCTGCTTCCTGCCACTGCTTTATCAATGCTCGAATCCTTCCTGTAATACCATGGGCTCATAGCTTGTTAAGCAGCCTCATGTGTGGTACCTTGTCAAAGACCTTCTGAAAATCCAAGTACACATCAACCGATTCTCCTGAGGTCTGACTGACTGACTTAAAGTTTTCTTCCTTCTGTCTCTCTCTCTTCATGAAGCATGGAGTGACATTTGTAATTTTTCTGTCTTCTGGAACCATTCTAGAATCTAGTAATTCTTGAAAGATCATTACTAATGCCTCCACAATCTTTTCAGCCACCTCTTTCTGAACTCTGGGGTGTTCACCACCTGGTCCTGGTGACTTATCCACCTTTGGACCTTTGAGTTTCCCAAGAACCTTCTGCTTCTCCTTCTCAAATTGCAGAGTGTATTCTAACATATAATGATCTCTTTCCCTTAAGGGTTCTTTTACCTTAAGCTCTCTAATCAATTCTGGTTCATTTCACAACACCAGGTCCAGATTAGCTGATCCCCTAGTGGGCTCAACCATAAAGTCATCTCGTAGCCACTAGAAATTCCCCCTCCTGGAATCCTGCACCAACCTGATTTTCCCAATCTACCTGCATATTGAAATTCCCTATGACTATTGTAACATTGCCCTTTTGGCATGCATTTACTATCTCCCACTGTAATTTGTAGGCCACAACCTTTCTACTGTTTGGGGGTTCTGTAAACAACCATCAGGGTCTTTCTACCCTTGCAGTTCCTTAGCTCTATCCACAATGATTCACCACCTTCCAACCCTGTCACCTCGTTGATTTCATTTTTTACCATCAGAGAAACACCACCCCTCTGCCTTCCTGCTTGTCCTTTTGGAACAGTGTACATACTTGGACGTTAAGCTCCCAGCTGTAATTTTCTTTCAGTGATTCAGTGATGCCTATAACATACCTGCCAATCTGTAACTATGCTACAAGTTCATCTACTTTATTCAGTACACTGCATGCATTCAGATACAACACCTTCAGTCCTGTACTCACCCTTTTCAATTTTGTCCTCCTTTTACATTGCAACTCATCTTTTTGACTGCAATTCTGCCCATTCAACAGCCTCTCCTCACTGCACATTGCCTCCGTAAACCAGCTACCTCACCCTCAGTACTATCACCTGCCTTTCCTATGATATTTCTTGCATTGAAATGTACGCAGCTCAGGACACTACTCACACCATGCTCAACCTTTTGAATTCTAACTTTATCTGAGGTCTTACCAACATCTGCCTCCACAACCTCTACCCTAACTGTTCTGGCATCCTAGTTCCCACCCCCTGGCAACTCTAGATTAAACCCCACCATGCAGCATTAACAAAATTTACTGCTAGGATATTATTCCCCTCCAGTTCAGGTGCAAACCATCCCTTCTGTACTGGCCCCACTTTCTATTAAAGAGAACCCAATGTTCCAAAAATCTTTTGCCTTCCCTCCTACATCAATTCTTCAGCCACATATTAAACTGTATAATCTTCCAAGTTCTGGCCTCACTAGCACGTGGCACAGGTAGCAATCCTGAAATCACAGCCCTGGAGGTCCTGCCCTTTAACTTAGCACCTAACTCACTGAACTCTCCAACTCGTCACTTGTCCTACCCAACTTCTGGCTGCTCACCCTCCCACTTAAGAATGCTGAGGGCTCCATCTGAGATATCCCTGACCCTGGCATCCAGGAGGCAACATACCATCCAGGAATCTTATTCTCATCTGTCCGTTCCCCTAACTAACAAATCCCCTATCACCACAGCACAACTTTTCTCCCCCCCTTCCTTTCTGAGTCATAGAGGCAGACTCAATGCCAGAGACTCGCCCACTGTCAGTTTCCCGTCACATTCCGACAAAAGTGACTGAAGTGATATACCTATTGTTGAGGGGGATGGCCACAGGGTTACTCTGCGCTGTCTCCTTAACCCCTTTCCCCTTCCTGACTGTCACCCAGCTTCCTGTGTCCAGCACCTTGGGTGTAACTACCTCTCTACATGTCCTATCTATCAGCCTCCCGAATGATCTGGAATTCATCCAATTCCAGCTTCAAAGCCTTAAAGCGGATTTGTAGAGGCTGTAGCTGGAGGCACTTCTCGCAGTTGCATCCATCAGGGACACTGGGGGTCTCCCTACCTTCCCACATCCTGCAAGAGGAGCATTTCACTATCCTGCTATCCTAGCTGAGCACATACAAAGAAGAGAATGAGAAGAAAACGAGCATTTCATTCCTTTGCTTTCTCTGAGTGAAGTTTCTCTTCATTGAAGCCTCAAAGAGCTAAAGTCTTAAGATTACAATGGCCACTGCGTTTCCCTCTGCCTTCCTTTGATTTGCTCTTACTAATCAACCCCAAATGCCGACTGGTCACTAGTCAAGGCTCTATTACATTGCTGCATCTCATATTGAAAACATCCATGGTCACAGGTGGGGTACCGGAAGATTGCAGGATAGCTAATGTTGCTCAATTGCTTAAGAAAGGCTCTAAGAATAAGCCATGAAATTATTAGCTGATGAGCCTTACATCAGTAGTGAAAAAGTTATTGGAAGGTATTCTAAGGGACCAGATATACAAGCACTTGGTCTAGGCAGGGAATGATAAGGGTCAGTCAACATGGCTCTGTCCATGGTAAGTCGTGTCCAACCCACCTTATTGAACTTTTCAAGGAAGTTACTGTGAAAGTTGATTAAGGCAAGGCAGTGGATGTTACCTACATGGACATTTGACAAGGTCCTGCATAGAAGGTTGGTTAAGAAGGTTCAGTCACTTGGCGTTCAAGATGAGGTAGTAAATTGGATTAGACATTGGCTTCGAGAAAGAATGATTGAGAGAGTGGTTGTAGATGGTTACCACTCTGATTGGAGATCTGTGACTAGTGGTGAGCCACAGGGATTGATGCTGGGTCGGTTGTTGTTTATCAACAATCTGGATGAAAATGTGGTAAGCTGGATCAGCAGATTTGTGGATGACATGACGATTGTGTGTGTATTGCAAAGAGGAGGACTATCAAAGCTCATAGTGGGATCTAGACCACATGGACAAATGGGCTGGAAAATAGCAGATGGTACTTAATGTAGACAAGTGTGAGGTGTTGTGCTTTGGGAGGACCAACCAGGTTAGGTCTTACACTGAGGAGTGCAGTAGAAGAAAGGGATCTGGGAATACAGATCCATAATTCCTTGTAAGTGGTTGTGAGGAAACTTTTGACAAATTGGCCTTCATAAATCAATGTATTGAGTACAGGAGTTGAGATGTTACATTGGAATTGTATAAGATGTTGGTGAGACCTAACTTGAAGTCTTGCATCCAGTTTTAGTCACCTACTTACAGTAAAGATGCAAATAAGATTGAAAGAGTGTAGAGAAAATTTCCAAGGATGTTGCCAGGACTGGAGGACCTGAGTTATAAGGAAAGATTGAATAGATTAGAACTTTATTCCCTAGAATGTAGAAGATTGAGGGAATTTATAAGGGATAAAGATAGGGTAAATTCAAGCAAGTTTCTTCCACTGAGGTTGGGTGAAACTACAACTAGAGGTCATGGGTTAAGGGTGAAAGGAGAATTGTTTAAAGGGAACTTCTTCACTCAGAGGGGGATGAGAGTGTGGAAAGAGCTGCCAGCACAAGTGGTGGAATGGGGTCACTTACAACATTTAAGAGAAGTTTGGATAGATACATGGATGGGAGGGGTTTGGAGGTCTATGGTCTAGGTGCAGGTCGATGGGATTAGGCAAATTAATAGTCTGGCTTGGTCTAAATAGCTGAAGTACTTGATTCTCTGCTGTAGTGTTCTATGACTCTATGACCATAACAGATAGGGTCTCATTGAATGTTGCATGTGAAGTACGGTGACATTGCCCGCTGTACTGTGTGGGTTTGCCCAGTTTTTGAGCTCATGTTCAAATGAATGTTGAATCCGTGACTTCAAGAAAGGAGACTCTAAGATTTTGTTCCAGGCCAGTCTAATCTGTCAGGACTTTCTGGTTTTGTTTACGAGCAACTCAAGATTCCTGGAACAACTGGCTCTGTCAGGGTAATGAGGAGTGGTAAGAATGTCAGTAACATGTACAATGAGCAATGCTTGGCGCTCATCTGCAAGTCTTGTTGGAACATTAAACAGTACAGCACAGTACAGGCCCTTTGACCCACAATGTTATGCTAAACTTTTATATTTTTTAAAACTTAGTTTTGTTTGTCACATGCAGGTTAAAACATACAGTGAAAGGTTTAATTTGTGTCAGTTCTGGGGGAGCTTGCAAGTGTCACCATGCTTCTGGTGCCAACGTAGATGCCCACAACTTACTAACCCTAACTTGTATGTCTGGGAGGAAACCAATGTGGCCACGATGAGAACATTCAAACTTCTTACAGACAGCAGCAGGATTTGAACTAACTGTAAAACAAGGTGCTAACCACTAACCTACACTATGGTCAGTCTAATGCTCCCCATCCTTCAAGTTTCTATCCATGTGCCCATCGAAGAGTTTTTCAAATGTCCCCAATGCATCTGCATTTACCACCACCCCCGTTCCTTAAGGCTGGCATATCCGGGGTGGGGGGGGGGGGGTAGTGGAGATAAGCTCCCACTACCTATTAAATACTCCCAGTAGCGTGCGTTTCATATATCCTTTTACTCTCAAGTCCAGCTCCTGGCCTTCACACGGCTTAGCTATGAAGCCCAACAGAACTGTTTCTACTGACAGGAAAAAGGGCAAAGACAGGTTATTGGTGCCTTAAATCTAGTCGCTTCGGGCAGATGGGGCTCGTCAGCCATGGTTGGCAGTTCATCTACGAGAAGGAAAGCTGTGATCTCAAATCTCTGCTGCCTTGTGGTTTTGCCCATTCATGGGGAAGGCTTCGGGAATAAACTGTGAGGAAAAATCTGGAGCTAGAGTTCCTAAGGCAACATTGAATTCAACATTGACTGGCAACTCCTGCAACATGCTTTTCAGTCAAACTGTATTGGTCTCTGCTCTTTTTTCTGAATCCATCAGCTACATGGAGAGGGGGAGCCTGTTGCATGGGCATACTGCCCTGTGTTATATTGACAGCTGGGGCACAGCATCAACAGAGAACTTCATCACCCCAGCAGCCCAGTCCACACACTCACCACGCTGTATCAAAGAAACCTACCTCTGACATTCCAGTTCTCTCCTCAGCTTCCTTCCCAGTGATCTTGGACTGCTGTCGCTGCATTGGGTCTTTCTGGGTTTTCAATATATTTTCTGCAGGTTAAGTAAAGAGTGGAAATCAACAGGATGGAAGTGCAAGTGTAAAGTTTTTAAAACTGA
Organism: Hypanus sabinus; assembly: GCF_030144855.1. Classification (NCBI taxonomy): domain Eukaryota; kingdom Metazoa; phylum Chordata; class Chondrichthyes; order Myliobatiformes; family Dasyatidae; genus Hypanus; species Hypanus sabinus. Next base: position 92,272,702 of record NC_082714.1, on the reverse strand, counting down.
AAGTGGGGGTGGGAATGGTGAAAATTTCTTTCATGTCAGCATGACCTTCCATTACGGTGTTTGTTGTTAGTGTGGTCCAATACAGCACCTTTCCTCCTGAACACGAAACGATGCAAGATCTTCTGTTACCTTTCAGCCCAATGGGACTTGACGGATCTATACTCGAGAAAAGCCTCACTGCACTGCATGTAGGGTATTAACAGAGGAAGTCTAGGCAACTGTTTTCGCTTCCACTTCACTGGGCCGGAAGGGCATGTTCAGCGCTGTATCTTTAAATACACAAATCTCTGTTGTTGTTATTTTAGGTACTTTACGTGGAATAAATATTGGAGCACCCTCCTGGTTTTCTTCACAGAAATCTATATCCATCAGAGAGGAAGTCACTATTCATGTGAAACATGTTTGAGAGGAAATCATTTGCAATCCTTTGGTGGAACTGTATGGTTGGGGGAGAAGCAGCACATTGAACACAAGAAACTGTAAATGCTGAAATCAGAGCAACAAACTAGGAGCTGGAAGAAACTGGCTCAGGCTGCATCTGCGGAGGGAAATGTTTCAGGTCAAGGCCCATCATCTGGACAGCTTTTTGAAAAGGAGCCACTTTGCATGTTGGGCTGAAGGGCCTTTTGATTTGCTGCAGAGTTCTACCAGTTTGAGAAGGACATTCAACAGATTAGAGAAGATTCTGGTTCAAGGACAGGTGCAAATACTTCACTTACCAGTCATAAGCTCCTCCTTCACCAGCATTGCGTTTTTGGTCCTGGGGCTGATGAGGTGCTCCATCACGAGGAAACGGGCCAGGTCCACAACTGAGTCGAATTGCCTCATCAGCACCCGCTGAGCCCACTCACAGATCAGGCTGATGGCCGCTGAAACCAGCACATCGTTCTGCTGGGACTTGTCCGCTTCCTTCGCCTCCAGCTAACATGGGAGAGAAGTAGAAGGGGAGGGGCAGAGAGGGGAGAGAGGTGACAAGAACATAAAGAGAGGCAAAGAGCATTGGCATAAATCATGTTACATAAACTGGCATGTCTGGTCCTTAACAAAGGATTGGACAAGTATGGCACAGCCTTGGTCCAGCTCTATATAATGTGCCCTTCTTTGTACCCCAGCACCAATCAATCCCACTGTGTACTATCTCTCTCCCCATCGTCCCTGGCCATATCTCTCCCCCACTCCCTTTTCCCCATCGTCCCTGTGTACCATCTCTCTCCCTCATTCCTCCTCCCCATCGTCTGTGTGTACCATACATTTCCCCCATATTCTCCCCATTAATCTGCTCTCTTTCTTTCATCTCCCTCATTCCATCACACATTGCAGACCTCTCTCCTTGTTGTGCATCGCCAACTCTGCTGGCGGGTTAGGTGTCTCTACAGACCCACTCTGTCTATATGTCACTCTTCTACATTTGGATTGACATCACACACACAAAAAAACAGCACTTCTGACAGTGGTGGACTCCCAATAACACAGCAGACTCCCTCAGTATAGCATTTAGTATTGATCTGGGGAGTGTGCTTAAGTCTTTGGAATTATGAACATGTACCCACGACCCTGCAAAGAAAAACAATAAAACTCTGACCACACTTGGGAGTATTGTGTTCAGTTCTGGTTGCCTTACTATAGGAAGGATGTGGAAGCTTTAGAGAGGGTGCAGAGGAGACTTACCAGGATGCTGCCTGGATTAAAGAGCACGTCTTGTGAAGATAAGTAAACTTGGGCTTTTCTCTTTGGAGCGAAGGGGGATGAGATAACATACGAGATGATAAGAGTGGGCAGCCAGAGATTTTTCTCTCCCAGGGCAGAGATGGTTAATATAAGGGGGCATCATTTTAAGATGATTGGAGGAAAGTACAGGGGGATGTCAGAGGTAGTTTGTTTTTAATGCCTTTCCAGGGGTGATGGTGGAGGCAGATACATTAGGAGTATTTAAGAAACTCTTACATTGGCATATGGATGATAGAATAACGGAGGGAATGATTAGATTGACCTTAGAGTAAGTTAAAAGGTTGACACAACATTGAGGAGTGAAGGGCCTGGACTGTGATGTTCTATACTGTGTCCATTACTGATAAGAGAATGAAAAGTTACATAATCATTCTGTGACTGCAGAAGTGGGAAGACAGGAGTTAGTGAAGGGTCGGCTCAACCTGGCAAGTGATCGCTTTTTTAGGAATAATGACATGGCAATCCTTCTGGTCCAATGAGCCTACAAACATACTAACACAACAATATTTTGCAATCCCACTTACCGGGTCTGGGAGCTTCAAATCCAGGCTTGGAAGGGAAGGCATGCTGACCACGGTCTTTCTTCTAATTCCACCGTAGCAATATGTTGGAAAGAGTTAAGTATATAAACAAAAACCACCAGATTCTGCAGATGCTGGAAATCCAGAGCAACACACACAAAATGCCGGAAGAACTCAGCAGGGAGATAAACAGTCGACGCTTTGGGCCTTCTTCAGGACTGGAAAGGAAGGGAGAGGAAGTCAGGGAAACACCTACCTGGTTCACTAAGGAAATGTTTCATAGTCTGGCCTATTTCTCCAGCATTCTGGGTGTTGCTCAAGTATATAACTGCCTCTCAAAGTCCAACCCTACATTCCCATCATGACAGGTGGAAATGGGTAAGGATGACCAACGCAGCTCTGATAAAGCTGCATAGGCCAATCCCCTGTACAGTGGATACAATGGATTATAGGAACATTGATGAACCATCAACTTTGGACAATGGAAAAGAGGATATCATCAATGGGAGCTAAGGGCTCAAAAAGAAGTAGTACGTGAACACCACCATTGCAATTGTGGATTATGATAACATTAGAATTAATTTTCTGGATCAGCATACAGTAATATTGATAATAATCTTTATTTATTTAAATGTTTTACTTAGAGATACACTGCAGAATAGGCCATTCTGGCCCAACAAGCCATGCTGCTTAGCAACCCACCTATTTAATACAAGCCTAAATACAGGACCAATTAACCTACTAATCGGTTTATTTTTGCACTGTAGGAGGAAAACCACACAGTCACAGGGAGAATGTACAAACTCTTTACTGACGGCGCCAGAAATGAAGTCCAAACTCCATTGTCCTGAGCTGTAATAGCATCACACTAACCACTAGGCTACTGTGGCACCCCAAGATAGTGATCGGGGGAGGGGGGGGGGGGCATGTTCAAATACCACCCTGAAAGCTGAGGAATTTAGATTCATTTAATTACTTGAAAAACTCACCTAAGGTTCGCTAAGGAAGAAAATGTTTCATAATCTGGCTTGTAAATTACTGCAGACCCACCCAGATGTCGGCACAGGCAGAGTTGCTGCTCACTACCCCAGTGGTCCAAGTTCGACCCTGATCTCTGGTGGCATCTGTATGGAGTTCTTTTCTCCATTTTCCCTGAAACTCTATGTTTGCTCCAGGCTCTTGTGAATCCTCCTACATCCTCAAGTTGGGGAGTCAGTGGGTTAAAGGCCCCTTGGAATGAACGTGAGGGGGAGCTGAAGGGAATATGGAATTTGCACAATCGGCTTGATGGCTGCAAGCACACAATGGGCCACAGGTATGATCAAACATCATGCTTATGATTCTTTTTTCTCTTTGGTTTCTGAGAACCAGAGCAATTTGGGCAAATAATATTCTGCTGACTTGCGACTGCATTGTCAGATTCAGCTCAAACTGCACCATCAAGTTAACTGATGACACTATAGTGGTGAGCCAAATCAGCAACATCGATGATGCATGCATGCAGAGGCGCAGGCTTGTCAAATGGTGTGCGAACAACAACACGAGTCTTAATATGATCAAGACAAAAGAGATGATTGTGAACTTCAGGAAGGCGCAGGGCATCCACTCTCCATTGCACGTCATTGTCTTTGCCGCAGAGTGAGTGACGAGCACAAAGTTCCTTGTGTGTACATAACAGATGATCTGACCTGGACCCACAACACCTCCTCACTAGTCAAGAAGGCACAGCAGTGTCTCCACTTTCTGAGGAGACTGAGGTGTGCAAGGCTCCCCACCCCTATTCTAACAACTTTCTATAAGAACACCATCAAGGCTATCTTCTCTGGCTGCAACACTATGTGATATGGAAGCTGTGAGGCATCAGACCACAAGAGCCTACAGTAGATAATAAAAACAGCCAAGAGCATCATCACAGTCTCCCTTCCCTCCCATATGTGACAGTCACCAGGAGCATTGCAGATGATGGACCCAAAGCATCATTCAGAATCCTGACCACCCATTCCACAATCTCTTTGACCCACACCATCAGGGAGGAGGTACAGGAACATCGGGACTAGGACTGCCAGACTGGGTAACAGCTTCTTTCCTCAGGCTGAGAGACTAATGAACACTCTGTCACCACTGAGGTCTCGTCACTAGGACAGTGAGCTGTTTACCTGTGCTGTGCTTTACTACGTGCATTTTGAATTATATTTTAATAACTCATTTATGGTATAACATTGTGGCTTACGTGCTGTGTGAAATATATACTGAGTAGGTGCACCTTGGTCCAGAGGAACATAGCTTGTGTTGGCTGTATATATGTACAGTAAAATGACAATAAACTTCAACTAATATAGGGGTGGCAGAACATTACAGTTAGCAGAACACTACTGCACCAGTGATATGGGTTCAATTCCCATCGCTGTCTGTAAGGAGTCTGTATGCTTTCTGCGTGGGTTTCCAAAGACATATGGGTGAGTTGTGGGAATGCCATGTTGTCACTGGAAGCTCAAAGCACAGCCTCGGATCACGTTGGTGGTTGATGCAAAAGATGCATTTTGTTGTACACGTCACAAATAAAGCTAATCTCTGTAAAAACATCTTGACATTAATATTTCAAATAATAAGTTAAAACATTGATGAGGGGTGTACAGACAACAAAAGAGAATGCAGAAATGACCAAAGTATAAAGAAATGGCTTTCTTCATCATAGTGCCTCACATCACAAATTGTTCCACAGTCAACGAAATTGTTTTGGATGTAGCAATTAATTTTGGAAGAATTGATTATGGAATAATCCCCTAGAACTACCCCCTGCTTGTCTTCATTTTTATAGTGGGTTCTGCGCTGGCTTCCTGTATCTTTTAGAATTGATTCCAAAGTTCTCTTACTGTTTTTAAAGCTCTTAATGATCTGGGAGCAGAGCACATCATAGAATTGTTTTAGTTTTATAATCCTGCTCAAGTTCTCTGGTCTTCTTTTGCCCTTCGTTTAAATTTAAACAATCTCCGTCAAAAGATAATTGGCTGGTCAGATTTTATGAACTACACACCTAAACAGTGGAATTCAATACCTAAAACTACAAGGGATGAAGACTCAATTGACACTTCTAAATGCCAGCTCAAAACCTATTTATCTACCGTAACCTTGATTTTAACTAACAACTTTTTGTCTTTTACTTTCATGCTTGCACTTTATAGCTTTGCAATGCACTTTGAACTACATTGTCCGTATGAAAAGTGCTCTGTAAAGGAAGTCATTATTATTATATTGTACATCATTTGAATGAGCTCCATTCTAATATCATGCCCCAAACGTGACATCTGCAATAATATTGATCTTTCTGCACTTCACTGAGGGTCCTTGAACATCATCTTGGAGGTTACTACTCTCAGAGGCCTCGGAGCACCACCACGATGGAGTCACAAAACACAAGCTGCTTTTAAGAACAAGAGTAAAAGGATATTTAGACTGGCCTCGCCCTCCCAGCCGTCGAGCCTTGAAGTTCGGAAAGACATCGCGCATGATTTTGCCAAAGTTTGCTGCACTCAGGAGCCGGTAGGATAAATTATTACAGTAACGTCTGTGTTCAAAAACAAAAGATTATATTTTTCTTATGTTAAAGATTGTGAACCCTTTTGCTTATTAGAATCAGAACCAGGTTTAATATCACTGACACTGTATGTTGAAAAATTTGTTTTGCAGCAGCAGTACAGTGCAATACAGAAAAAAATTATAAATTACATTAAGAAATATATATTAAAATTTTAATGAAACAAGTAGTGCAAAAAGAGAGTGGAAACAGAGGTATTGTTCACGGCGTTATCAATTTATATCTTGTTTGACAGATCTTTCTGTCAGCCACCGTGATGCGTTAGTAACCACGTGATTGGTAAACCAGCTAACAACCCAAATAACCTCAGTCCCTGAAGAACTCTAGAACCAGAGGGGGCAGACAAATCATTCCTGTGCACATTAGATATCACTTACGTACTTGTAAGCATCGTAGACATCTTGCTTTGGTAGACAGGTGTCCGGATGTTCCTCCAGGTGGTTCCTTATCCAGTTGCAAGCATGCATTTGGTCAGCAGTGCTTGTGGGATACGGGTCACTGCTACTGATGCTGGAGCTGTGATCAAATAGGGGTAGTGATAAAGATAGTCTTATGCTTTTAGATCCGTACACTACCTCACCAATCTTTTGAGAGTATTTAACATAGCAGGGGATAAATAAAATCAAACACAGGCTAAAAACTAGAATATAAAAGCCAGTATGTAATGGTGAAGGTCAGACTGCAAGGATTATTGTAAGCAGTTTTGAACTCCTTATTTAAGAAAACATTTGCTGGCATCAGGGAGTGTCCAGATCGACAATTATTCCAGGAATGAAAGGGTTAATGCACGAGGAGTGTTTGATGGCCCTGGGCCTATACTAGCTGGACTTTAGAAGAATGTTGGGGGGGGGGGGGGTGGGTTTATCTCGTTGAAACCTATCAAATATTGAAAGGCAAAGACAGAGTGGACATGGAGAGGAATAGTGGGGGAATCCAGGGCCAGGGGGCACAGCCTCAGAATAGAGGGAATATCCAGTTAGAACAGAGATGAGGAGGAATTTCTTTAGCCAGAGGGTGGTGAATCTGTGAAATTCATTACCACAGATGGCTGTGGAGGCCAAGTTATTTGGGTATATTTCAAACAGGAGTTGATAGGTTATGGGGAGAAGGCAAGAGAACTGGGTTTGAGAGGAATAAGTCAGCCATTATGGAACGGCAGAACAGACTTGACGGACTGAATAGTTTGATTCTGCTCCAATATCTTATGGCCTTGACCATTTGGATGGAAATGAAGTATCATATAAACTGCCATAATAACTGACATTCTGGCCTAATTTTGCTCCTGCGTCTTACATAATATAAATCAAGGGTGTGCCTCAAGATTAAGATGCTAGCCATTAAACATCACTCACACTGACAAAGGGGAAGCAACACTTAATAAACCATGGGGGCATCATATCCTCAGTGTGTTATGACTTGAGGCTGACTTCTCAACCAAGTCATCGAGGACCCCCACCATCCAGGTCATGCTCTCTTCCTGCTTCTGCCTCCAGGAAGGTACAGGAGCCTCACGACCCGCATCACCAAGTTCCATAACTATTATTAGTCCTCAACGATCAACATCCTAACCCAGAGTGTATAATTTCACTCACAACACTGAACTGACTGCAGAAACTACAGACTCACTTTTAAGAACTCTACAATATGTTCTCAATAATATATATTTATTATTTTTATTTTGCTTTTCTTTTGGTATTTGCACAATGGATGTTTGTCTATTTTTCTACTGATTTTATTGTGTCCTTTGTATCTACCTTGAAAGCCCACACAAAAATTAATTTCAGGGTAGTATTTTGTGACATTTATGTATTTTGATAACAAAATTCACTTTGAACTTTGGTTTTTTGCTCTCTCCCTAAATCAGCTGTGCCATCAGCAGCCAAGACTCAACATCCCCTACCTAAATAATCCTGTATCACTTTCCTAGTCAAAGACGCTTTTTAAAGCCAACCCACTCTCCTCTAATTAAAGCCCTGATGAAGGAACTTGGCTCGAAACATTGTTTATTCCACTCCGTAGATGCTGCCTGACCTGCTGAGTTCCTCCAGCATTTTGTGTGTGTTGCTCTGGATTTCCGACATTTGCAGAATCTTGTGTTCATAACTCTAATTATGTTCTTTGCTGTTGAATTTTGTTTGATAAACCAGTTAATGCATTTGGGATCACTTGCATTTAAAAATCTAATGCATTGCTTGAGAAAGCTGTAGGAAGACTTACTAAGATACTTTTATAACAAGTTGAAGAGGAAGGAACTGCAGGGGAATGAAGAGAGGACTTGATGCACTCTTTCTAAGAACTGTATCATGAGCAGAATAATTTCCTTCCTCACTGCACTGTTCATCAGTCTCAGCTGAGCGAGTGGCATTGTTACACCAGGTCATATGTTTGAACAGCATCAGACAGTTCATATGAAAAGCCTCAGCCCAAAATATCTACTGTTGATTCATGTCCATAGATGCTGCCTGACCTGCTGAGTTCCTCCAGCATTTTGTGTGTGTTGCTCCGGATTTCCAGCATCTGCAGGAACTTTGTTACTTCAGACCCAGTGACAGGAGCATAGAACATAGAACAGGCCCCTTCGGCCCAGGTAAACCTTCGCCACAATCAATCCCACCCTTCCCTCCTACACAGCCATAACCTTCCATTTTCTTACACAGTCTGGGGGGGTTGTGGAGGTGGGAACAACAATCCTTGGAGGAATCAGAATAGTGTCAGGTAATTGCCAAACCCTCATTTCTAGTGCAGGTAGGTGGAATTTGAACCCTCACCCCCTGAATTACAAGTTCATATCTTAATCCTCCATGCTACCATGTCACTCAGTTTGTAGGAAGACATACACAATGTATTTATTGAGATACACCGTGAAACAGGCCCTTCTGGCCTTTCCAGCTGCACTGCCCAGCAATCCATCTATTTAACACAGAACAATATCCACTGACCAATTGATCTACTAACTGGTATGCCTTTGGACTATTGACGAAAATGGAAAGAACTGGAGGAAACCCATGCACACACGGGAAGGGTGTGAAGCAATTGAGCTCTGACCCCCCCCCCCCACCACAAAAGCTGTGATCATGTCACTTGAACCATTTTACTGTGGACACGACCATAGAAACATAGAAAATAGGTGCAGGAGTAGGCCATTTGGTTCTTCGAGCCTGCACCACCATTCAGTATGATCATGGCTGATCATCCAACTCAGAACCCTGTACCTGCTTTCTCTCCATACCCCCTGATCCCTTTAGCCACAAGGGCCATATCTAACTCCCTCTTAAATATAGCCAATGAACTGGCCTCAACTGTTTCCTGTGGCAGAGAATTCCACAGATTCACCACTCTCTGTGTGAAGAAGTTTTTCCTCATCTCGGTCCTAAATGGCTTCCCCTTTATCCTTAAACTGTCACCCCTCGTACTGGACATCCTCAACATCGGGAACAATCTTCCTGCATCTAGCCTGTCCAATCCCTTTAGAATTTTATATGTTTCAATAAGATCCCCCCCCAATCTTCTAAATTCCAGCGAGTATAAGCCTAGTCGATCCAGTCTTTCTTCGTATGAAAGTCCTGCCATCCCAGGAATCAATCTGGTGAACCTTCTTTGTACTCCCTCTATGGCAAGACTGTCTTTCCTCAGATTAGGGGACCAAAACTGCACACAATACTCCAGGTGTGGTCTCACCAAGGCTTTGTACAACTGCAGTAGAACCTCCCTGCTCCTGTACTCGAATCCTCTTGCTATGAATGCCAACATACCATTTGCCTTTTACACTGCCTGCTGTACCTGCATGCCTACCTTCAATGACTGGTGTACAATGACACCCAGGTCTCGTTGCATCTTCCCTTTTCCTAATCGGCCACCACTCAGATAATAATCTGTTTTCCTGTTCTTGCCACCAAAGTGGATAACCTCACATTTATCCACATTAAATTGCATCTGCCATGAATTTGCCCACTCACCTAACCTATCCAAGTCACCCTGCATCCTCTTAGCATCCTCCTCACAGCTAACACTGCCGCCCAGCTTCATGTCATCCGCAAACTTGGAGATGCTGCATTTAACTCCCTTGTCTAAATCATTTATATTGTAAACAACTGGAGTCCCAGCACTGAGCCTTGCGGTATCCCACTAGTCACTGCCTGCCATTCTGAAAAGGTCCAGTTTATTCCCACTCTTTGCTTCCTGTCTGCCAACCAATTCTCTATCCACATCTATACCATACCCCCAATACCGTGTGCTTTAAGTTTGCACACTAATCTCCTGTGTGGGACCTTGTCAAAAGCCTTTTGAAAATCCAAATATACCACATCCACTGGTTCTCCCCTATCCACTCTACTAGTTATATCTTCAAAAAATTCTATAAGATTCGTCAGACATGATTTTCCTTTCACAAATCCATGCTGACTTTGTCCGATGATTTCACCGCTTTCCAAATGTGCTATTATCACATCTTTGATAACTGGCTCTAGCATTTTCCCCACCACCGATGTCAGGCTAACTGGTCTATAATTCCCCGGTTTCTCTCTCCCTCCTTTTTTAAAAAGTGGGGTTAGATTAGCCACCCTCCAATCCTCAGGAACTAATCCAGAATCTAAGGAGTTTTGAAAAATTATCACTAATGCATCCACTATTTCTTGGGCTACTTCCTTAAGCACTCTGGGATACAGGCCATCTGGCCCTGGGGATTTATCTGCCTTTAATCCCTTCAATTTACCTAACACCACATCCCTACTAACATGTACTTCCCTCAGTTCCTCCATCTCACTAGACCTTCAGTCCCCTACTATTTCCGGAAGATTATTTATGTCCTCCTTAGTGAAGACAGAACCAAAGTAGTTATTCAGTTGGTCTGCCATGTCCTTGTCCCCCATGATCAATTCACCTTGTTTCTGACTGTAAGGGACCTACATTTGTCTTAACCAATCTTTTTCTTTTCACAGAACATGGATGAAAGAAAAGAGAGTTATGTGGGAGGATAGGGTTAGACTGATCTTGGAGTAGCTTAAAAGGTCAATACAGCATTGTGGGCTGAAGGGCCTGTACTGTGCTGTAATGTTTCATGTCCTCTGTTCTAAATTTAAATGATTAGCATGCACAAGACCTGTGTATGAAGGACCAAACAACTTCAGTGGAGTCCAGCGCATTCTCTAGCAATAGTCCTTATAACATGGGAACTGGATACTGGAGCTGGCACCATTTTAAGAACCTGCCCGCCCTGTACCTTTTGTCTCCATGGCTGGGGCCCGAAGGGAGCTGGAGGTAGAGGTAGAGCTTCTCCGAATCTGTAAACCCTTTGACTTCTTGCTGCAAACAAAGTGAGAAAGTGAATCAAAACCCTAATCGAATGTTTGAAGAGTGATGAGATTGTTACGGTGGGAGAAGCAACTGAAATGATGCTCAAAGCATTGACAGGGTTCAAAAATGGCTACGTGTCTTGCATACTTACCACTCATGTTCTCCATATTTATTGCCTAATTATCCATCGTTAATGTATCCCTCTGCAATATTGTTGCAGAATGTTGTGTAATACCTGCATACCACATAGGCTCAGGAAACAGATATTACCCCTCAACCATCAGGCTCTTGAACCAGAGGGGGTAATTTCACTTGACCCATCACTAAACTGCTCCTACAACCTATACACTCACTTTCAAGGACTCTACATCTCATGTTCTTGATATTTATTGCTTGCTTGTTTATTTAATTATTTATTATGCATTTCTTTTTCTTTCTTTTTGCAATTGCACAGTTTGTTGTCTTTTGGTTGTTTGTCCATCCCGTTGGATGCGGTCTCTCATTGATTCTATTGTGATTCTTGTATTAACTGTCAACGCCTGCAAGAAAATTAATCTCAGGGTTCTATATAGTGACATATATGTACAAACCCCATTTCCAGAAAAGATGGGATATTTTTCAAAATGCAATAAAAACAAAAATCTGTGGCATGTTAATTCTCATGAACCTTTATTTAACTCACAAAAGTACAAAGAAAAGATTTTCAATAGTTTTACTGACCAACTTAATTGTAGTTTTTAAAGATACACAAATTTAGAATTTGATGGCTACAACACACTCAACAAAAGTTGGGACAGAGTTAAAATAAGATTGAAAAGTGCACAGAATATTCAAGTAACACCGGTTTGGAAGACTCCACATTAAGCAGTGTAATTGGTAGCAGGTGAGGTATCATGACTGGGTATAAAAGTAGCGTCCATCAAAGGCTCAATCTTTGCAAGCAAGGATGGGTCGTGGCTCACCCCTTTGTGCCAAAATTCATGAGAGAATTGTTAGTCAGTCCAAAAGGAACATTTCCCAATGCAAGATTGCAGAGAATTTAGGCTTTCAACATTTACAGTACATAATATTGTGAAAAGATTCCGAGAATTCAGAGACATCTCAGTGCATAAAGGGCAAGGTCAGAAACCACTGTTGAATGCGCGTGATCTTCGAGCTCTCGGGCGGCACTGCCTAAGAAACCGTCATGCTACTGTGACAATTATAGCCACCTAGGCTCGGGAGTACTTTGGAAAACCATTGTCACTTAACACAGTCCATTGCTGCACCCAGGAGTGCAACTTGAAACTGTAATACGCAAGGAGGAAGCCATACATCAACTCTATGCAGAAACGCCGGGGAGTCCTCTGGGCCCGAGCTCATCTCAGATGGACCGAAAGACTGTGGAACCGTGTGCTGTGGTCAGATGCGTCCACATTTCAGCTAGTTTTCGGAAAAAACGGGCATAGATTTCTCTGTGCCAAAGATGAAAGCCACCATCCTGATTGTTATCAGCGAAAGGTGCAAAAGCCAGCATCTGTGATGGTATGGGGGTGCATCAGTGCCCACGACATGGGTGAGTTGCATGTATGTGAAGGTACCATTGACTCTGAGGCGTATATTAGGATTTTAGAGAGACATGTGTTGCCATCAAGGTGACGTCTCTTCCCTGGACGTCCATGCTTACTTCAGCAGGACAATGCCAGACCACATTCTGCAAGGGCTACAACAGCGTGGCTTTGTAGACACAGAGTGCGTGTGCTTGACTGGCCTGCTGCCAGTCCAGATCTATCTCCTATTGAAAATGTATGACGCATCATGAAGAGGAGAATCAGACAATGGAGACCACGGACTGTTGAGCAGCTGAAGTCTCATATTAAGCAAGAACGGACAAAATTTCCAGTTGCAAATCTACTACAATTAGTATTCTCAGTTCCAAAACGATTAAAAAGTGTTATTAAAAGGAAAGGTGATGTAACACAATGGTAAACATGCCTCTGTCCCAACTTTTGTTGAGTGTGTTGCAGCCATCAAATTCTAAATTTGTGCATATTTACAAAATACAATTAAGTTGGTCAGTAAAACTATTGAAAATCTTTTCTTTGTACTTTTGTCAGTTAAATAAAGGTTCACGTGAATTAACATATCACAGATTTTTGTTTTTATTGCATTTTGGAAAATATCCCAACTTTTCTGGAAATGGGGTTTGTACTTTGATAATAAATTTACTTTGAACTTTGAATTCAAACAATCAATCTAAATAAAAATTCATAATGGCATTACTGGTTGAATATTTCAGTGTGTTTCAGACAAGATATAAAGATATAAGGTCAGTATCTATCTTCTCAGGTGATCATAACAGTTCCCTTACACTACAGGAAATGCAGGCCATCTTGACCCCATTGTCCAGCGGGCAAATAAAAGGCAAATGATCCAGTCATTACCATGTTCTTTGTGGAAGCCTACTGTGTGCAAATTCAATGTTACAGCAGTGGTTACATTCAACAGTACTTCACTGGAGCCATCACAGGAATATAAAAGGAAATTTAGGAGAATGATCCTGGAAATGAAAGGGTTACAGTAGAAGCATTTGATGGCTCTGGGCCTGTTCTTGCTGGAGTTGAGAAGAATTGGGGGGGGGGGGGGGGGGAAGGACAGGAGGATTTCATTTTATATAATGAAATGCCCAGATAGAGTGAATGTGGAGAGGATGTTTCTATAATGGGGGAGTCTAGGACCGGAGGGCACAGCTTCAGAATAGAGGGACATCTATTTAGAAGAGAGATAAGGAGGAATTTCTTTAGCCAGATGGAGGTCATTGAGTATATCAGATAGATTCTGGATTGGTAAGGGTATCAAAGGTTATGGGTAGAAGGCAGAATGGGGTTAAGGGGGATATTAAAAAAATCAGAATGATGGAGCAGGCTTGATGGGCTGAATGGCCTAATTCTACTCCTGTCTTATGATCATAAAAATGCAGGTTCCCCAATAAAGGTTTCATCAATGTTTCAGGCAGAAAAAAGGATTCATTCATTTTTAAGAAATAAAGCATCCTTTGTCATTGCCCCACAACCATTGCTATTGAGGTATTGACGGACTATGTATTGATTGAGAGCCTCTTGGCCGAATTCTAGAGAGTTGAATGAAGAAACCTTATTTCTATATATTTCATACCCTTTCAAACTGCTCGCCTGTATGCCGGGGCGGAAAGAGAAGACATCAGAGTGTAGGAGACTGAACAAGTGCTTACCAGAACATTGTCGACCTTTAACTGAACATTTTTGCTGTAAGGAATAAAGAGAATGCTGTTAAATTGTAGCTTGGATCTTGTAATGCAGATGAAGCACTGAAGTTCAGTAGATCATAGCTGATCACAACACCATGAATTCCTGATATTAGGAGCCATATATGCAGACTCTATGCCACCTCTCCATTCTGCTCCAACATCTCCTGTACAGAAGACCAATTCCTCACACACTCTTCCAGATGTGTAAGCATGTAACAAGGCTTACACAAAACATCGGAGGAACTCAGCTGACCGGGCAGCATTCATGGTGGGAAACGTTTCGGGTCAAAACTCATTGCCCCAGATGAAGGGTCTTGACCCAAAACTCAGTAGGTTAGGCCCTTCATCAATGCTGCCAATTTCCTCCAGTGTTCCATCGCCATCTTACTCTGTTTTCAGCTTCTCAGTTTGGACCCACTGAGGCTCACCTCACCCCCTCCCCCCTCACCTTACTTCACCCATCACAACCACGCCTGCCCTTTTTCCCTTCCTCCACCTTCTTTTTCTGGCTTCTTCCCCCTTTCTTTCCAGTCCTGATAAAGTCTCAGCTCGAAAAGTCAACTGTTTATTCCTTTCCAAAGATTCAAGATTGTTCCAGTACAGAAGTGTAAAGGGGAACACAATAATTGTTACTCCAGATGCAATGCAGCACAAAAAAAACACAATAACTTAAAGAACGCAATAATAGAAAAATGCAATAAATATAAACACATGAGATACTTTATATACAATAGAACAATTCCATATCCATAAAGTGACTACACACAGGAGTGTCTGTACATAAGGCAACTGACAGGAAATGATAAAGTAGAGATGGTGCAGATGTGGAGGGGTGGGTTAGTGGGTGGAGGTGTTGATCAGTATTACTGCTTGAGGGGGTTGGGGGGGGGGGAAGCAACTGTTTTTTGATTTGGTGGCCCTGGTATGGATGCTATGTAATCTCCTCTCTGATGGGAGTAGGACAAACAGTCCGTGAGCAGGGTGGATGTAACTGACCCTTTTCTGGCACCTTCCTGTCCTTGATAGTAGGTAGGCTGGTGCCAGCGACATGTTGGGTAGTCTTGACTACCTGTTGTAGGGCCTTCCTGTCTGTTACAGTGCAGTTTCTGTCCCATACAGTGATGCAGCATGTTAAGATGTTCTCCACTGTGCAATTGTAGAATGATGCGAGTAAAGATGTGCATTGAAAGTGGAGGTGTTGGTGAGCTTTCCTGATTGTGTAGCATATGCTCTGGGACCATGACAAGTTGTGCGGGATTTGCACTCCCAGGAGCTCCCTGACTTGCTGAGGTCCTCCAGCATTTTGTGTGTGGTCTTCTAGTGTTTTGTGGGTTGCTCAAGATTCCAACATCTGTTGTCCCATAGATCTCTACGGAATGAGGACTGCCTTGCCTTTGGGAATTGAAAACCAACCCCACGTGGTAAGAGTTGATGTATGGGCCAAACCAGACATTTACCAGCTGGAATTCAGGGCAACAGTCAATCCAACCTGCAAACATCAGCAGGAGTCACCTTTGAAAGAATGTGTACGTATTCAGGAATGGGCTGTATCTGCTGAGGTATAGCCAATTGGTTAGGACACAGCATAAACAACACAGGACAGGAGTGGTGAACCAGTGGCACACACACTCAAGATGGAACGCATAAAAATTGTGTTAGCACTTGGTGCCCCTCGATTCCTAAACCCCACCCATAATGAAAAGATACATCATGATTATCTTTACCTCCAAATGAAGAAGCAAATAATTTTTTTTACAACCCGAGAGCAGTGAGATGATTTCATACACCAGCTTGGTGCCAGCTGGACAGTTGGAACAGCAGGTCATATTGGATGACACATTTTGAAATCCATGCAGACTTGGTGTAAACATCAGTGCTTGGATAGTAAACAGCTGGGCCAGTTGGTATTGGCTTCGTTCTGCTTATATTTTTTTCTTCTGTCATTTGTAAGTGGACTGTTATTCAGTGATAATGGTAAATACTGTATGGAGCAGAGTGCCTCCATTTAGTCATGAATTTGGCCAAGTCTAATTCTAGGAGTAGAGCTTACTGAAGAAACTTGTGCTATGAGCAAGGCTCTCAAATCAACTAAGTAGAAACTAGATATAAAATATTTGCCATTGTTCATTCAGCAACAAAGGTCTCACTGAGAGTAAAGTATGTTTATTTTTACTTTCCTTCAGCCTTTATAAATTTCCAGTTTTGTTTCATTATCATTCAACCATAAATGCCAGGGTGCAAAACACATTACCACCAGCACATAGCAACAAACAGCATAAACAGCATATACAATCTTGATTTCAGAAAAACATACATTCACAGAGGGAAAAAAAATTGCCCAAGTCCCTGAGTGGCATGACTATAGATTGATGGTAAATTGACCTGGTCCAGTTTGCACCAAATCTTATTATTTCACGTACATATTTCTTATGTTATATATGAAATACAGTAACAATCCCATGTAGAAATGATTCTGCAGGTGTGCACATTGTTCTGGATATCCAGCACTTGCAGAATCTCTGATGTTTATATTTTCAAATGTGTTGTTAAAAAATATTAATTTTTGAATGTTTTTCCTAAAATGCTTCATTTGTTTCAATCTGTCTCTGGTATACTTTTATTAATAGTCTAACAATGAATACATATAAAGAACAACAGGATTCATCCTTTTTCCTTAAAAAAATCTGTAATTATTATCAAATTCATTAATCAATGGTAATCTCTGCTCAAAATTACCCTGGCACAAGGTAATTTTTAAAGTTTTTTTAATATCCCAGAAAAGGATCGCCATCCCTGACTTAAGTAGACGCACCTTATGTTGTGATGGAAATAAATGGTTCTTTGAGTCTCAACAGTAGAGGCCTGGACACACACAGTTTTAATAATGAGGAATTTATTCACAAGGGGAAGTCGGGTCAACACAAGCAACTACAATACACAGGAAGCGGTGTGGGGACAGGGTACGGTTACACAAACAAAGAACAAGGGAAAAGCACTACAACAGCTATCCCCCTTGACCTTGGATAGCCGCGGCTCCCTTACCAGGACAAACGATAGACCTTCCCAAACATAAATCAATGCACTTACCTTCAATGAGGTGGCCTGTAAGAGAGACCAAGCCAGGTACATGTCTCACCTTTTATAGCGTGGGGCTGGGTGAGATAATCCAATTAAGGTGACCAATAATTTAGGTGTGCATTGATTAGTTGGGAAGGACCAAATGTTGATTGACATGAGGTGTGTCCTCCGACCGGCCAGGTGGCAGTGCATCTGTCACGTGGCCGGTATCTCTGGATACACCTTACTACTATTGTGATGACAATCAGAATAGCATTGTTACTGTACTCACTAGAGGCATTTATTAGGAGCACTGTGTACACAGGATATTAGCATTGTCAATGATCTTCCCCATCCAATCTTTGGCTGCACCCCTCTCCAACCATCCACCACCCACCATCAGGCAGGAGGTCCTGTAGCATTAGGACAAGGACTGTTAGGATGGGAAACAGTTTCTTTCCACTGGCCGTGAAACAAATGAACATCCTGCCACCACCCCGGTCTCATCTCATATGTAGTGCCAGTAGCGCTATTCTGTTTACTTAGTAACTTGTGTTTAATTTCTTTGTGATATTACTTTATGTCTTATGTGCAAGTTATATGTTGTGTGTTGTGCACCTTGGTTCAGAGAAATGTTGTTGTCTCGTTTGGCAGTATAGATCGAATGACAATAAACTGAACTTGATATAACATAAAAACTGTGAACATGAAATTATAAGCAGAAGCCCAGCTTTATCAAACCAATACTTGCTATTATTGCTTTTTAAACAGCACAGCCACGATCCAATCTTTATGGAATACTACATTTCTAATAGTATCTTCCACTCCACTATGGCATAGGAGAACTGAAACACCCCATAGGGAAGAAAAGTTGATAGTTTACTCTTCTGCAATTATGGATAAGAATAGGAGCCCCATGCTGAGTAGTATTCAGACTGCTTCTCACCTGATACCACCCTTTAACTTGTGGAGCAGAGTACTTGGCTCAGTATCCACTGCCTCTGAATCAGGGGGTGTTAGACTCCCTCGGTTCGGTGATTTCAGATGGGCCTCTTCTTCCTCCATGGAATCCAGTCTCTAGGATAAATGACATAACATTTTCCCAGTGAGACAAATGATCCTACCCACCACAGGTGTTAGTGAGGCTCAGTGAAGACCCATAAAGTTTTGCTCATTAGCACACCAAGTTCACGCTTATTGTCATCTGACTAAACAGGTGGCCCCCGTTTTTCGAACGCTCGCTTTATGATAGCTTGCTGTTACCAAAGACCTACATTAGTACCTGTTTTCACTAACCAAAGAGGATTTTCACTTTTACGAAATAAAGACACCCGCTTTATACGTGTGTTTACTCCGAGAAAGACTACCATGACCGTGAAGCCTTGTGCGGGCAGTTGTGTGCGCATGCATGTACATACATATGCGTGTACATGTGTATGCATGTATGCAGGCGTGTATGTGCATAGGCTTGTACGTGTGTAGGCGTGTTCATGCCGATTTTTTTCCCTCCAAATTGATTTTGGCTCGCTGTCTTCCTGATAATGATAAGTGAAACTACACCATACATACAATATTTCTGCTTTATATAGGCTGTGTATTTTATCATATCATTCCTGCTTTTACTATATGTTAGTGTTATTTTAGGTTTTACCTGTTATTTGGTTTGATTTGGTAGCTTATTTTTTGGGTCTGGGAATGGTCAAAAATTTTTCCCATATAAATTAATGGTAATTGCTTCTTCACTTTATGACATCTCGACTTACAAACGGTTTCATAGGAACGCTCGGATAGCGGGGGAAACCAAACGAATTAACATTTCTCTGGACAACGGTACACCCACAAAACATACATGGTGCACAGCACATAAAACAAGATAATACTATAAATAAGTTAATAAAATATCATTCGAAGTGCATGTAGTGCGCAGCATAGGGATCCTCAACAATGCTTTGAGCCTTGTCTACAACGCTCCCGATGAATGTCATAAATCGTGTTGAGGGAAACCCTGGTGATCCTCTCGGCAGTTTTTACTATCACTGGAGGAACATTGTTTTTATCATTTATTTAGTGATACAGGCCCTTTGAGCAACACTGCCTTAATATCTCATCCAAGAGAATGGCACCCGTGGTCATTCAGCACTCCTCAGGATTCTCAGCCTGGATTTTTCTGACCAAATTTCTGCAGCACTGTCAGTCTCATTCTCAGAGGCCTTAGCGCTCTCAGCTGGGCTACAGTTAGCACTAGCACTCAGCTGAGCTAGCACTGGTAGGTTTAGGCAGGAAAGGTGTATAATATCAAAGTACTGGGGTCAATTAGACCTACTCCATGCTCAGCTCATATCAATTCCCAATTAAACATACATGACAGGTTACCACAAGCAAAAGAGATTCTGCAGATGCTGGAAAACCTGATCAACACACAAAATACTGGAGGAACTCAGAGGTCAGACAGCATCTATGGAAAGCAATAAAGAGTCAATTTTTTGGGCCAAAACCTTTTATCAGGACAGTTGTCATCTATGTAGAAAGGAAGAGGGAAGAACCATAGAACATTACAGCACAGAAACAGGCCTTTTGGCCCTTATTGGCTGTGCTGAACCATTTTTCTGCCTAGTCCCACTGACCTGCACCCGGCCCATATCCCTCCATACCCCTCTCATCCATGTACCTGTCCAAGTTTTTCTTAAATGTTAAAAGTGAGCCCGCATTTACCACTTCATCTGGCAGCTCATACCACACTCCCACTACTCTCTGCGTGAAGAAGCCCCCCCTAATGTTCCCTTTAAACTTTTCCCCCTTCACCCTTAACCCATGACCTCTGGTTTTTTCTCCCCTCGCCTCAGTGGAAAAAGCCTGCTTGCATTCACTCTATCTATACCCATCATAATTTTATATACCTTTATCAAGTCTCCCCTCATTCTTCTACGCTCCAGGGAATAAAGTCCTAACATATTCAACCTTTCTCTGTAACTCAGTTTCTCAAGTCCTGGCAACATCCTTGTAAACCTTCTCTGCACTCGTTCAACCTTATTAATATCCTTCCTGTAATTCAGTGACCAAAACTGCACATGATACTCAGATCCGGCCTCACCAATGCCTGATACAAACTTACCATTACATTCCAACTTTTATACTCAATACCTTGATTTATAAAGGCCAATGTACCAAAAGCTGTCTTTACGACCCTATCTACCTGTGACGCCACTTTTAGGGAATTTTGTATCTGTATTCCAAGATCCCTTTGTTCTACTGCATTCCTCAGTGCCCTACCATTTACCTTGTATGTTCTACCTTGATTTTTCCTTCCAAAGTGCAATGCCTCATACTTATTTGTATTAAACTCCATCTGCCATTTTCCAGCCCATTTTTCCAGCTGGTCCAGATCCCTCTGCAAGCTTTGAAAACCTTCCTCACAGTCCACTACACCTCCAATCTTTGTATCATCAGCAAATCTGCTGATCCAATTTACCACATTATCATCCATACCACTGATATAGATGGCAAATAACAATGGACCCAGCACTGATCCCTGTGGCACACCACTAGTCACAGGCCTCCACTCAGAGTAGCAACCCTCCACTACCACTCTCTGACTTCTCCCATTGAGCCAATGTCTAATCCAATTTACTACCTCACCTAGCGACTGAATTTTCCTAACTAACCTCCCATGTGGGACCTTGTTAAAGGCCTTACTGAAGTCCATGTAGACAACATCCACTGCCTTCCCTTCATCCACCTTCCTTGTAACCTCCTCAAAAAACTCTAGTAGATTTGTTAAACATGACCTACCATGCACAAAGCCACATTGACTCTTCCTAATAAGTCCCTGTCTATCTAAATACTTGCAGATCCTATCTCTTGGTACTCTTCCAATAATTTACCTACTACCGATGTCAAACTTACCGGCCTATAATTTCCCAGATTACTTTTAGAGCCTTTTTGAAACAACGGAACAACATGAGCTATCCTCCAATCCTCTGGCACCTCACCCGTAGATACCGACATTTTAAATATATCTGCCAGGGCCCCTGCAATTTCAACACTAGTCTCCTTCAAGGTCCAAGGGAATACCCTGTCAGGTCCTGGGGATTTATCTACTACGATTTGCCTCATGATAGCAAACACCTCCTCCTCTTCAATCTGTATCGGTTCCATGACCTCACTACCTGTTTGCCTTATTTCCATTGAATCCATACCAGTTTCCCTAGTAAATACAGACATAAAAAACCCACTTAAGATCTCCCCCATTTCTTTTGGTTCCATACATAGCCGACCACTCTGATCTTAAAGAGGACCAACTTTATCCCTTACTATCCTTTTGCTCTTAATATACCCACCGAAGCTCTTTGGATTATCCTTCACCTTGACTGTCAAAGCTACCTCATGTCTTCTTTTAGCCCTCCTGATTTCTTTAAGTTTTTTTTTTGCACTTTTTAAACTCAAGTACCTTATTTGCTCCCTGTTTCCTATACATGTCATACATCTCTCTCTTCTTCTTTTTCATTGTTCCAATATCCCTAGAGAACCAAGGTTCCTTATTCTTATTCACTTTGCCTTTAATCCTGACAGGAACATACAAACTCTGCATTCTCAAAATTTCTCCTTTGAAGGCCTCCCACTTACCAATGACATCCTTGCCAGAGAACAATTTGTCCCAATCCACGCTTTTTAGATCCTTCCTCATTTCTTCAAAATTGGCCTTTTTCCAGTTTAGACCCTCAAGAAGCCTGAGTAAATTTACTTATTTAGCAATACATGCTGATTAGGGCTTTCTGGCCCTTTGCGCTGTCACCCCAGTAGCCCCAATTTAACCCTAGACTATTCAGGGGACAATTTACAGTGACTGATTAACCCACCCAGTACATCTTTGGACAGTGGGAGAAAACTGGAGCACCTGGAGAAAACCTACAGTGAGGATGTACAGAGGATGCTGGGATTGAACTCCAAACTCCGACACCCCGACTGCAACAGCATTGTGCTAACCACTACGCTGACGTGGTAATAATGTGGGGGGGTGTGGAGGGAAAGTACAGCTAAAGGCAATAAATGCAGGTGAAATGAGAAGAACTGGGTTTCTCAGCGGGTCCAGACTGGGAAGCCTCAAAAATGAGCTGGAAGCCATGTGCAACAAGATGGCAGAGGAGACAGGGGTTCCCAGGAAGCTGGGGTAGTGAGTCTGTGTGACCAATATGTTGGCCAATTAGGGACAGTAATGTATCTGTTTTTGTTTAACACCATGACAGACAGAAGAACCAAAGGCCTTGCATTTGAATTGTACATTTCCTTTCCTTTCAGGTCTGCTGAAAGGAGAACTTAAAGGACTTTTCAATTATGACTTAATTCTTCCCACAGCAAACTTAACGATCCAATCTGGCACTGGGTTGAAAGGGCAGCATGCCAACAAAAAAGCCGGGAGTACCTCTCAAGACAGGGACTTGCCATATTTATTGCCACCTTCAGTTACTGTAATTGTTGATGGATCACCCTGCCATCAGCCATCGGGATATCACTCAGTGGCTCAAGGGCAGCTGCCCGAATCACATTATGCAGAGTGAACACAACATTCACCACATGACAACTCTAGTGATATTAGAGACCTGGTGAATCAGAAACAGGTTTAATATCACAGCAATACTGTATAAAATGAAATTTGTTGTTTTGTGGCAGTACAGTGAACAAGCTATAAATAACATTAAGAACACAAATAAGTTAAAAAATAGTGCAAAAAAGAGCAAAACAAGAAGAAAAAAATAGTGGGGGAGTATATATGGGTTTATTGTTCATTCAGAAATCTGATGGAAGGAGAAAAAGCTGCTCCTAAAATATTGAGTGTGTGTCTTCAGGCTCCAGTACTTCCTACTTGATGGTAGCAATGAGAAAAGGGCATGACCTAGGTGGTGGAGGCACTCGATGGATACAGCCTTTTTGAGGAATCACCTTTTGAAGATGTCCTCAATGCTTGATGCTGAATGGTCCTGACCTAAAATGTCAACTCTTTTATCCCCTTCCATAGATGCTGCCTGACCTGCTGAGTTTCCCCAGCATTGTGTGTGTTTTACTTTAGTGACATTATGGTCTTCTTGATCTAACTGTCTATCAATCACGAGAAACCATGAAGGATCTTTTGGAATTTCAGGAATCCTCAAAAACTTAGCTCCATCCTAAATCTGTTATAAACTTCTGTGATGGACGGTCCCAACCCTGGCAGTGAAAAGAGGAGGGTTGAGCATTGGGCTAGTAACTCTGTCCTGTAAAAACCCAGTGCTGCAGAAACACCAATTAAGACCTCATCCCTGGATCTTTGATGGGCTACACCTGGGGACAATTTGAGAGACTGGCCCAGGATAGAGGACTCTGGTGAGTTGCTGTCAGCAGCCTATGCCCTAGTAGGGGTGATGGACTGAAGTAAGTAAATAAGTAAGACAGACACTCTGTGATTTTAACCACAAGATCCAATTTCAATGCAAGTTGGTGTTAAGGAAGCCCAAATCATCCCAAAAATGTGATTTTTAACTTTTCTTATCATAATACTTTCATTGGAGTGCAGCAAACTGGAAAGACAAATAGGAAATCTTTCACTCTACATAACCTCTACTCCAAGACCAACGTCCGTGAACCCACTGAACTGCAGTAATCTGATGAAGCTTGGATGTACACCCTCTTAGAAGCCAAGTTCCAAGTGACCATCGATTCACTTGAGAAAACAGACAAGGAAACAGGTTTTTACACTTAACAGCTGCAACTCAAAGGCTCTCTACCAAACTGCTCCAGGTGGACAACACAGCCCACTGACAGAAATGCAAGGCTATAGACCCTACCAAACCAACTTTACTTCCTAAATCATAAACACCCTCAAACTAGGCAGTACCATTGATGAAAGTTATCAATGCCATCAGTGAGCCACCGTAGTCAATTGAGGAAAAGGGTGTTTTAAGATTCAGAACTCACAATTGGCAGAGTTCATGGTCTACTGGTAATTGTACCACTCTTTGCTTATATAACAGGCAACTGAAAGAAACGGCAAGATACAGTCACCACTGTCTGTGCAAAATTTTCCAAATTCACTGAAAGTAAACACACATCGCTTTCTCTCCTAAGCCAACATCTGATTAAAGATCTAATTACACCACCTTCAGTGAGCAGGACACAATGTTTGCATGCCCTAAAGATTTAATAAAAAATTAACTCTAATCGTCTTATGTACATCGAAACATCCAAAGAGAGTACGAGGATGTGCTGGGGGCAGCCTGCAAGTGTCACCGTGCTTCCAGTGCCAAGACAAGCAAGCCCTCAACTTAGTAACCCTAGCCCGTCCATCTTTGGAGTATGGGAGGAAACAGGATCACCCGGTGGAATCCCAAACAGTTATGGGGGGGAACATACAAACTCCTTATAGGCAACGGCTAGATTTGAACCCCAATCGGTGCTCATTGCCATTGTAAAAATGATACACTAACTGTGACCCTAATGTGGTGCCCTAAGAAGATAGGAGGGAGTCACCGCTACTGGTAATGCGCAAATTTCTTAGACAGCAGCACAAATTACACTAACTGCTACACTACCAAGCCATCCTAGGATCCCAAAATAAGAGTTCTGTCCAAACTGCATTACAGATGGAAAGAAGAACCAACTCAAGAATGATTCTCAAATTTATGCCTGACAGTTTGTGGGGATGAATGGCCCATCATCATTCAAAATGGAAGACCATTCAAGGCAACACCAAGAACTAAAAGTGTCTTCAACAGAAGCCCAGAAATAGAAAGTATTCCATAACGTCAATCAACAAGAGGAGTGCAACTCTGTTGGGGTTTGGAGGCTCAGTGACCCAGACAGCTATGATGGCTGGAGTCAGGGCTTCATGCTTCAGCTCTTGGTAGGCAGGCAGGTCAAAGGGTAGAGGGCAGACTAAAAATGGTCTACCACTCCTCCAAGTTTGGGGGTTCAGCTAGGGCTAACAACCCTGACTGGTCAAAGTAAACTATTACGGAAACAGCAATGAAGAATCCTTTGACGTCTGTGTGCGACGGTATTCCTGAGTCTCCATCTGGGACTTGCATGGCTGCCAAGGACAGAGAGATGGAGGAGTTTCACTGCTGTCCTAAATGCCTGTGGCGTAATGGGAAGTAAGTATAATGCTAAATGGAGGATAAATATTGACAGGACACAAGGCAAGAACTACAAACAGGATGCTGGAGGAACTTAGCGGGTCAGGCAGCATCTGTGGAGGGAAATGGACAATCAACATTTTTGGTCCAGACTCTTCATCTGAGTTGAAATCTCAACACATGACATTGACTACTCATTGTGTGTGGACGGCACAGTAGGGTAACGCTTCACAGCATCTGCAATCGGGGTTCAATTCCCGCTGGTATCTATAAAGGGGCTTGCAAGTTCTTTCCGTGAGCACATGGTTTTTCTCCAGGTGCTCTGGTTTCCTTCCACATTCCGGAGACAGAAAGGTTAGGGTTAGGGAATTGTGGGCACACTATGGTGGTGCCGCAAGCATGACGACACTTGTGGGCCGCCCCCAGCACACGCTTGGACTGGGTTGCCCATTGATTTTGTTGCTTTCAGATTCCAGCATGTGCAGTCTGTGTGTCCATGAAGAATTATATACAGAACTAAAAGGGCTAAATTCTGACTGACAGTTGCAGCTTGACTAGTCACGCTATGCCAACAATGTTGTAAGGTGTTAGATGTAAGGAACACAGGAGTGCTTGTTGCATGAGAAAACTGCTTTGTGTAAGCACTAATCAAGGATGCCTGACAATGATTAGAGTAATATATGATAATAAATGTTTAACAAGCAGCCCCGGACAGTGCTCGGGGCTCGCTTGATTACAGATGTCCAGGCTCTATGCATGAGGCTCTGTAATATCAACTGAGATGCAAGCTTGCTAATAAACAGTACGTAATCTTAAGTAAACTGAGTTTGACAATTATACCCTTGGGCTGAACCTAAAGTCCTCTGGTAGAGAGGCAGAGCGATATCTACTTCCTAGCTACATCGTGCCTCACATCTTTCACATCCACCCACCGTAGACAGGGGTTCGGTTTAGAGCCATTCAAAAAATCATTACCAATGACAGTACACAGCTCCCTCAGTACTGTGAGGAGGGTCAGATTGGGCCAATCTCAGCACAAGCTTTGTACCAAGTTTGAGGTCTTCAACATGCAACACGGTACAGTAGAGTAGTGGTTAGAACGACTAATACAGCCCAGGGTGTAAGAGTTCGGAATTCATTCCTTTGCCTGTGGCGCAGTTTTCCTCTGAATGCTTTGTTTTCACCCACAGTTAAAGATGTGCCAGCTAGTAGGTTAATCTGTCATTGTAAATTGTCTGATGATTAGGCTAGAGTTAAATCGGGGTTGCTGGGTGGTGAGGCTCGAAGGCCTGTAAGGGCCTATTCCGTGCTGTATCTCTAAAATAAACGCCCTTTACCTCAGACTGACAAAGGGTGCATTGATACACCAAAGGCCACTAGTAGCTGCCCTCACTGAGAGCTGGCTACTGAAATGCAGGAAGAAATCCACGATTTCCGAGTCTCTTAGTGCTAACAATCTGCCTGCTGGTTGAGCAGCATCTGCAGGAGGAAAGGAACTTTTGACCTTTCATGGTCAAAGCCCCACATCAGGAAGGCAAGGCCTCTGAAGCACAGCAAAGACAACTGCTTTGTGCAAGGTCTGAGCTTTTTTTTAAAACACTCTTCACCTCAGACTGACGTAAGGTTTCAATCCAGAACTTTTAGACTTAGGAGGATGGTTGGATTGAGTTGTCCTGACCTTGGCAATCCATTTACAAATGTTTCATCACCATACGAGGAGACATCATCAGTGCCCTGTTCACTTGTGGGGTCTCCTCTGAATACTCATCAATCAGATGAGCGGTTTTCATTACGGAAACAATTGTGACACAGAGTTGGGGAAAACCACACGTCTAGGAATTCTCTTGCAAGATTAAGAGGGGCACAAATTTGACTGGGCGCCAGTGAAAGTCATGGTGCAAGCAAACATACAAGAGGATTCCTAAAAGCATGGCTTTCCTCAGAGAACTCTGTAAACTGACATGTAGACCTCGATCCCATTTATAAGCCAATGTGGGCAAAATTCCAGACCACAAAGCAGAGTTCGCAATGCAGCCAATCAGCAATGAGACCCACCCCCATGTAATAACGTCCAATCAGCTGATTGGCCAGTATACGAAGGACCCAGAGCATACACCACAAATAAACAACGATGACGTCTCCTCGTACAGTGATGAGATGTTTGCAAATGAATTGCCAAGATCAGAGAACAACTCAAACTAACCGTCAACCACCTGAGCTATTCATTTTCTGAGTTTTTCCATTATGAAGACATTTCTGGGACTGACGGGGCTGCGTTGCCAAGAGTTTGAGCAGATCGGGACTTCATTCATTCCAGTATATGAAAATGAAACATTTAAGTGGGGCACAAAATCATGAGGATCCTTTCCCAAATTTGTGTAAATCAATAACTAGAGGGCAGAGGTTTACAGTAAAAGGGAAATTTAATAAGAACCTGAGGGACAACTTCTTCACACAGAGTGTGTAATGAGCTGCCAGATGGTGTTTTGGGGCAGGTGAGCCTTTCGTTGGTCAGAGTTGACCATGGATGTTGCATTCTAGTTGTCTAGATACACAAGCCCAGGGCAGTACAATGTGGAGAGCAAGCTGGTGACCATGCAACTGGCTCCCCCTCCTCTCCCCCTACAAGCAGCTGATGAATCCAAAGGAACGGCAGAGACCCATACAGTTTGGCACCAGCTACGTCACAGGAGTTGCTCGTCAGCATTGAGCTCAATGTGGAACTGCCTTAGGGCCTCCACCCCTGGATTTTTCTTCAGGGTTTACTCCTGAAGCCTTCCCCATGAGTGGGTACAACTGTAAGGCAGCAGGTGTTTGAGATCAGAGTACTGGGCAATAATTTACTTTAATTGAATACAGTGTTGGGAAACGTGAGGTTCTTCTCTTGGGTAAGGTGAATTGAAAGGTATAATGTTGTTTCATTTGCACAAGGAACAGAGTGCTTGAAAGGGTCTTGGAAGTCCCTGTACAAGTTAGCATGGATGTGTAGCCAGTAATCCAGGCGATAAATTGTTCCCTGGAAGATCAAAGTGATATACAAATAAAGGTATACAAAATATTGAGGTGTATCGATAGGGTAAATGCAAGCAAGTCTCTTCCACTGAGGTTGGGTGAGACTACAATTAGACAACTTGGATTAAGGGTGGAAAGTGATATGTTTGAGGGAAATATGAAGAGGAGCTTCTTCACTTAAGAGGGTGGAACAAGCTACCAGTGTAAGTGGTGGATGCAGGATCGATTTCAACATTTAAGTGAAGTTTGGATAGGTACATAGGTGGATGGGAAAGGTTTGGAGGGCTATGGTCTAGGTACAGGTTGATGGGACGAGGCAGATTAATGGTTTGGCACAAACTAGCTGGGCTGAAGAGCCTGTTTCTGTATTGCCACGTTCTAGATGAGCTGCCAACCACAGCTGACCAGTCCTAACTGCCCGAAGCAACTGGCTTCAAGGTGCCAGTAACCCACCTTTGCCCCTTCTCCTGTTAGAAGAAATGGTTCCATCGGACTTAAAAGCTAAGCGGCAGGTAATAGCCAGGAGCTAGACTTTGCTGTCAAAGCTGAGGCAGGTACACTAACAACATTCAAAGGTCACTTGGACAGGTACATGGATAAGAAAAGTTTAGAGAGGTATTGGCCAATGGAACTAGCTTGGATACAAATCTTGGTCAGCATGGGCCAGTTGGTTCTGAGGGCCCATTTCCATCCCGTATGGCTACAATCTCCACTTGTTGCTCCAGATTATAACATTTGCAGTCCCTTGTGTCTTCCATTACCACCTGACTTACACGACTGGGTCACGCCACAATAATTCTACAATGCCCCATCTAAGGCGAAAAAAGGGGCATGAAAATCTGGTGCAGCATGCCTGCATACACCCTCACCAAGACTGAATTTGGTTCATTGGCTGTGCTCATTAGTTAAAATCCGGGCTGGAGCCCTGGTAGCTGGGATAAACAGTGATAGACTGGAGGGAGACGGTGAGAATATTGACATTATTGAAGCCAATGTCACCAATCTTTCTTTCTTTCCCTCCCTCTCTCCGGCCGGCCTACCACACCTCCCACCGTCTCGTTTACACCACCACACCATTCCTCCCCTCACGCCCATTCCTTCTCTTCTCCACCATAGGCGCGTCCCAAATTCGTACACAAACCACCACAAACGTGGCATGAAGAATAAACACATAAAATTCCCCTAACTGCCCAGCAGCCTCGCGCAAATTAAATATAAATTATACCTTAAACAACTCGGCCTCGACTCAGAACTCATGCCCCGCCCCCGGCACCCGTGATAATTGGACAATCTGCCACCGGATGCGCCGCATCCCCTCTTCCATTCGTCCGCCACCTTGTCAATTAGAGCGCGGTATAAACACGAAGCCCGGACCAGCGGTTTCACATTTGAAAAAAACAGTCGATTTTATTTGTAGAAGATTCGGTTCCTTTGTATTCTCCATCCGTGCTTTTTTAAACACCTGTTCGGTATTTACGGTTAACGACAAGTCACGTGCTTTAAAAGAAACGACAACAGATGCAGATCAACCGAACTTACTCAACGAGAAGATCCAACCTTCACATCACTTGCACATTTTTATTGGATGGTTGGCTTCCTCCCCTGCCGAATCAAATTTCTCATTGGACAGGATTGATGTCAATCAACCAAGCAGCAAATACACAAGGTTGAGAGCGCACTAAATTAACGCCGCGCAACCCAAGGCGCGCAAAATGTCAATAACGTTTGTGTTGTGAATCAGACTTTCTTAAACGCTGTTTTCTTACATTATTCGTAGTTATTAAACATTTCTAATGGAAATGTTTAAAAATATGCTTTTGTTCTCAAGTATTGGGCAGTGGAAGTTACTAACCTCACATTTTAACTTAATAAATCCATGCTTTTGGTTGATTGGCTTACGGGGATGGCGTAGACCTCAAAGTCTTATTCCTATTGAACAGGTTTGATGTCAATCATTCGAGTAATTAAGAGTGTGACAGGCAATGGCTTAATGCTAACCTAGATATATTGGCTATTTTTAAAAATATTTAATATGGGTTGGCAAAAAAACTGGAGTACAAAGTTCCACACTAAGTTATTTTTTGATTTTAACCTTTTAAAAAAAAGGCGATTAATTGATTACCAGGACCATTCTCAAATTTTGAGTGACCTTAGATGTGAGATTCATATTCAGATCTTTTTATCACATATTCAGATTCAGATTCAGTTTATTGTCATTTAAAAACCACAAATGCAATGCAGTTAAAAAATGAGACAATGTCCCTCCAGAATGATATCACAAGAGCATATGACAAAACAGACTACACCAGAAAATCCACATAACGTTTGGCAATCCCCAATACAGTCTGGCGAGGCTGCTGCATATTAGTATCACGCTACCATCTTAGCGCGTTCCCTGGAAAGGAGCTCCAAATCCACCAGATAAACAAGACCAAAAACTAAAGCTACAAGACCTGCACAAAACCACATAGTTACTACAGTGCAAACAATAGAATAATTGATAAAAAAAAACCATGGGCACAGTAAAAATAGTCCAAAGATGTTAAAGGACAATAAGTTCAAAAGAAATCACCACACAGTTTCCACAAGTCCCCAGGGTCCCGACAGACTCGCCATCCCACGCCGGCGGCAGAAGGGAATACCACAGCTATGGACTTCCACGGCGCCGCCCGACTCAGCCTCACAGATGCAGCACACAATGAAAGCTCAATATACAATTTCAATATACATTGAAATATATATAGTGAAATGTGTGGTTTGCGTTATCTACCAACACAATCTAAGTACGTGCTGGTGGCTGCCCACAAGTGT
This sequence comes from Hypanus sabinus, assembly GCF_030144855.1. Classification (NCBI taxonomy): domain Eukaryota; kingdom Metazoa; phylum Chordata; class Chondrichthyes; order Myliobatiformes; family Dasyatidae; genus Hypanus; species Hypanus sabinus. Next base: position 92,241,316 of record NC_082714.1, on the reverse strand, counting down.
CGCTGTGCATTCCAGTGGCAACGTAGCACGACCACAATGTTCTGCAGAACAACACAAGCCACAACAGCACAAACACCCTTCCTCTGCCCACTCACGTACGCAAACGGGCCACATTCCGGCCTACAGGCCATGGCCCAGGACTCGCAGAAATCAGCTCTCCAACCTCTGGTCCCACAAGTGAAATATTAAGAAGCAGCAATGAAGAGTCATTCTACATCCGAGTATTCCTGAGCCCCCACACAGATGAAATCCAAACAGGTGATCATATTTGTGTGGTTAATTTCAGAGCACTTGTGAATTTGCCAACTGCAAATTATGAAACAAAGTGCACTGCCTGCAAGGAGTTTGTACACTTCCCCATGTGCACGTGGATTGCCCCTTGGTACTCCAGTTTCCCCCTGCAGTCCAAAAGAGTTTTAATTCAGAGGTTAAATCTGTCTGTCCTGTGAGTCTCTCTACTGCCCGTTATGTCACTGGTGTTTGGGGCGGCAAAGAAGGTCCTCCATCTCTGGCAGTGTTCGGGGCTTCCTTCATCATGTCAGTAGCTCGGTTTTCACCACTGTTAGTCATACAAGTCCCAGGTGGGGGCTCAGGAATACTCAGATGTAGAATGACTCTTCATTGCTGCTTCTGTAATAGTTCTGTTTTATAATCACAGTTGTTAACCCTGAGTTGCACCCCCCCCCCCCCCAAACCTGGACCATTCTTAGTCTGGTCTTTACCCTTTGACCTTGTTTGCCATGGTTGACCCTAGCAAGAGCCAAAGCATAAGTCATCTAGTTTGGGTCAGTGAGACATGGAAGCCTCAAACCCTATGATGAGGCTGTGTTCCTCTTGGTGGAGTCCTGTGATTAGGTTAGGGTTATATAGAGGGTGCTAGGCCTGTTCCGTGCTGTATCTCTAAACAAATAGATAGATAAATAAAATCAGAAATGGTTTGGAAGGCTGTGAATTATCTTTCTATGATAATTCATTCATCTGCCCAATGAAAGTTACAACTGAAAAATCTTCCGGTTTCCTATGTCAATGTTAGGAATTCATTGTAAGGGAAATTGTACTTACCTATTGTGTGTTTACTTGCCAAAGATTCCTTCTCAACAAGCCATCAATGAACCATTTTGAATTGATGCTGACAACCTTTTATTTTAATGGATCTGAAATCAGACTTTTATTTTCTGAAATCTTTTATAAAGTGTATTTTTTTCATGAAGTTAAATTGCAAAGACGAGATTTAGTCTTGAGTTCTTCAGACAGAGTGTCCTTCATGAAGTAAGGGGGAGAAAGAATAAATTTGAGTGCGTTGTTGGAACCTGAAATATTTTGGAGGCTATACCTTGGTACTATAAAGTACAAAATCAGTTTTCATTGGAAAACAGTACAGTTGACGTTTCAGGCCGAGACCCTTCATCAGGTTCAGACTTCTCGTCTTTTATTCCAGTCCTGATGAAGGGTCTCAGCTCAAAGCGTCAACTGTACTCTTTTCTATAGATGCTACCTGGCCTGCTGAGTTCCTCTAGCATATTGTGTGTGTGTTGCTCAGGTTTCTAACATCTGCAGATTTTCTCGTTTGAAATCAGTTCTCAGCTTACAGGTAATGGGAATGCTGAGGTCCGAAAGACGTTTTTCATGAGAAGGTCTTGAACTGTAACAGATTGCAATATTAATGTGAATAGCCAAGACCTAATTGCAGGGATTTAGATAAAATGCCAGAGGAGTTGAGGATAGCTATTTCTTCTGGGGGTTGAGTCCCAATCAGGAAGGAAAATCCCAGATTTGGAGGTGGTGTTGGGAAGTTCTCTGTACATAAGGGAGTAGGGTGGTGATGCACCATCAATAACTCTGAGAAGTGGGTTAAGGTAGGCTTTTATTGGCTGGAAGAAAGCACAAGCAGCAAGTGACCACCACACTACATTCTGGAGACTGAGTCTCCAATCGCCTTTATACCGGGGTCTGTGGGAGGTGGGAGGAGCCACAGGAGCAGTCAGCCGGGGGGTGGGGGGGCGGCATGTCCAGACAGGTATATGTAGTTCACCACATTCACCTCCCCTTTGTTTTAAAAGAGAGTCCCCATGGGGGCGAAGTTTCTTACAAGTATATTTACAGGTTAAGTCTATCAGGTGGTCGAATCTGTCGCTGTGATTGCACAGGTGCCGGTAGTGATTGCACTGGAGACGGTGGTTGTGCTGGTTCCGGCCTGACTGGAGGTGTCAGCCCACTAGGCGTCAGTGATCCCTCATGCGTGTGCAAGGCACCTGGTATATGCGTGTGCGAGGCGCCCGGTATAGGAGTGTCGTGAGGAGTCTGTGTAGGGCTCGGTGTGCGTGGTGTCACCTCAGGTACAGGGTTCATAGTTACCGGGGAGTGGTCGGGGTAGTGGTCTGCTGCTCCTGCGGGCGCCAGGTCGCGGACGGAGACCGTGTCCTCCCTCCCATCAGGTAAGACCACGTAGGCATACTGGGGGTTCGCATGTAGTAGGTGAACCCTCTCGACCAGCGGAGAGTATTTATTACTCCTCGCACGTTTCTGGAGCACTGGCCCTGGGGATGTCAGCCAAGCCGGTAGGGTGGTCCCAGTGGTAGACTTCCTGGGAAAAGAGAATAGGTGCTTGTGAGGGGTGGCATTGGTGGACGTACATAACAGGGAGCGGATAGAGTGGAGTGCCTCGGGGAGGACCTGCCATCGAGAGACCGCCAACCCCTTTGACTTAAGGGCTAAAAGTGTGGCCTTCCACACTGTGTCAGGTGGCTAAGAAAATGTATGGTGTGTTGGCCTTCATTAGGTGGGGGATTGAGTTCACAAGCCATGAAGTAATGTTGCACCTCTTAGAAACCCTGGTTTGACCACACTTGGAGTATCGCCTTCAGTTCTGGTCACCTCACTACAGGAGGGACGTTGAAGCTTCAGAGGGGCATAGGGGAGATTCTCCAGGATGCTGCCTGGATTGACAGACAGACAGACATACTTTATTGATCCCGAGGGAAATAGGGTTTCGTTACAGTCAAGGATAGTGTAGAAATATAGCAATATAAAAACATAAATAATAATGTAATAATAGGGTAATTATGCCAAGTCCAGGACCAGCCTATTGGCTCAGGGTGTCTGACACTCCAAGGGAGGAGTTGTAAAGTTTGATGGCCACAGGCAGGAATGACTTCCTATGACGCTCAGTGTTGCATCTCGGTGGAATGAGTCTCTTGGCTGAATGTACTCCTGTGCCTAACCAGTACATTATGGAATGGATGGGAGACATTGTCCAAGATGGCATGCAACTTGGACAGCATCCTCTTTTCAGACACCACCGTCAGAGAGTCCAGTTCCACACCCACATCATCACTGGCCTTACAAATGTGTTTGTTGATTCTGTTGGTGTCTGCTACCCTCAGCCTGCTGCCCCAGCACACAACAGCAAACATGATAGCACTGGCCAACACAGACTCATAGAACATCCTCAGCATCGTCCGGCAGATGTTAAAGGACCTCAGTCTCCTCAGGAAGTAGAGATGGCTCTGACCCTTCTTGTAGACAGCCTCAGTGTTCTTTGACCAGTCCAGTTTATTGTCAATTCGTGTCCCCAGGTATTTGTAATCCTCCACCATATCCACACTGACCCCTTGGATGGAAACAGGGGTCACTGGTGCCTTAGCCCTCCTCAGCTCCACCACCAGCTCCTTAGTCTTTTTCACATTAAGCTGCAGATGATTCTGCTCGCACCATGTGACAAAGTTTCCCACCGTAGCCCTGTACTCCGCCTCATCTCCCTTGCTGATGCATCCAACTATGGCCGAGTCATCAGAAAACTTCTGAAGATGGCAAGACTCTGTGCAGTAGTTGAAGTCCGAGGTGTAGATGGTGAAGAGAAAGGGAGACAGGACTGTCCCCTGTGGAGCCCCAGTGCTGCTGATCACTCTGTCTGACACACAGTGTTGCAAGCGCACGTACTGTATTGGAGAGCATAGGGTGAGGGTAGGCTGAGTGAACTAGGGCTTTTCTCTTGGGAGTGAAGGAGGATGAGAGGTGCTTTGATGAAGAAGTACAGGATGGTAAGAAGCATAGATGGAGTGGACAGTCAGAGACTTTTTCCCAAGCTGGGAATGGCTAATACCAGGGAGCATAATTTTAAGGTGATGGGAGGGAAGTATAGAGAGAGAGGGGTGTCAGAGGTACATTTTTTTTGTGGAACACCCTGTCAGGGCTGGTGTAGAGGCAGAAACTGTCAGATAGGCACATGGATGATAGAAAAATATCGGGCTATGGAGGAGGGAAGAGTTAGTTTGATCTTAGAGTAGGTTATAAGTTCAGAAGAACATTGTGTACTGAAGGGCCTGCACTGTACTGTAATGCTCTGCAGATCTGGAATTCCCTCCTCTTCACTTGAACCAATTGAAGATATCAAACTCCGGCAGAATTTTGTTTGTAACAGTATTAAGAAAAGTATAAACAAAGTGTGGTGAACTACATATACCTGTCTGGACACGCTCCTCTGCTGACTGCTCCCGTGGCTCCTCCACAGACCCCTGTATAAAGGCAGTTGGAGGCACTGATCCCCCCTCAGTCTCCAGGATGTTGTGTGGTGGTCTCTTGCTGCTGATGGTGCTCTCTCTTCCAGCTAATAAAAGCCTATTGTTCGCCTCCCGTCTCCGAGAGTTATTGATGGTGCATCACAAAGTGTGCGAGATAGGGTTGAAATTAAGACCAGCCAAGAATAGGCAGAGGACCTCATATAATTAAATACCCTGGCCTCCTCTTCTGCCACACTGAAACCTCTCTCAGGGTGGGGGAGCAACACTTCATACTCTGACAAGGCAGCCTCCAACGTAATGTCGTGAACATCAAAGCACAACAGCCCTGGCCTGAAACATCATCAGTGCCCTGTTCATTTGTGGTGTGTCCTCCAAATGCTCGGCCTTTGTATATTTAGCTATCAACCTTGCAAAATCAAGAGGGGCACAAATTCGACTAGGCGTCAGTCCGGCAGTGGAATGACAGGCTGGATTGAATGCATCTGGACACTGCCAGGAAACTGTACCATTGACTGCCAAACATTGCAGCTCGGGTCCTGGACTATTTATGTGTTTTTTTTTCGCGTGAATATGCGTCTTTGGATTTGTTATTTGTTATTTTTGGAAGTTCTGCTCCTTGGCCCCCAGAGGAACGCTGTCTCGTTCAGCTGTAATCTATGCATGGCTTGAATGGTAAGTAAATTTGGCTTGATTTGATTTTTTTCCTTCCAGTAATTTTCTTCTTTTCTTTTCTCTCCCCTTTCCTGCTTCTATTCCCCTTCCTGGTCTTTTACCTCTCCTCCTCAACTGTCCATCACCTCCCATTGGTGCCCCTCCTTCTTCCCCTTCTCCCATGGTTGACTCTCCTGTCAGGTTCCCTCCTCTCCAGCCCTTTACCCTCCCCCCCCAAGCTTCACACATCATCTACTATCTTGTCCTCCTTCCCCTCCCCCCCACCTTTTTATTCTGGTGTCTTTCCTCTCCCTTTGCAGTCCTGAAGATGGGTCTCAGCCCAAAAGGCCAACTGTTTATTCATTTCTATAGACACTGCCTGACCTGCTGAGTTCCTCCAGTATTTTGTGTCCGTTGCTCAAGTAGAAAATGGCAGTCATATTTTCACCTACTCCAACTCAGAAAAAAAGAGAAAATGAAGCCTCCTTCTGTGCTATCAATTTCACTGACACACAGTTGAGAGGAGAGGGGTGTATAAAGTTGCATTAAGTTCCTCAAAAAGTTGACGAGCAAAGTGTTAAGACAACAGAAGTGATACACATGAAGTACTCCCTTTAAAAGAGCTCCACGTAGGGCTTGGTACATCATGGGTAAAACTGTCCCAACCACTGAGACATCAACATGAAATGTTGCCATAGAGACACAACATCCATCATCAAAGATCCTCACCACCTAGGCCACGCTCTTTTCTCTCTGCTGCCATCAGGTAGAAGGTACAGGAGCCTCAGGACTCGCATCACCAGGTTCAAGATCAGTTACCACCCCTCAACCATCAGGCTCGGGAACACTATATTCATTCCATTTCTCGTGTTCCCACGACCGATGATCCCACTTTGGAGACTGTTCATCTTGTTATTTCATGCTCATTATTTATTTCTATTTTTACATCTGCATAGTTTGTTATGCATTGATCCCGTGTACAGTTACTAATCTATAGATTTGCTGTGTATGCCCTCAGGGAGAAGAATTTCAGGGTTGTATGTGGTGACGCTTCTGCACTCTGATAATAAGTTTTACTTTGAACGTACATTTAGAAGATAAGAAAATTTAGTCTTTGCATCAAAGCAGCTGGTTCAGTTGATTAGTTATCAGGCAATATTAGTTATTAGGAGAACAGTATTAGAGGAGCTTCTAAAACCCTTAATGGTTCTCGACCGCCCCCACCCCAGGATCTTTTCTTTCCCCCCCCCACCTTCAATATCACCCAAAGTTCATCTACAGCCAGATATCAGAGCTGCAGTCCCCTCCAGGATATCGGACTTCATGGGCAAGAACCGGCCCATCAGGTTCCTTCCCAAAGTCCACCAGGAAGTTCTCATTGATCGAAAGGCCGCCCTTTACTGTGTCCACGTCAACCTGCAGCATCACCGATCCTCCCCTGCAAGAAAAACAGGTCACTGCACTGAACTGACACCATTCATTGGCATCAACACGCACAAAATGCCTAAGGAACTCAACAAGGCAGGAAGCAATCAATTGAAACACCTTGACTGCACTCTGTTTAACTAGTTATGTGAACTCTGAAACCATTCAGCTGCACCAGCGATAATTTGGTGTGTCATTATTAAATGGGAAATTGGAGGGGGGGAATACTTATGCAATCAATTGTTCTGTGTTTTACACTTGTAATTAATTTAGATCACTTAATAGAGAACTGTTTTCACTTTGACATGAAAAAGTCTTTTTCTTTTAATTGGTGTCAAAAAAAGCCAAATTAAATCCACTGTGATTCAATATTGTAAAACAATAGAACATGAAAACTTCCAGGGGAGGTGATGAATACTTTTAATAGGCACTGTATATATAATGTTACGAATGTGCCGCAACTCTGAGGGGCCAAAGGGTACAAAGTCGCTCCCTCCTTTTTGAGAATCGCAAGATTGCTATTAATTCAGGTCTGGGACCCAGGAAACGAGAGAGAATCCACAAGGTTTGGAATGTGTCCTGGCCTCAGCGAAACAAAGCTTCTGATAATGGCCATTGTCTCTTGGAGACGGAATTGTGTATTGAGTACTGTACTATTCATTGAAGCCCCTCAGGGGACGACCAGAGTGGGCTGGTTGAGGGATTGCATCATCCCAATCTGATTGACATCTGAGACCCCGTGAGTAAGGATAAAAGAGGGTCTGGGGAACAACCCCTTTAGACGCACCAGGAGAAACGCTAGAAATCCTGTGACAGCGTTTAATAGCGACAGCCGGTGGGGGGCTCGTGTGCGTCCTTCCCTTGCCTGGGATTGGCGGCCTCACCACGGAAGAATGGCTTAGCTAAAGGAGAGGCCACAAGTGAAGGACCTCACCAACGGGACTCCGATGGATCGAAATCATAAAAGAAAATCCGGCAAGTTTCTAAAAATCTCACTCTCTCTCCAACCATTGCAAACCCAACGGTCCCCAAAGGCTGCAGCCTGCATGAACTGAGTGACTTTTATATTTCCATCGGACAATACATTATCCCCTAGACAACGATAGAGCTTATTTCTTATTGATTATTATTATACCCGCACTTTTAGATTTAGTAATGACGACGTATATTATCTGTATATTTGCATTGATATTATTTTTGTGTATTTTTACTAATAAATGCTGTTAAAAATAGTATCATCAGACTTCAATGGACCTCTCTATCTTTGCTGGTAAGTGACCCAGTTACGGGGTTCGTAACAATAATTACTGTAATTCTTTTTTTTCTCCATTATTTCAATGTACTGCTGCCGCAAAGTCAAAAAATTTCATGACATATGCCAGTGATATTATAACCTGATTCTGATTCAGATGGGGGTGGTGGGGAGTGCAGGGAACTGGCAGTGAATTGGAAATTAACAAATGGAAGCACAGGCTCAATGGACTGAATGGCCCACTCCTGTTTCAACTTCTTGTGTTCTCCTACAAAATTTAACATGATTTTTAAGATCTGGCATTATTTTTTGGGTGGAATGGCACCTTGATTTAAAAGAAGGGCTGTGTGATTATGCGTATGACTTACTTGACAAGTTCGGGGTAGAATTGTTTGTCCCACCCACTGTACAGAGACGTGGTGACATACAGACGTTTCCCGTCCAAGCTCAGCTGAATCATTTGAGGTCCACCATGAATCTTTGTTCCCTGTTGTGGTAGAAGGATGTTATTTGAGATATGTAAGGAGTTTCATTTGTGTACACCCCACATCCAAAAGCCAATTCAGTAAACAAGTATGCACAAAATGCCAGAGATACTCAGCAGGTCAGGCAGCATCTACGGAGGGGAAATCACAGATGAAGGGTTTTGGCCCGAAATGTTGACTGTTTATTTCTTTCCATAGATGCTATCTGATCTGCTGGTTTCCTCTGCATTTTGTATGTGTTGCTCAGGACTTCCATAGATGCTTCTTAAGAAAACGAAGCGTTTGGACTCTTACACCAACTGAAACAAAGTTCTGAAGCCTTTGCGTAAATCTGAAGTGTGGAAAATGTGCATGCAAATGGTAAGTTCAAAGTTCAAAGTAAATTTATTATCAAAGTACATACAGATATATCACCATATACAACTCTGGGTCTTGATTTGCATTTACAAGAAACAATTCAGCAGGATTTACGAAAATCTATGTATATACAGACCAAGTCTGACAAACAATCAAAGCGAAATTGAATACTACCGTGCAAATGAAAACAATACTGAGAATATTAGTTGTGAAGGGTTCCTGTAAGTGGATCTGTAGACAGTAGAATTAGTTAAGAGTAGATTACAGTTTACCAGTGTTCCAGTTATTAAGGAGCAACAAACGGGTTCCTGAAGGAACTCGGCAGGTCAGGCGGCATCTGTGGAGGGAAATGGACTGTCGACATTTCAGATCCTGACTCTTCATCAGGACTGAAAGAGACAGAGCCGGTATGAAGAGCTGAAAGAAAGGGTGGAGCAAGAGCTCGCAGGAGACAGGTGGATCGAGGTGAGGGAGGGCCAGAGGCAGACCGGGGGGGGGGGGGGTGAGGGAATGGGAGATGATTGGTGGATCCAGATGAAGTGTGGGGGGGTGTAACAGTCAGGTGGGGGAGGTAAGGGTGGATGCTTCTTCCCCTCTGCCTGCAAGTGTCACCTTGCCTCTGGCACCAACATAGCATTCTCACCCTAACACTTACGTCTTTGGAATGTGGGAGGAAACCTGGGCACCTGGAGAAAACCCACACGGTCATGGGGTGAACGTACAAACTCCTAACTGACAATGGTGGGAATTGAACCTGTATCATTTTTGAGTCTTCGTGGCACTGTAATGCGTTATGCTAAACTCTACGCTAAGTGGTCACTGAGCAAAAAGCAGATAGCACCTGGGCAAAACCCACATGGTCGTTGGGAGAAAGTATAAGCTCCTTCCAGAGAGCGTTGAGAATTAAACCCTAATCTCTAACACTTACTAACCACTAGGCTACAATACCGACCCTAATTCCATTTTAGACCAGATTTCCCTCAACTTGCACTAATGTCATTATAGGTATTTGTGTTATTTGGCCATGTACATTTTGTATAATTCATGTTAATTTATGTTTATATGATTTAAGTTTATAATGTACTAGGCTGCTGCTGCAAAGAGCTAATTTTCATGGTATTTACATATCCCCTGGGTACGTATGCCCATGTTAATAAACTTGAACTTGACTTGAAAGAAAATATCGGCATTGAAGAATGTCCAGAAAGAGATTCTTTAAGCCGAGTCCTGGGAGACATAGGAACGACTGCAGAGGCTGGGAAACCAGAGCAGAACACCCAAAATGCTGGAGGAACTCAGCGGGTCGGGCAGCATCTATGGAGGGGAATAAACAGTCAATGGTTCAGCGTGAGACACTTCAACAGGACCCTGCAACAATCAACTTCCTGAACCAGCCGATAAATTCACTCACCACAATTCCACAACCTGCAGACTCACTTTCAAGGACTCCTTACAACTCATTCTCAGTATTATTTTAATTTGCACACTTAGTCCTTTGCACACTAGTTGTTTGTCAGTCTTTGTTTATGGATTGTTTTCCATATACTCTGTTGTATTCTTTACTTTTTCCCTGTAAATGCCCGCAAGCAAATGAACCTCGACATAGTATACGCGAACGTGAACGTACTGATGATAAACTTACTTTGAACTTTGAGCAGGACTCATCAGAGCTGACCTCAGCCTGGAACCTCAGAGGATGGAGGAGGATAAGAGCAGTGTCAATGAATTGACCTTACCTTAACGATTCGTGGCTCAGGCTGAGTGTTCAATTCCTTGTCTTCCAGAACCTTTACTGGTCCGTCCTTCAAGATGCATCCTCCGATAAACACCTGAAAGGAAGTTACAGTTGGTCTCCACAGTTTTGTTTCAAGTTCAGTTTATTGTCATTCAACTGTACACATGTATATCGCCAAAAGAAACAATGTTCCCCGGGACCAAGCTGAACAACACAGTACATGTAACTAACATATAAAGTGTTATTACCACAGATAAGTTAGGTTTATGCTTCCTGAAGTGCTAAAGGGAAAGGTGCGCAATGTAAGATTTGTACCTTCCTGCATCGAGAATTCCTTACTTCCATCCTTCTCCATCTTTGAAATCTCCCCACCACCAAGAAATGTTGCCTCAAAAAGGCAACATCTGTCATCCAAGAACTCCACCATCCAGGCCACATCATCTTCTCACAGCTACCGTTGGGCTGGAGCTGTAGAATGAGGAAGTCCCACACCACCAGGTTCAAGAGCAGTGACCTCCCTTCCACCATTCGGTTCTTGAACCAACCGGCACGACCCTAGTCACTACAGTTTAGCAACGATTGTGTTTTCCCTTTCTTGTAAAATTGTGTATAATTTATGTTTGATGTTCTTGTGAATGTTGCTTTTATTTTATTCAGAGGAACAGTCCCTCCTGGCCCTATAAGCGGCACCTCTCGATTAAACCTATGTGACCAATTAACCTACTATCCTGTATGTTTTTGGGATGTGGGAGGAAACCAGAGCACTTGGGGTCAAGGGGAGAATGTACAAACTACGGACAGCGACAGAATCGAACCCGGGTGGCTGGTGTTATGATAGTGTCTCACTAACCACAGCACCATTGTTCCGCTGCTTTTCCATCATGCAGGTTTCTCATTGCAGCTGTGCACACCTGGACTTGTGCATCTAACAAGACACTCAACTTTGATTTCGACACATGGGCAACTTCTGATCTTCCAATCTCAAATTTGAACTCACTCAGTTTCGTCCGCACTTCCCAAACCCCGGCCCATTCACCATCCTATGTGTTGTTGACCTACACTGACTCAAAGTCCAGCAGTAACTCACTCTAAGCCTTTTCCCCAGATTGCTCCACAGGTCCGCACTTTTCCTTAGTTCGTGTTTCTTTATGAGTACAACATAAAGAACAGTTATTTATAGGACAGAAAGAACAGGCCATTCAGCCCACAACTGAACGACTGGACTCCTGATATTCTGTCTGTTGTTCATTTGCCATTTGTGCAATTTGTTCTTTTTATTTTCCACATTGGGTGTTGATGCTTTCTTGGTGGGTACCATAGTGTTTCTTTCTTTCGTGGGTGAATCTCAGGGTATATTCCACAGACATACTTTGATAATAAATGTACTTTAGTTCTTTGAATTTTTAAATCTTGCGCTGAACTACTAACAACATCAAATGACCCCGTCTCTCCAGTTTCTGAAACAGAGCTGCTCCATTCAAGGCAACACCTTGACAAATCTCCTCTGCTCTCTCATGTCCTTCGTATAGTGCAGGAACTGGAGAACTCCAGCTGGGATCTGACCAACATTTTGTATTCAGTGCCTGAATGAAGAACAGAACATAATCCCCTCTGCCTCCTTAGTCACATTATCAGGGTGACATGGTAGCATAGAGGTTAGTGTAATGCTGTTACAGCCCCAGGTTCAAATCCCACCACTGTCTGTAGAGAGTTTGAACATTCTCCCTTTGATCACATGGGTTTCCTCTGGGTGCTCTGGTTTCCTCCCGCAATCCAAAGACATACGGGTTAATTGATCACATGGGTGGAATTGGGCAGCACAGGCTCGTTGGGCTGAAGGGCTGTTTCTCTAAATAAATAAAATAATCTCTTTTCTCCTGCATTCAGTGTCCTAACAAAGAGACAGTGCTCCTTAGGGCTCCAATCACCGTCAAGGATCTCTTAAACATTCACACCAAGATCACTCTGTTTCCTTTCATTCATGGAGAAATGTCCCAGCCTCATTATGTACTTCGAAAATGCATTACCTCCTACTTATCAGGATTAAACTCCATCTGCCAATTTTATCAACTTGTACCTGGGTGTAAGGCTTCAGAGCTCCACCGTTTAATAAACAAACTTGGTTATGAACATTGGGATCTAGCTTGTTTGAGTTGGACCTTTCTCCCAAGGCACGTTTGGGTTGGACTGGCCTGGTCTGGCCTTCAAGTAGGCCTCAGTTTTCCCAACTGTGCCTTATTCATCAACTCATTGACATCAGGTCAAGGATAGCCTTCCCTCTCATCCCCTCTTCCTCACCACGCACCATGATAAACTTCCCTGAACGACATTCCCATGATTTGGATCTCCAACCAAAGCAGAATCTGTCCATGCCCTCTCACCTGCCCAACCAGCTTGGGGTTTCTGGTGTCCGTGATGTCATATTGACGGATGTCACCATGCAGCCAGTTACTGAAGTACAGGAAGCGGTCGTCAAGGGAGAGGAGGATATCGGTGATGAGACCTAAAGCAAAGGCAAGTTCACGTGACAGAGCTTCCTGGCTATCAGGGTAACAAGCACACTAATTTTCCGGTAGATCTGTTCACACACAGAACAGGAGAGATCGCCACCACGTTGATTTCAACTACAATAAAACTCCAATATCCAGAGCGCCTTATTGAAATTGTCAGATCTCTGACATCAGAGACTGCAGATTGTAAAACCTGAAGCAACACACACAAAATGCTGGAGGAACTGGCCGTTGGTAATTAGCTGGGCTCTGAAAACTTGTCCCGCTCCTCACCTGCCTATCACCTACCCCTTGTGCCCCTCTTCCCTTTCTCCCATGGTCCACTTTCCTCTCCTATTAGATTCCTTCTTCTCCAACCCTTTGCCTTTTCCACTTAACACCTCCCAACGACTTATTTAACCCCCACCCCCCATCCACCTGGATTCATCTATCACCTTCCAGCTTGTCCCCCTTCCTTACTGTGGCCTCTTCCCCCCTTCCTTACTGTGGCCTCATCCCCCCTTCCTTACTGTGGCCTCGTCCCCCCTTCCTTACTGTGGCCTCGTCCCCCCTTCCTTACTGTGGCCTCTTCCCCCCTTCCTTACTGTGGCCTCTTCCCCCCTTCCTTACTGTGGCCTCTTCCCCCCTTCCTTACTGTGGCCTCTTCCCCCCTTCCTTACTGTGGCCTCGTCCCCCCTTCCTTACTGTGGCCTCTTCCCCCCTTCCTTACTGTGGCCTCGTCCCCCCTTCCTTACTGTGGCCTCGTCCCCCCTTCCTTACTGTGGCCTCTTCCCCCCTTCCTTACTGTGGCCTCTTCCTCCCTTCCTTACTGTGGCCTCTTCCCCCCTTCCTTACTGTGGCCTCGTCCCCCCTTCCTTACTGTGGCCTCTTCCCTCCTTCCTTCCCAGTCCTGAAGAAGGGTTTCAGCCCGAAATGTTGACTCTTTGTTCATTTCCATGGGTGCTGCCTGACCTGCCGAGTTCCTCCAGTGTTTTGTGTGCATTGCTCTGAAAACTTGCAATCATTCCTCAATCATATCATATAAATATTCAATATTATGTAACTGTCAAACTAGAGTAAACCCATGCCTGGTTACTAGCCTAGCAGCGGCTTCATAAAGTTCCAAGACGGAAGCTTGTCATTGTACATTGACAGGTTAAAGCAGAACATGGGTCCTGAAACTGACCCCACCCTCCTGTCTATGTACGCACTACATGCAGGGTAGAGATTGTGGTGGTGGGGGGGGGGTGGGGGAGTAGGTATGTTCACGTTCCATTGTCATTCAACCATACATGAATATCTATGAATACAGCCAAACGAAACAATGTTCCTCTGGGGCCAAGGTGCAAAACGGTCATATGCAGCACATCTAAGATAGCAGTAAACATGTAGACACACAAAAAAATGTATAGCCCAAGTTCCTGATTCTGTGGGTATTGTTGGCAAGGACAAGCTCACAGGTGTCTACAAATGAATGCAATCCAGCTTGACTCCCACCGAGCAAATACTGGAGGGCAGAATGGATGCCCACCACACTGCCACAAATAATACCGTATTGCGTAGGAATAAGACCATGAGATATAAGAGTAGAATTAGGCCATTTGGCCCATCAAGTCTGCTCTGCCATTTCATCATGGCTGCTCCATTTTCCCTCTCAGCCCCAATCTCTTGCCTTCTTTGCCTTAAGTATATATAAAGACTTGGCCTTCACAGCTGCCTGTGGCAAATAATCTCCACTCTAACATTGTCTCCCCTGATCCTAGACTGTCCCACCATAGGAAACATCCTTTCCACATCCACCCTACCAAGGCCTTTCACCATTCGGTAGGTTTCAATGAGGTCACCCCTCATTCTTCTGAATTCTAGCGAATACAGGCCCAGAGCCATCAAATGCTCTTCATATAACAAGCCATTTAATCCTGGAATAATTTTCATAAACCTCCTTTACACCTGCTCCATTTTCATCACATCCTTTCTAAGATAAGGGGACCAAAACTGCTCACAATATGCCAAGTGAGGCCTCACCAGTGCTTTATACAGTCTCAACATTACATCTTGCTTTTATATTCTAGTCCTCTTGAAGTGAATGCAAACTTTGCATTTGCCTTCTCACCACAGACTCAACAAGCAAATTAACCTCTTGGGAATCTTGCACAAGGATTCACCAGTTCCTTTGTGCTGCAGATTTTTGTATTTTCTCTCCATTTAGAAAATAGTCAACCTTTTCATTTCTTCTACCAAAGGGCACAATCATACACTTCCCAACACTATATTCCATCTACCGTTTCATTGCCCATTCTCCTAATCTAAGTCCTTCAGTAGATCCTCTACTTCCCTCAAAATTACCTGCCCCTCCATCTATCTTTGTACCATCTGCAAAATTTGAAACAAAGCCATCAATTTGTCATCCAAATCATTGACTTTTAACATAAAAAGAATCAGTCCCAACACAGACCCCTGTGGAACACCACTAGTCACCTGCAGCCAATCAGAGAAGGTTCCTTTTATTCTCTCTCTTTACCTCCTGCCTATCAGCCACTGCTTTATCAATGCTAGAACCTTTCCTGTAATACCATGAGCTCGTAGCTTATTAGCAGCCTCACGTGTAGCACCTTGTCAAAGGCTTTCTGAAAATCCAAGCACACAACATCAACTGATTCTCCTTTGTCTATCCTGCTTGTTATTTCTTCATAAACTTGTCAGGCAAGATTTTCCCTTGAGGGAACCATGCTGACTATGGCCTATTTTATCATCTGCCTCCAAGTACCCCAAAACCTCATCCTCAACAATCAACCCTAACATCTTCCCAGCCTCTGAGGCCAGGTGAACTGGCCTATAGTTTCCTTTCTTCTCCCTCTCTCCCTTCTTGAAGAATGGAGCAGTCTTCCAGAACCATTCCAAAAACTTGAAAGATCATTACTAATGACTCCACAATCTCTTCTGCCACCTCTTTCAGAACCCTGGGGTGTACACCATCCGGTCCAGGTGACTTATCTATCTTCAGACCTTTCAGTTTCCCAAGAACCTTCTCCCATTGCCGTTTTGGCATGCATTTCCTGTTTCCTGTTGTAATTTGTAGACTACATTCTTACTACTGTTTGGTGGTCTGTAAACAACTCCCATCAGGGGCTTTTTACCCTTGCAGTTCCTTAGCTTTATCCACAATGATTCAACACCTTCCGACCCTGTCACCTCTTTCTAATGAATTGATTAGATTCTTTTGCCAACAGAGCCAAGCCACCCCCTCTGCCTTCCTACCTATCCTTTCAATACAATGTGTATCCTTGGACATTAAGCTGCCGGCTATAATCCTCTTTCAGCCAACATCATACTTGCCAATCTGTAACTGCGCTATAAGTTCATCTATCTTATTCCATATACTGCACGCATTCAAATATAACATCTTCAGTCCTGTACTCACCCTTTTTGACTTTGTCTGCCTTTTGCATTGCAACTCATCCTGTTGACTGCAGTTTTGTCCTATCACAGCCTCTCCTTGCTACCAGTCTTACTATACATTGCCTCTGTTTGTAAACCAACTACCTCATCTTCAGCACTCTCACTCTTGTTTCCATCCCCCGCCAAATTAGTTCAAACCCTCCCGATCAACTCTGGCCACCTGTCCACAAGGATACTGGACCCCCTTGGGGTTAGGTATAATCTGTCCCTTTTGTACAGGTCATAGCTTCCCCAGAAGAAATCCTAATGATCCATAATGCTGAATCCCTGCCCCCTGCACCAGTTGCTCAGCCACACATTCAACTGCCAAACCATCCTATTCTTACCCTCGCTGACATGTGGCACAGGAAGCAATCCAGAGTTTACTGCCCTGGAGGTCTTGTTTCCCAACTTTCTACCTAGTTACCTGAAATCTCTCTTCAGGACTTCCTCACCTTGTCTACCTATGCCATTGATGCCAATATGCACCAAGACTTCTGGCTGCTCCCATTGCCATGGACCCGACCCGAGACATCCCTGATCCTCGTACCAGGGAGGCAACATTCCATCCGAGGGTCTCCATTGCACCCTCTCTTCCTCTGACAAAGGAATCTCTCATCAACTCTGCAGTCCTCTTCACCTCTCTGCTCTTCTGAGCCACAGCACCAGACTCAGTGTCAGAGACCCGGTCACTGTGGCTTTTCTCTGTAGATCCTCAACAGCATCTGAAGTTGTATATTTATTATTGAGGAGAAGGATCACAGCTGTACACTGCACTGGCTGTGCATTTCCCCTTCTCCAGACAGTCACCCACTTACCTGTCTCCTGCAGTCTACCTCCCTGTAGCTCCTGTCTATCGCCTCCTCATTCTCCTGTATGTCCAAGGTCATCGAGCTGCAGCTCCAGTTCCTTAATACGTTCTCTCAGGAGCTGCAGCACAGTGCACCTGGTGCAGACGTGTTTTTCTGGGAGAATGGAGGTCTTGCAGACTTCCCTCATCCCACGCACAGTGCAGGACACATCCCGGGAGCCATTCTCATGACACTATCTATGCCCTAACAGATAAGGATGAACAAAAAAGAAGAGGGGGGGAAGAGGAGGAAAGAGAAAGTTGCAAGGTACTTTTACATCACCCAAGCCTGTTGAGCCAAAGCCACGTTAAACTCTGGCATATTCCAAATGACTGGCTGCTCTGTTTGCACTGACCCTTTCTAATGAATCCTTCCTGCTGATTGGTCCCTCCTCAACTCAGAGAAAATGCCCCAAAACTCTGCCTTTAAAATCTCAATGCCGTACTGATTAAAAGGTAGTTCTTTTTACACACCACTGACTTCAATTGTCAGAGAAAACTGGCTTGAAGCTCTGCTTTTTACATCTTGAATTCAGACCTGACTGAAAGATAGCTCTTTTTACGCAATGCCGCTTGCTGATTGGTCACTGCTCAGTCCAGAGAAAAATGCCACAAAACTCTGCCTTTAACATCTCAAATGAAAACTTTGGGTCAGGAAGCATTTCAGGCTTCGGCATGGACTAGATGGGCCAAAGGGCCTGTTTCTGTCAAGCCGAGGAGTGGTAGTGGGGACAGGCTCCCACTACCTAAAAGTGCTCCTCACGGCATGCGCCTCAAATAGCCACTGCTTTTGCCAACCAAGTCCAACTCCTGGCCTTTTTTTTAATTAATCAAATTTTTAGAAAATTACAAAGAATAAATGTAATGATAAAAAAGTAAGAGAGAGCAAAAACTCCTGGCCTTCCTGCGTTGGCCCGAAACTTGATGGTCTGCCAGCACACGGAGATGTCCGTGGGGGAATGCTGCCGACTGGCACATTCTCGGCTGCAGGAGTACGTGCTGAGGGACGCACTCAAACTCGGTGCAGCCACCGCAAGGGTCCGGTGGGGAAGGACCACAGTCTAGGGTCCTTCACCCGTGGGAGTTGAGGGGTGGGTGGCCGGGTGAATACCCCGAAACCACTGTATGTAAGTATGGAATAACAGAGTGCCACCTGGGTGGCAAAAGTGTGGGAATGTAAAGACTGTAATGGAAACATTTGTAAAGGACTGAGAGTCATTGAATGGTTTATTATACCTATTTTTATTTTTGAATAAAGTATATTTTGCTTTTAAAAAAAAGAACTTTGAAAATGTAAAGATAGTAATGGTACCAACTGAAAAGAATTGAAAGTCATTGAATGGTTATTGTATATAATTTTATTTTTGAATAAAGTATATTTTGTTTAATAAAAAAAACCCTCTAAGCCCAGTGGAACTGGTTCTACTGACAGGAGAAGGAACAAAGGCGGGTCCTGGGGCCTTAAAACCAGTGCTTCGGGTAGATGGAGCTTGTCAGCCTGGGAAGGCAGTCCATCTAAGACAGGGAAAACTCTGATTTCAAACCTCTACTGCCTTGCAGCCATACTCACTCATGGGAAAGGCTGTGAGAGTAAACCTGAGGACAAATCCAGAGCTGGAGTCCCTAAGGCAGTCCGACGTTGCCTTCAACCTCGTTCTGGCAACACCTGCAACGATAGTGGGGCCAAGCTGTATCAGCCCTTGCCCTCCGCTTGGACAACATCGGTGTTGCGGAGAGGGGAGACACTGCATGGGCAATTGCATACAACCTTGCCCAGGCCTGCAACCTGGAGAGGACGCAGATCCATGGTCTCGCAAGACTCATGTTGCCACACGCTTCTCCATGATTCTATTAATTCTAGGATTAGTAACCCCCCTGTTGATGTCGGCTTGTGATGAAGAATAGGTTTGTTGTGAAGATGAGCCCCAGACTCCGTGTGAATTCTATCTACAACTGTCATGGTGTAAGACTGCCGATGTGAGGTTTTTCCACTTGCCTGGCATTTCTGGCAGCATCCAGCCTTCGACTTTCTTCGCAGGAACAGTGATGACTTTCTTGGCATCCCAGCCTCCTTTCTGTGGGAATGGGAGGGGAATCAGAGTGAAAAATCAAAATGAGAATCTGCAAGATGCCACAAATTTAAGATAAGATCGAGATTCAGATTCATTTCTTCATCACGTGGACATCGAGACATACATCTCTCACTGCCATCCACCCACACGAGCAGACAGTCCCCCAACCCCAGGACAGGCCACATCCGGCCTCCAGCAGGCTCACTGACTCCTAGATATTGGACCTTTGACTTTCCCAGTGGACGCGCAGACCCAGAGGCGCATCAGCCCACGTTCTGCCTACTCCCATCAACTCATACCAGGTCATACCCCAACCATCCGTGTACCTATCCAAAACTCTCTTAAATGTTGCAGTCATGGCCACATCCACCACTTTCACTGGCAGCTGATTCTACACTCTCACCTGCCTCTGTCTGAAGAAGATTCTCCTCAGGTTTAAATAAAGTTCAAAGTAAATTTTATTGTCAGGCACATATACATCACCTCGCATTTTCTTGTGGGAACACTCAGCAAATCTATAGAATAGTAACAGGATCAATGAAAGATAACCGGAGTGAGAGGACAACAGACTGTGCAAATGCAAATATAAATATATAGCAATAAATAACTAGAGCATGAAATGATGAGGTAAAGGATCCTTAAAGTGGAATAATTGGTTGTGGGAGTATCTCAATGGATGGGCAAGTGGGTGTAGTTATCTCCTTTGGTTCAAGAGCCTGATGGTTGAGAGGTGGTAACTGAGTCCTGAGGCTCTTGTGCTTTTACCTGATGGCAGCAGTGAGAAAAAGCATTCTCCATATCCATTTGCCTCTCTTACCTTATCTCCTCACCTGCACGTCACCTCCCTCTGGTCTCCTCCCCCTTCCCTTTCTTCCATGGTCTTACCATCTTTCCTGTAGTGGCAGAGCGGTGCCCCTTGCACGTTATTTTATTCTGCGTTCTGCTTTGCCTTTTACTACCTCGGTGTACTGATCTATGGCATGGTGTGCCATGCACAACTGTACTTCACTGTTCTGATAACACTGAACCCATAATAATACCGAGACGTCGTGCTAATGCGTGGGCCTACCTCTGTCTTGTAAAAGCGGAAGACACAACTGCTCAAAGCACAGCCGACCATCCCCTCTGTGGCGCTGGGCTCGTGGAGGAAGCGGATTTCCAGGGGAATGGACCCGTCCTTGCCGAGATCGATGGTCTGTATGCGCGTGTGTTTATTCCAGTCCCAAACGTGAAGGCTGTGCCCGTAGTGTCCTACAAGAAGCAAATCCCACCTTGCCATGAAAACCTTTACTACAGTAGTACCTTTAGTACTTTCAAACCACGTACACTCAGTGACTACTTCATCGGGTGCCTCCTGTGCCTAATAACGGGCCACTCAGGGTATGTTCATGGTCTTCTGCTCCTGTAGCCCATCCACTTCAAGGTTCAAAGTGTCCTTTAACCAGTCTGGCCTCTCTCATTAACAAGGTGCTTTTGGAACAGTTCAGTGATGGGGAGAGTGAAGGTATCCCCTCTAGTTCAGAAGTGTTTCTGTAGGGTCACGAGTTTGGAAATCAGGTCGTTTGTAACCCTGTGCAGCCCTGTATTCTGATCTCACGGATGCAGGGTGAATACGAGGACTGATTGATAAGTTTGTGGCCTAAGGTAGAAGGAGTGAAGTTTAGAAAACCTTGCACATTTATTTTTCAACATAGTCCCCTCCTACATTTACACACTTAGTCCAGCAATCGTGGAGCATACGGATCTTGGACCTCCAGAAAATGTCCATGGCAGGGTGATTGATAAGTTTGTGGCCTAAGGTAGAAGGAGATGAGTTATACAGCTCTCGTTACGTGTACATGCAGTTCAACTCTTTGAGTGATTATGCAGAAAGTTTGAAGTTAACTCATCTTCTACCTTAGGCCACAAAACATAGAAACATAGAAAACCTGCAGCACAATACTGGTCCTTCGGCCCACAGAGTTGTGCCAAACACGTCCCTACCTTAGAAATTACTAGGCTTACCCACAGCCCTCTATTTTTCTAAGCTCCATGTACCCATCCAAAAGTCTCTTAAAATACCCTATCATATCAGCCTCCATCACCATTGCTGGCAGCCCATTCCATGCACTCACCACTCTCTGAGTAAAATACTTACTGCTGACATCTCCTCTGAACCTACTCTCCAGCACCTTAAACCTGTGTCCTTTTGTGGCAACCATTTCAGACCTAGGGAAAAAGCCTCTGACTATTCTGTTACGTACTCGTGACATATGACAGTGGTGCCCTTGTCACATGACTGGGGTTAAAGTTATACTGGACTTGAGGTAATGGTCTTGTGATGGTAGAATGACGTCATTTTCCCGCCAGTAGAGATCATGTGACAGGTTTTTTTTTTACAGGGTATAAAAGGAAGACCCCACCTTGTGAGGAGGGGCAGTTCGTGGCTGGATTTGCAAAGTTGACTTCATGCCACTGCGTGTTTTAAGTGATGACGCAGTTTAGTTGAAGGATGAAGTTTTTATCTAATGCCTAAAGTTTAAAAGGTCATTGCCAGCAGGTTTTTTACGATTCTGCTAGTTCGAGACAGTGGAGAGTGAAGATCAAAGTTTGGGTGTTAAAGATCGAGGAGAATCGCTTTCTATGGTGAAACGGGTTTTGACCTTTTTGTTTGATCCTTATATGGAAGGATTTCATTGACTATCTTCGTGTTAATCCCTGGGCAACCAGAAAGGATTGAAGGTTGTGAGGAAGGAAAGGTCAGTGCCTTTAAGCCGTTCCGTTTCGTAAATTCTTCATGAGAAGTTCGACGTCGGAGATCGAAGCCAAGCGACGTGAAAGAGAATTTAAATCATCTTATAAAGTCTCTCCTTTTAAATGGACTGTGAGCATATCGAACTTTTGGCAATACCACTTTAAAGAACTGTTTTTGCAAAATCGCTTTAAGAACTGTTTGGGCTGCTGCACCGCAGTTTGTTTCCGGTTACGTTAGTGTTTGGTTACTTTTTGGGGGAGGGGGGGTTTCTGTGTTTAATAAACGTGTTGTTTGTTATAAGAAACCCTTGCCAAACTCATATATTTACTGTTGCCTGAATACGTAACAATTCACACAATCAATGCCTCTCATCATCTTATACACCTTTATCAGGTCACCTCTCATCCTCCGTTGTTCCAAGGAGAAAAGGCCGAGTTCACTCAATCTATTCTCATAAGGCATGCTCCCCAATCCAGGCAACATCCTTGTAAATTTCCTCTGCACCCTTTCTATGGCTTCCACATCCTTCTTGTAGTGAGGCGACCAGAACTGAGCACAGTACTCCAAGTGGGGTCTGACCAGGGTCCTATATAGCCGCAACATTACCTCTCAGCTCCTAAATTCAATTCTGATTGATGAAGGCCAATACACCGTACGTTTTCTTAACCACAGAGTCAACCTGCGCAGCTGCTTTGAGTGTCCTGTGGACTCGGACCCCAAGATCCCTCTGATCCTCCACACTGCCAAGAGTCTTACCATTAATACTACATCCTGCCATCATATTTGACCTACCAAAATGAACCACCTCACACTTACCTGGGTTGAACTCCGTCTGCCACTTCTCAGCCCAGTTTTGCATCCTATCAATGTCCCGCTGTAACCTCTGACAGCCCTCCACACTATGCACAACACCTCCAACCTTTGTGTCATCAGCAAACTTACAAACCCATCCCCCCACTTCCTTATCCAGGTCATTTATAAAAATCAAGAAGAGTAAGGGTCCCAGAACTGTCCGTGAGGCACTCCACTTGTCACTGACCTCCAAACAGAATATGACCTGTCTACAACCACTCTTTGCCTTCTGGGGGCAAGCTAGTTCTGGATCCACAAAGCAATGTCCCCTTGCCTCCTTACTTTAGAAAGTATCAATCACCCCTGATAAGTTATTAACTGATGAGTTATCTAGGATTGAATCGACGTGTTGCTGGCATTGCAGCTCAGTGGACCAGTGGGGCCTGTTACACACTGTGTCACAAATAATTAATAAAATAGAGGGCGGGGGTGTGAGTGTGTGTGTGTGTGTGTGTGTGTGTGTGTGTGTGAGTGTGATAGTGTGTGTGTGTGTGTGAGTGTGAGTGTGAGAGAGTGTGAATATGTGTGTTTGGGAGAGAGTGGGTGTGAGTGAGTGTGTGTGTTTGTCTGTGTGTATTTATGTGTGTGTGAGTGTGCGAGTGTGTGGTTGTGAGAGTGTGTCTGAGAGAGTGCATGTGTATGTATGTGTGAGAAAGAGAGGAATCTGTGTGTTTGTGAGTGTGTCTATATAAGTGTGCAGGAGTGTGTTTCTGTAAGTGTGTCTGTGTAAGTTTGTGTGTGTATATGTGGGTGACAGTGTGTGGAATGGAGACAAGGTGTCGTGTTTGTGTAGAATTGGTTGTTTGATTGTTGGCATGGATTCAGATTTCCATATCTCTGAGTCCAGAAGGAGGAACGTTTAGAGCAGGGTTTTACGTTATCACGCACTCACCAGCTTCAACATCTTCCAATTTAAATCCGTAGGCAAGGGCTTTGGGTGTGCCCCATTCTGAGCTGATCATGACATTGTGCCGCGGCTGGTACCAG
This sequence comes from Hypanus sabinus, assembly GCF_030144855.1. NCBI lineage: Eukaryota > Metazoa > Chordata > Chondrichthyes > Myliobatiformes > Dasyatidae > Hypanus > Hypanus sabinus. The sequence goes on along the minus strand of NC_082714.1, from coordinate 92,217,469 downwards.
AAGTCATACCCGAAAGGAGCCGCGTCACCCTCGCGTTCCCAGTTCCCCTTCACTTCAAACGTCTCGCCATCCAGTAACACAAAGCCACCTGTTTGACAAGGCAGAGGAGAATCAAAGAGGGGGCACCGGTTAGTGCAACACTATTACAGCTCGGGGGCTCAGAGTTCAATGCCAGCATCCTCTGTAAGGAACCTGTGCATCCTCCCTGTGGAATGTGTGGCTTTCCTCTGGGTGCTCCAGTTTCCTTCCACAGTCCAAAGACGTACCGGTTAGTAGGTTAATTGCTCATTGTAAGCTGTCGCGTGATTAGATTAGTGTTAAATCAGTGGATTGCTAGTGGCACATTTTATTGCATATACATATTATTGTGTGTAACTCTCTCACCAGGGCTCATATACAGACGTGGCTTGTTAGCTAACTCTGCTAACAGCCACGGGACTCAACGGTGAGAAGGCCATTTCTCATAAGCAATACGTCTCGGGTCGGTATCATTAGGGATTTAACCAATCAGGAACATCGTGATGGTCTGATTAAGGGAATTTCAATCTGAGCGAATGCTGTGTAAATCCTGCCCATACACAGGCCAGAAATGACAGATCGTGCACCAACATAAAATTATAAAGAAAGCATATTTAACAAATTTTTCAACTTTAACAGTTACAGAAAAAGAAAAGGAAAATGAATGTTAAATGGAGTTAAATCAGTCCAAGATGCAAATAAACGTTGGAGCTTGTTCTGGAGACGGTGAGGGGGTGTCTCTTTTCTCACACACTGGTCTACATGAAGGCACCCACCGCACTCCAAGCTTCCCCTGAAGACGATCTCAAATGAAATGTCTCTCTCTCAGGAGCCATTCATCAGCACAAAGCACTTCTTCCAACGGCATTCTGCAGCCAATTCCTTCGTCCAAAAGACCCGAAACGAGACTACCATCCTTCAGAAAACTCTTCCCCACAGCTCTCTGGCACATCCCTCAATCCTGATTGGCTGATGCACATTCTTAAGTTGGACAATATGGCTCCTCATCTTCAGCTGAAGCCAAAACGTTCTTACTAGCAGGTCGCACTGCTTTCACAGAAAACCGTGAAGCTCTCACAGCATCACAGCAGAAATCTTAACCAGGCCATTACTTATGTATTGCAATGTCCTGCTGCCACAAAACAACAAGTTTCATGACATCTGCCGGTGATATTAAACATGATTCTAACTGCGTTGGGCAGAAGGAATGCCTATAAGGAGGGATGGACCTATGCCTTCTCAGCTGATGAATAGTTGAAAGAGGTTGTTTGCTGTAATAAGAATTAATATTGTCATTAAGAATAGGAGGAGGTATTTGAAGAACTTGTTGAGGTTGGGGTCTGAGTGTATGTATCAAAAGGCAAATTCTGGGATGGATCAAGTAGAGGGCCACTGGAGTAAAGATGATAGAATAAGTATCAAATTTAAAGCTTATGTTAATGTCAAGGTTCCTATGTTAATTCAGTTTCAGTTGGTTGTGATGGATTCTACCACCAGGCTCAAGGACAGCTTTGCACTCACTGTTACCAGACTCCTGAATCATCCCTTGACCTCATCATCTTTCTTCTCATGACCTTTCACCTTACTGCCTGCCTGCGCTACATTTCTGGTACTGCCACGCTTTATTCTGTTTCTGTTGTTGCTTTTCCTAGCACTCTCTCAGTTCGCCCTTGCAAAGAGCTTATCTGTACGGCCAGCACGCACAACAAAGTTTTTTTATTGTGCACATGCCAATAGTAAACCAGCCTTGAACAGACTTCAGACATATCCTGCCTTTTGTGACAGACAGAGCGAAGGTGCTTGATGAAGTGAATCCTCCGATCTGTGTAGGGTCTCTCTGATGTAGTGGAGGCTGCGCCAGGGGCACCAGACACACTGCAAAACTGACTTTGTTCAAAACATATTTCTTGCTTCTTGCCCAGAAGGTGCAGTTTCGCATTATGAAAATCATGACGCAGACTGTTTCCTGGGAGGGCGGCATGGTAGCGTAGCGGTTAGCGCAAAGCTTTTACAGCTTGGGGTGCGAGAGTACAGAGTTCAATTCCTGCGCTGTCTGTAAGGAGTTAGTACATTCACCTCGTGACGGCACGGACAGCAGTTCTCCCACGGTCCAAGTGCGTATGGGTCAGTAGGTGAATCGGTCATTGTAAATTGTCCTGTGATTAGGCCAGGGTTGTTGGACAATGTGGCTCTTTGGACCGGAAGAGCCTGTTCCATGTTGTATCGTTAAATAAATAAAACAAGACTTCCGGTAAGATGGCGATCGTTTAATTGCTCCGAACGTTTGCTCCATTATTCTTCTTACCTTTGCACTATATGCCTCCCTTCTTAAACCTTAGTGAGGTACTTTATTAGTTCTCTTTTACCTGCCTGCGAACACATCTATCTTATAACGGCTACCAAAAGTACTAAAACCGGGAAAAAGGAAACTTCTACGGCTTTGCCGGCTGACATTCTCGCTGTTCTGGAACAACATCGACAAGATACTTTAATGGATTTTAGAACTGAATTTAGAACTTCTTTCAACCAGCTGAATGTTAGAATAAGTGCTCTAGAATTAATAAAATCCATCTCCAAAAATCTAAAAAAGAGGGTGGCATGGCTTTACCTAACTTTTGTTTATATTATTGGGCAGCTAATATACGTTGTGCTACCTTTTGGTCTTTCTTCCATAGACAACCTGAGTGCCCTAACTGGGTGGCAATGGAGTTGAGCTCCATTAAAGAATTATCTATCTCTGCACTTCTTGGCTCTGCACTCCCCAGTAGTTTGTCCAGATTAATAGCTAATCCTCTTGTGAGACACACTTTGCGTATATGGGCTCAGTTTAGGAAATGCTATGGTTTCCATGGTTTTTCCGTTTCCAGCCCTGTCGTACATAATCACCTTTTTTTACCTACTACGTACGATTCAGCATTACAGGTTTGGTATAGGAAGGGCATTAGACATTTTGAAGATCTTTTCATTGATAATCGCTTCGCTTCTTTTCAGCAGCTCTCTGTTAAGTTCAATCTGCCCAATGCTCATTTTTTCAGATATCTCCAAATTAGACACTTTATTGCTCCTTTAATTCCTAACTTTCCTGAAATGCCTGCGAAAAATGCTATGGACTTATTTCTTTCCATTAATCCACTAGGTAAAGGTTTAATATCAATTATTCAAGATAAATTAGTAGCCTTACGACGGGCCCCTGTGGATAAAATTAAAATGGCATGGGAGCAGGATCTAAATATCTCCTTATCTGATGAGAGCTAGGAGTCGATTCTCAAATCAGTTAACTCAACCTCTCTTTGTGCTCGCCATTGCCTTTTACAGTTTAAGATTGTTCATAGAGCCCATATGTCTAAATCTAAACTATCTCGATTCTACCCTGACAGTAGTCCGCTCTGTGATAAATGCAAGAGGGGCGTGGCCTCTCTCATTCATATGTACTGGTTCTGTCCTAGCTTGGAGAAATTTTGGAAAGATGTCTTCACTACGTTATCGTATATTCTGAATCAACACCTAGAACCTTAATTGCTTTGTTCGGTTTCTGGGGCGAGACAGATTTACGTCTGAGTCCGACCAAATGCCGAATATTATCCTTTGCCTCTCTCCTGGCTAGACGCTTGATCCTCCTTAGATGGAGAGATGTTGCCCCGCCCACTCATGCTCAATGGTTTAATGACATTATGGCCTGCTTGGACCTCGAAGAAAATCATTATTCAGTTCTTAATTTGGACCTAAAGTTCCATAAGGTCTGGGGACCTTTTATCGAGTACTTTCATAACCTTCCTCTTGACTAGGGTTTTTTTTCTTTTCAGTCCCTTGCTTTCAGCTCCTTTTTTTTTCTGGTAGTAGGCATTACTATCCTCTGTTGCTAAGTGTATTCACAGTCTGGGAGTTTGATTGTCCTGATTTATATTCTCTATATTGTGTTGTGGTTGGTCTGGAGTTTTTTTTTTGTGTTGTGGGGCTTGGGGAGGATACTAAGTTTACTTGTCTTCAATTTAGGTGCTTTTTTTAAAATTCTCTTTCTCTGTATTGTAGCGGTGTGCTACACGCAGCGCTAAAATTACGACACGGAGTCGGTAACTGCAGTCGAAGGAAAAACTTTATTCGAAATCCTCAGCCTCACTTTTAAGCCTCTCTCGACCTGCCCCCCCGTGGCGCAGAGGCTCCAAAGCTCTGTGCTCGCAAACCCCCGTAGGCTATCTAATTGTGAGCTGGTTCGGATGTGCCAGGAAATGGGTCGCCACATAACCCCCCCCCCCCAGAACCGGCGATACACCCCCCAATGTCCACAGTCTGGGCCAGAACCTGCTTGGGAGGTCGGCCTCTGCGCCGAGGTGCCGGAAACTCGTCCGGTTGCGCCAGGTCCACATGGGCCGGTTTGAGGCGGTCCACCGTGAAAACCTCCTCTTTTCCCCCCAACGTCCAGCACGAATGTGGACCCGTTGTTCCGGAGCACCATAATCGGCCCCTCGTATGGCCGCTGCAGCGATGGCCGATGCCCGCCCCTTCGTACAAACACAAACTTACAGTTTTGTAGGTCTTTGGGTACGCAGGTCGGGTGCCGCCCGTGCTGTGAAGTGGGTATGGGGGCCAGGTTACCGAGCTTCTCGCGTAGTCTGCCCAGGACTGCTGCGGGATCTTCCTCTTGCCCCCGTGGGGCTGGTAGGAACTCCCCGGGGACGACCAGGGGCGCGCCGTATACCAACTCAGCCGACGAGGCATGCAGGTCGTCCTTGGGCGCTGTGCGGATGCCGAGTAGGACCCAGGGAAGCTCGTCCACCCAGTTGGCTCCTCGCAGGCGGGCCATGAGGGCCGACTTCAGGTGACGGTGGAAACGCTCCACTAGCCCGTTCGACTGTGGGTGGTAGGCAGTGGTGTGGTGCAGCTGAGTCCCCAAAAGGCTGGCCTTAGCTGACCACAGGCTGGAGGTGAACTGGGCGCCTCTGTCGGAGGTAATGTGGGCCGGTACACCAAAGCGAGATATCCAGGTGGCGACCAGGGCTCGGGCGCAAGATTCGGAGGTGGTGTCGGTGAGCGGGACCGCCTCTGGCCATCTTGTGAACCGGTCCATGATAGTCAGGAGGTAACGCGCTCCGCGCGACACTGGTAGGGGGCCCACGATATCCACATGAATGTGGTCGAAATGCCGGTGGGCGGGATGGAACTGCTGCGGTGGGGCTTTGGTGTGCCGCTGCACCTTGGCCGTCTGGCAGTGCATGCACGTTCTGGCCCATTCACTGACCTGTTTGCGGAGTCCGTGTCAAACGAACCTGCTGGAAACCATCCGGACAGTTGTCCGGATGGAGGGATGCGCCAAGTTATGAATGGAGTCGAAAACACAGCGCCGCCAGGCTGTCGGGACGACGGGACGGGGCTGGCCGGTGGCGACGTCACAGAGTAGGGTCCTCTCACCCGGGCCCACGGGGAGGTCCTGGAGCTGCAAACCGGAGACTGCGGTTCTGTAACTCGGAATCTCCTCATCCGCCTGATGCGTCTCTGCCAGTGCCTCAAAGTCTACCCCTTGGGAAAGGGCATGAACGGTAGGGTGAGAGAGCGCATCCGCCACGACATTGTCCTTACCCGAGACGTGCCGGACATCCGTCATGTATTCAGAGATGTAGGACAGGTGGCGTTGCTGGTGGGACGACCAGGGGTCGGACGCTTTCGTAAACGCAAAGGTAAGCGGGTTGTGGTCCGTGAACGCGGTGAAGGGCCGACCTTCTAGGAAGTACCTGAAATGCCGGATTGCCAGGTAGAGCGCCAACAGTTCCCAGTCGAAAGCACTGTACTTAAGCTCGGGTGGCCACAGGTGTTTGCTGAAAAACACCAGGGGTTGCCAGCGACCTGCGATGAGTTGCTCCAGCACCCCACCGACTGCCGTGTTAGATGCGTCCACTGTGAGGGCGGTAGGGGCGTCCATTCTGGGATGTACTAGCATCGCGGCGTTCGCCAAAGCTTCCTTCGTTTGAACGAAAGCGGTGGCGGACTCCTCGTCCCAGGTAATGTCCTTGCTTGGACCCGACATCAGGGCGAACAGGGGGCGCATGATCCGGGCAGCGGAAGGGAGGAAGCGGTGGTAGAAATTGACCATACCTACGAATTCCTGAAGGCCTTTGATCGTGGTGGGTCGGGGAAAGTGGCGGACCGCATCTACCTTAGCGGGCAGAGGGGTTGCCCCGTCTTTAGTAATCCTGTGGCCCAGGAAGTCAATGGTATCGAGTCCTAACTGGCATTTGGCGGGGTTGATTGTAAGACCGTACTCACTCAGTCGGGCGCAGAGTTGACAGAGGTGGGACAGATGCTCCTGACGACTGCTGCTGGCTATGAGGATGTCATCCAAATAGATGAAGTCCAGGTCCCGTCCCACCACGTCCATTAACTGCTGGAACGTCTGTGCGGCATTCTTCAGGCCGAATGGCATGCGGAGGAACTCGAAAAGGCCAAACGGGGTGATGAGAGCCGTTTTGGGGACGTCGTCAGGATGCATCGGGATTTGATGGTACCCTCGGACGAGGTCTACCTTGGAGAAGATCCGTGCGCCGTGCAGGTTTGCTGCAAAGTCCTGAACGTGCGGCACAGGGTAGCGGTCCGGTGTGGTAGCCTCGTTCAGCCTGCGGTAGTCGCCACACGGTCTCCAGCCTCCCGTCGCTTTGGGCACCATGTGCAGGGGGGAGGCCCATGGGCTGTCGGACCGCCGGATGATCCCCAATTCCTCCATCCTCTGGAATTCCTCCTTCACCAGTCGGAGCTTGTCCGGGGGAAGCCGCCGAGCGGGGGCGTGGAGGGGTGGTCCCTGGGTCGGGATGTGGTGCTTTACGCCGTGCCTGGGCATGGCCGCTGTGAACTGCGGTTCCAGAACCGAAGGGAAATCCGCCAGGACCCTGGTGAAGTCGTTGTCGGACAGCGTGATGGAGCCGTGGTGAGGGGCTGGCAACTGGGCTGCACCCAGGGAGAACGTCTGAAAGGTCTCGGCGTGTACCAGTCTCTTCCTGGGCAGGTCGACCAGTAGGCTATGAGCCCGCAAAAAATCCGCACCCAGAAGCGGTTGGGCTACGGCGGCCAGTGTGAAGTCCCACGTGAACTGGCTGGGGCCGAACTGTAGCTGCACCTGACGGGTGCCATAGGTCCTTACTGTGCTGCCATTCACGGCCCTCAGGGGGGGACCCGGTGCCCTGCTGCGGGTGTCGTAACTCGTCGGAGGTAAAACGCTGATCTCAGCCCCAGTATCGACCAAAAACCGGCGTCCCGACCTTCTGTCCCACACATACAGGAGGCTATCCCGATGACCAGCCGCCGTAGCCATCAGCGGTGGCTGGCCCTGGCGTTTCCCGGGAACTTGCAGGGCGGGCGACAACGGTAGGATTCCGCGCCCCACCGCTGGTGGTAGAAGCACCAGTGTTCATTGGGCCGGGGGTTGGCGGGCTCTGCGGCCGGGCCTGGACTGGTTTGCTGCCGGGAGCGTGGCTGGGAGATCTGTGCGATGGACGCCCCGCTCACCTTTTTGGCGTTCCACAGCAAGTCCGCCCGGGCTGCCACCTTCCGGGGGTCACTGAAATCCGCGTCGGACAGCAGCAGGCGTATGTCCTCGGGCAGCTGCTCCAGGAATGCCTGCTCAAACATGAGGCAGGGTGTGTGTCCGTCGGCGAGAGACAACATCTCATTCATTAAAGCAGATGGAGGTCTGTCGCCCAAGCCTTCCAGGTGCAGTAAACGGGCAGCCCGCTCGCGCTGTGAGAGTCCGAAAGTCCTGAGGAGCAGAGCTTTGAATTCTGTGTACTTGCCGTCTGCCGGGGGCGACTGTACGAACTCCGCGACCTGGGCCGCTGTGTCCTGGTCGAGGGAGCTCACAACGTAGTAGTAGCGGGTGTCTTCTGAGGTGATCTGGCGAACGTGGAATTGGGCTTCGGCTTGCTGGAACCATAGGTTCGGGCGCTGTGTCCAGAAACCCGGCAGTTTCAACGAAACCGCATGAACAGAGGCGGCGTCGGTCATTTCTGGTCCAAAAATCGTTTGGACCGTCGGGGTCACCAATTGTAGCGGTGTGCTACATGCAGCACTAAAATTATGACACGGAGTCGGTAACTGCAGTCGAAGGAAAAACTTTATTCGAAATCCTCAGCCTCACTTTTAAGCCTCTCTCGACCTGCCCCCCGTGGCGCAGAGGCTCCAAAGCTCTGTGCTCGCAAACCCCCGTAGGCTATCTAATTGTGAGCCGGTTCGGAAATGGGTCGCCACAGTATCATATTGTCATTGTATGCTTAATTTTGCACTGTATTAATGTTCCTCATTGTGATTTGGGGTTTTTTAAATCTGTAAAATGTATTAAAAAACTAATATAAAAAAAATCCAGCTGATTGTCAAATTGGATCAGATTAGTGCTAGAGTGGATGATCATGCTGAACATTTATCTCGCGTTGACGTAACTTCTGAAGATTTAAAACGTCGTGTTCAATACCTTGAAACTCTCTGCTCTCTGCAACCTAGAGGAGAAGAATAGTAAATTTTTTTCCAAACTGGTGGATCTTGAAAATCGGAGCAGATGTCGCAATCTACGAATTCTTGGTTTGCCAGAGGCCACCGAAAAGGGCTCTCCCGTTGAATTTTTTCCTAAGTTTCTCTGTGAGATTTTCGGGAAAGAATTTCTTCCGACTCCACCTGAGCTTGAAAGGGCACACAGGATCTATGTCCCTCGAGCAACTCTGGGTTCCCGCCCACGGCCGGTAATTTTGTGCTTTCATCAATACCAGGTGAAAAACCGTTTGATTATGGAGGCACGCCACAGAGGTACTTTTGCTTTTCAAAATACGGTCATTTGTTTTGTGGAGGATTTTGCCCCCCAGGTTCTGAAGATGCGTGCTGAGTTTAAAGGTGTAATGAAAGTGCTTTTTGATCGCGGATTCAGACCCTCTCTCCGAAATCCAGCCGATCTTTGAATTACACTTACTACTGGAGATTATAAGTGGTTTAAATCAGTGAAGGAGGCTGAGGCATTTGTTGGAAGTCTTCCAGCCACCTCGTCTTCTTCGGAACCAGCCTGACCCTCTAAAATGGTTGATAAGCACTTCTCGAAGTAAAACTATTTTTTCCGAACTCAGACTTTACTTGAATAATTCAGTCATTATCTATTGAAACTCTGAGGGCTGTAGACAATCTCTCCCTGGTCTTGGTGCGTTTTTTCTAAATAGATAATTTAAGTTTAATGTTTCCCTGCGAACTTTTAGATTTTACCTGTGTAATCTATTTTATTTTTGTATAACCTTATCTATAGAGAACTACAACTGTCTTTAACTTGTTTTGGAGGTTTGGAGTTTTTCTTGAAGGCCTCCCTATTGGTTGATTCATAGTTTAAGTTTTGCTTTTTTTTCTGTAAATTGTTGATAAGGACTCTCTTTGAATTTTATAATTTCCCCCTTTTCTCCCTCCCTTTTTTTTCTTTTAATCTTTTATAATTTTTCGCGGGTAGGGTTAGTTTTAGTTTTCTTCTGATTTTCTTTGTATTAAGTTTTATATTTCTGTTGAAGTTGTTCCTATTTGTAATTCTGTTTTCTAGTGCATAAATTAGTTATTATTTGCTGTATTATTTATACAGAACTTTTGTTAACGACACAGAACTGGAAGTCATACTTGGGTTAATTTTTTTGGTAGAGCTAGCTGCTTTTTTAGGTAGCCGTCTAATTTTGGGTTGCGAGGTGGGGGTGGGTTCTCCAGTTCCAACACTACTCACTGTTTCTTTTGTTTTCCTTTGTTATTCAGGATGTGTCTCTGTTTTGATTCTACGGATCTATGTTTACATTTTTGCTCCCAGACTGTTATTGTACTGCTTGATTTTTTATATGCCTGCTACCTTCTATGCACTAACAATTGATAATGGTTAATTCACTTAAACTTGTGAGCTGGAATGTAAAGGGATTGAATCATCCTGTTAAAAGAAGGAAGGTCTTCTCGCATATTAAACAACTCAAAGCTGACATTGCTTTCCTTCAAGAAACTCATATTCGTAGTTTTGATAATTCTCGGTTTCTGTCAAAGTGGGCGGGTCAGCATTTTCATTCATCCTTTGCTGCCAAAGCTGGGGGGGGGGGGGGGGGTCTCCATCCTTATTAATTCAAATATTCCTTTTGAACTCCATAAGATATCTGATACAAATGGCCGTTTTATTATTGTTTCTGGTAAACTATACAATACTAAAGTTGTACTAGCAAACCTGTATGCTCCCAATTTTGATTATGTTAATTTTTTTGAACGTTTTTTTCTCCTCACTACCAGATTTAAACTCATACTCTCTTATACTGGGTGGCGATTTCAATTGTTGGTTAGATCCTAATTTGGATCGATCATCCTCTGTTACTAGACTACCTACTAAATCTGCCTTAGCTATTCACTCTTTTCTCTCTAATTATGGTATCTCTGATATATGGCGTTTCCTTCATCCTACTGAGAGAGACTATTCTTTTTTTTTCACATGTTCACCATACCTTTACTAGAATTGACTACTTTTTACTCGATAATCAACTTATTCCATTTGTCTATTCTTGTGACTATCAGAGTATACTGATTTCTGACCATGCCCCAATTACTTTGTCTTTAAATTTTCCTGGTCTCCCTCAGAGGAATAAACACTGGCGTTTTGACTCGACTTTATTATCGGATGATGATTTTCTAAAATTTATTAAGGATCAAATAACCTTTTATTTTAACATCAATACTTCATCTGAAATGTGATCCCAGAGGGGTCAAATAATCTCCTGTACAGCAAATCTTAACAGAAAGTCCTGTGCAGATCGATTAGATCTCATTAATCAGATTAAAGAATTGGATCAACTGTATGCTCAAACTAAGAATCCTGAACTATACAAGAAGCGTGTAGAACTTCAAACTAAATTTAATCTTCTGTCTTCTCAACCTGTCGAATGCCAACTTCTTGAAAAGTAAGAGTTGCTTCTATATTCATGGTGACAAATCTGGTAAATTTCTAGCCAATCAGCTGAGACGTTCCAAAGCCAAACAACATATTACAAAGATCCGGAAGGAGAACGGAGACTTTACATCAGATCACTTAGAAATCAATGACGTATTTAAAAATTTCTATTCTTGACTTTATTCCTCTGAATCTTTGAATGACAATATCTCTGTTGATCATTTTTTAAATAATCTGAATATTCCTTTGCTTTCATCTGATTTTAAAGCCAAACTTAATGCGCCTATATCATCAGAAGAAATATCTTTTGCAATTTCTGCATTGTCTTCAGGGAAATCTCCTGGACCTGATGGGTTCCCCGTAGAATTTTATAAATCATTCTCTTCACTTCTTTCTCCTCAGTTATTCTCAGTATTATCTGACTCGTTTAATTATGGTAAATTGCCACCCTCTTTTAATGAGGCATTTATTATTCGTTTATTAAAAAAGGGTAAAGACCCAACAGAGTGTTCCTTGTATAGGCCAATTTCTTTGCTTAATGTTGATGTTAAAATCTTGGCCAAAGTTTTGGCTCATTGATTAGAAACTGTTATTCCCTCTATTATTTCTGATGATCAAACTGGTTTTATTAAAAACCGTCTTCCTTTTTTTAACATTCGGCGTTTATTTAACATTTTATATTCACCTCCAACTGGGATTCCTGAATATGTTATTTCCCTCGATGCGGAGAAAGCATTTGATCGTATAGAGTGGAACTACCTTTTTGCAGTTTTAGAAAAATCTGACTTCGGTCAAAGTTTTATTTCTGGGATCAAATTGCTGTATTTGTGTCTTACTGCCTCTGTTTTGACTAATTTTCAGAAATCACAGTTATTTAACCTCAAACGTGGCACCCGTCAGGGATGCCCTTTAAGTCCCTTTCTCTTTGATTTGGCTATAGAACCTTCGGCGATAGCATTTCGAAATTGTCCTGAATTGACCAGGATTTGGAGAGGGGGTGTTGAACATAAAGTTTCTCTTTATGCTGATGACTTATTACTTTTTCTTTCAAATCCATCTACATCCTTACCTCCAATGTTTTCACTTCTTGATCAGCTTAGCCAGTTCTCTGGCTATAAACTTAATTTACATAAGAGCGAACTTTTCCCAATTAATAAAGAAGCACAAGATTTAACATTTCGTGATCTCCCTTTTAAAGTAGTTCATAATCAATTTACTTATCTTGGGATTATAGTCACAAGGAAGTTTAAAGATCTCTTTTGTGAAAATTTTGCCAATCTTTCATATACTATAAAACAGAGTCTGTTACAATGGTCACCTCTATGTCTTTGGTAGGTCGTATTAATGTTGTTAAAATGTATGTTCTCCCTAAACTTTTATATTTATTTCAATCAATCCCAATTTTTATTCCTAAATCTTTTTTTGATTCCTTAGACTCTATCATTTTGTCATATCTGTGGAAGAATAAGCGTTCTAGAATTAATAAAGTCTATCTCCAAAAACCTAAAAAAGAGGGTGGCATGGCTTTATCTAACTTTTATTTATATTACTGGGCAGCCAATATACGTTGTGCTACCTTTTGGTCTTTTTTCCATGGCCAACCCGAGTGCCCTAATTGGGTGGCAATGGAGTTGAGTTCCACTAAAGATTTATCTATCTCTGCACTTCTTGGCTCTGTACTCCCTAGTAGTCTGCCCAGATCAATAGCTAATCCTCTTGTTAGACACACTTTGCGTATATGGGCTCAGTTTAGGAAATGCTATGGTTTCCATGGTTTTTCCTTTTCTAGCCCTGTCGTACATAATCACCTTTTTTTACCTACTACGTATGACTCAGCATTCCATGATTGGTATAGGAAGGGCATTAGACATTTTGAAGATCTTTTTATTGATAATCGCTTCGCATCTTTTCAACAGTTCTCTGCTAAGTTCAATCTGCCCAATGCTCATTTTTTTAGATATCTCCAAATTAGACACTTTATTAATCCTTTAATTCCTAACTTCCCTGAAATGCCTGAGAAAAATGTTATGGATTTATTTCTTTCCATTAACCCACTAGGTAAAGGTTTAATATCATTTATTCGTGATAAATTAGCAGCCTTACGACGTGCCCCTGTGGATAAAATTAGAATAGCTTGGGAGCATGATTTAAATATCTCCTTATCTGATGAGACTTGGGTCTCGATTCTCAAATCGGTTAATTCAACCTCTCTTTGTGCTCGCCATTGCATTTTACAGTTTAAGATTGTTCAAAGAGCCCATATGTCTAAATCTAAACTATCTCGATTTTACCCTAACATTAGTCCTCTCTGTGATAAATGCAAAAGGGGCGAGGCCTCTCTCATCCATATGTACTGGTTTTGTCCTAGCTTGGAGAAATTTTGGAAAGATCTTTTCATAACGTTATCGCATATTCTGAATCACCACCTAGAACCAAACCCTTTAATTACTTTGTTTGGTTTTTTGGGTGAGACAGATTTACGTCTGAGTTCGACCAAGTGTTGAATATTATCTTTTGCTTCTCTCCTGGCTAGATGTTTAATCCTCCTTAGATGGAGAGATGTTGCCCCGCCCACGCATGCTCAATGGCTTAACGATATTATGTCCTGCTTAGACCTTGAAAAAATTCATTATTCAGTTCTTAATTCGGATACAAAGTTCCACAAGGTCAGGGGACCTTTTATTGAGTACTTTCATAACCTTCCTCTTAACTAAGGTTTTTTTTTCGGTCCCTTGCTTTCAGCTCCTTTCTTTTGGTAGTAGGCATTAATATCTTCTGTTGCTAAGTGTATTTACAGTTTTGGGGGTTTGAATGTCCTGATTTATACTCTCTGTATTGTGTTGTGGTTGGTCTGGAGTTCTTTTTTGTTGCGGGGCTTGGGGAGGATACTCATTTTACATATCTTCAATTTGGGTGCTTTCTCAATTATCTTCTTTTGTATTATATTATTATTGTATGTTTATTTTTGCACTGTATTAATGTTCTTCATTTCAATCTGGGTTTTTTTATCTGTAGCGATGTAGAAAATGTATAAAAAAACTAATAAAGAAAATAACCATATAATAATCACAGCACGGAAACAGGCCATCTTGGCCCTCCTAGTCCGTGCCGAACTCTTAATCTCACCTAGTCCCACCTACCTGCACTCAGCCCATAACCCTCCACTCCTTTCCTGTCCATATACCTATCCAATTTTACCTTAAATGACACAACTGAACTGGCCTCTACTACTTCTACAGGAAGCTCATTCCACACAGCTATCACTCTCTGAGTAAAGAAATACCCCCTCGTGTTTCCCTTAAACTTCTGCCCCCTAACTCTCAAATCATGTCCTCTTATTTGAATCTCCCCTACTCTCAATGGAAACAGCCTATTCACGTCAACTCTATCTATCCCTCTCAAAATTTTAAATACCTCGATCAAATCCCCCCTCAACCTTCTACGCTCCAATAAATAGAGACCTAACTTGTTCAACCTTTCTCTGTAACTTAAGTGCTGAAACCCAGGTAACATCCTAGTAAATCGTCTCTGCACTCTCTCTAATTTATTGATATCTTTCCTATAATTCGGTGACCAGAACTGCACACAATATTCCAAATTTGGCCTTACCAATGCCTTGTACAATTTTAACATTACATCCCAACTTCTGTACTCAATGCTTTGATTTATAAAGGCCAGTGTTCCAAAAGCCTTCTTCAACACCCTATCTACATGAGACTCCACCTTCAGGGAACTATGCACTGTTATTCCTAGATCTCTCTGTTTCTCTGCATTCCTCAATGCCCTACCATTTACCCTGTATGTTCTATTTGGATTATTCCTGCCAAGATGTAGAACCTCACACTTCTCAGCATTAAACTCCATCTGCCAATGTTCAGCCCATTCTTCTAACCAGCATAAATCTCCCTGCAAGCTTTGAAAACCCACCTCATTATCCACAACACCTCCTACCTTAGTATCATCGGCATACTTACTAATCCAAATTACCACCCCATCATCCAGATCATTTATGTATATTACAAACAACATTGGGCCCAAAACAGATCCCTGAGGCACCCCGCTAGTCACCGGCCTCCATCCCGATAAACAATTATCCACAGTTATTCAAATTATTCAAAAATAAATAAAACTAAACTTGACATGACTCCATCTTCTCTGGAAAACATTGGCACGCGGCGCTGTCAGGGGTGTCTTGGTGGTGTGGCACTGAAAAGCACCAGTGAATGGCGTTCAATTCCCACTGCCACCCGTAAGGAGTTTGTACAGCCTTCTCACAACCACCTGCGTTTCCCCTGGATCCCCCACACTCCAAAGATGTGCAAGTTAGGGTTAGTCATGCTATGTTAATGTCAGTTGCAGGCTGCCCCCCCACCACATCCTCGGACTGTGCCTGTCGTTGACGCAACTGACTCGTTTCACTGTATGTTTTGATGTACAGGTGACAGATAAAGCTAATCTATTCTACATAGCTTCTCTTTATAAGAGCTGTTGCCTTTGAGACATTACCTTTGGCGTTCCCAGACGGGTCACCAATCGTGCTGATCATCACCTCCCCACTGGCCAGGCAGTGAGACGTGTGCGGATTGGCCAAGTTGCACTTCCAGAACATGTCTGTTGGCTCCACAGTCTGAAGAAAGCAGGGAAAAATTAAATAGAAGAGGGCTGGTTATTTCTGCAAGATCAATAAACGTACATCATTCTATGTCACGGGAAAATCCTGTGCTTCACCTCGAATCTCTGAGATTGTTTCCAACTATACTTCCTGCTGCTTTGACAAGGCAACCAACATAATCAAGAACCCCTCCCCACCGCAGTCATTTTCCTTTCTCCCTTCTCTTATCAGGCAAGAGACGCGAAAACCACAAAGCGTGTAAGGAAGCACAACAGCCACTCTACTTTCCCAGGAGGCTAAAGCAGTTCATCGTATCCCCATTGACCCGGTTAAGTTTGATTGCCGGACCTTGGGAAGCACCCTCTCCCGTTTGGTGCGGCAATTGCTCAGCCCGAGACCGCAGAGGGTTAAGGACCCAGCTCGGCCCACCATGGAAACCAGCCTCCCCTTAACTACACTTCTCACTGTTCTCACTGCCTTGATAAAACAGCCAGCATTACCCTACCCACCCTGGACGTTCCCTCTTCTCCCCCTCTTCCTTTGGGCAGGAGGTACATAAGTTTGAAAGCACTAACCACCAGGCTCAAGGGAATCCACCCTCACACAGTCTAGTTCTTTCAATATTCAGTAGGTTTCAATAATATTCCCCCCTCCCCTACATATTCTTCTAAATTCCATTGAGTATATGCCCAGGGAAGACAACGTAGAATGTAGAGCCTGTGGTAGTGCGTTGCACTTTTTGTGTAAAAAAAAACTGTCATCCCCAACCCATACTTTCTTCCAATCACCGTAAAAGTATATGTTCTTATACTAGCAATTGACACACTGGGAAAAAGGCACTGCTTGTCCAATCTAACTATGCCTCTTTCCTTCTGCACCTCCATCATGTCACCTCTCACCCTCCTTCTAGCGAAAGAGAAAAGTCCTAGCTCACTCAACCTTTCGTCATAAGACATAATGTAGACAGCATCCTGGTAAATCTCCTCTGGACCCTCTCTAAAGCTTCCACATCCTTCCCATGATAAGGTGGCCAGAAGTGAGCAAGACAGGTCTGTCCAGGGTTTGACGGTCGTACATTGAGGTGTCGAACTGGACAGTGTCACCTTATGCAGCCTGGGCGCTCGGGAGTCCGTTCCCACGTCCACCACGTAGATCCGGGATGAGATGAGAGCCGGCAGGATCAAGCGGTCACGCTTCTTGGAAGGGTCCCCATAGCAACTGCTGCAGGCATTCCAGCCAGAGTGGTGCAGCTCGTCATTCAGGTTCGGCATCGGCAAGCGATGGATAACCTAAAGAGAGAAAAACAGAGACAGTCACTTGCTTTTCCCGTTTCCTCCGCTCCACCGGGATTTCCCCTGGACTCCGGGAATACGCCAGTCTCAGCCTCAGGGCGCCCAGATTCTCCCAGTTGCACTGCCTAGGATGGGTAAACTACCCCTGCTTCGTGGTGGTGCACCACTTAGAGTCAGAGTTATAGAGCATTACAGCAGTGAAACAGGCCCTTCAGTCCATCTATCCTAACCCATTCACACCCAGAGGAGAACAAGGGACACCCCTCAAGTCAAACACTACCCTCACTCGGAAATATATCACCTCTTCTTAGAGTCACAGAGCATTACAGCACTGAAACAGGCTCTTCAGATCATCAGTGGAAAGGGTGAACAGCTTCAGCTTCTAGGGTATCAACATTTATGAGGATCTATCATATCAATGCAGTTACAAAGAAGGTATGACAGCGGCTGTATTTGATTAGGAGTTTGAGGAGGTTTGGTATGTCACTAGCAACACTCATAAATTTCTATAGATGTTCCGTGCAGAGCATTCTAACTGGTTGCATCAAAGTCCGGTGTGGTGGGGTCACTGTGTAGGATTGGAAAAAGGTGTGGAAAGATGAAAACTCTGCTAGCTCCATCATGAGCACTTGACCCCCCAGCACCGAGGACACCGTCAGAAGGCGATGCCTAAAAAAGACTGTGTCCATCGTTAAGGACCCCCATCACCCAGGACATGCCCTCTTCTCATTGCTACCGTCAAGAAGGTGGTACAGAAGCCTGAAGACACAGTGATTCAGGAACAGCTCCTTCCCCTGCTCGCCAGATTCTGAATTTTTTTTTTACCTGCGTTTTTTTTTGCTCTCTTCTTGCACTGCTTAATTAACTGAAACACACACGCACGCACGCGCACATTATATCCTCACCAGGAGACGATAGACATACACTCACTGGCCACCTTATTAGATACTGGAGGTACTGAGTGATCATTCTTTCCTGAAAGACTTGGCTCTGAACTTAAGATGATCCCAATTGCCCTCAAGTCCACCACCAATAAGACTTTACGGCCCTGAAAAGTATACTGAGCCCTTTGATGTTCTGTGTTGCTGAGGAGTGGCTTATTGGAGCTGTTTGATCATGGGAGTACATTGAAAACCTTTTTGTTTGCATACCTTCTGGCAGATCATTTCATACATAATTACATCGAGGTAGTAAGCGTACCGGGAAAGCAGGATAGAGCGCAGCAGTGACAGGGAGAGGGCAGCACCAATGCACTTTTTACTGAACTTCCAAAGCAATCTATTGCTCAGCTCCAACTCATTCTGAATGCCGCTGCTGGATGTTAACCAAAACCAGGATGAGAGAACAGATCACTCCTGGACTAACTACTCTGCGCTGGTTTCCTGTCTCTTTCAGAATTGATTTTAAAGTTCTCTTGCTTTTAAAGCTCTGGGATCAGAGTACATCACAGAATTGTTTTATAATCCTAATTGAGCTCTCTCAGGTCTTCTTCCAATGGTCTTGTAAATTTATACTACCTACCTCCCTCCTTTACAATTTAACTCTCACACTGTCCGGCAGTGCTTGTTCAGTACCGAGCAGAAGATATTGATCTACACTCCTAAACCCTGGAATTCAAAACCTAAAGCTCAGGCTCAGACTTTTTAAACAGCAGCTCATTTAACCTTGCTTTTAACTCATTGCCTTTTATTTTCATATTTGCACCTCATCCCCCTGTAAAGCACCATGAACAACATCGTCCGTGAGCTTGTTGGCTCAGGCTTAGTTATTTATTGAGATTCAGTGTGGAACAGGCCCTTTCGATCCTTTGAGCAGTGCCACCCAGCAATTCCCCCAATTCAATCCTCACCTAATTACAGGACAATTTACAATGACCAGTTGATACATCTTTGGCCTGCAGGAGCACCCAGTGGAAACCCACACGGTCACCGGGAGGACATACAAACTCCTCACAAACGGCGGCAGGAATATTGTACCTTCTGCCCGATGGCAGAGGGGAGAAGAGAGAATGCCCGTGGTGCCAGAGGTCCTTGGTTACGTTGGCTGTTTTCTGGAGGCAGCGGGAAGATGGAGTCAACGGAGAAGAAGTTGGTTTATGTGATGGTTTGGGCCACATTCACAACTCTGGTTTTTTTTTGTGGGTCTTGGACAGAGCAATTGATCATTAAGGGCCCCCATCACCCGGACATGCCCTCTTCTCATCGACACTATCAGAATCTCTGGCTTATATGTCTCCTGTCATCTAATACACCTCTACTAAGTCACCTCTCATCCTCCTTCACTCCAAAGGCAAAAGCCCTCTCTCACTCAAAGACCTTCATTGCTACCATCAGGGAGGAGGTACAGGAGCCTGAAGACCCACACTCAACGTTTCGGGAACAGCTTCTTCCCCTCCGCCATCAGATTTCTGAACGGACAGTGAACCCATGAACACTACTTCGCTATCCTTGCTCTCTTATTTAATTTTTTTTATGTACACAGGCATATAGTTCTTATTCTAGTTTGTAGTATGTTTACTGTACTGCACAAGGTCTGGGTTGTGGCCCTGACCTTCACACAAACCAGCCTGCCCTCTGTTGACTCCCAATACACTTCCTGTATACATAGGGCCTTTGGCATTTTTCAATGATCCCTCCCATCTGTCCAACAATCTCTTTGACCCCTCCTCCCCCCCCCCCCCCCCCCACAACCAGGCAGGAGGTATCGTAGCACTAGGACAGGAACTGTTAGGATGGGAAATGACTCCTTCCCCCAGGCTGTGAGATTGCAGAACTCTCTGCCACTGCGTATAAATCTCTTCATGTGGGCTCATCACGGATAAAGTGCCAGTAGCGTTAATACTGTTTACTTTTTAACTTGAGTTGTAAATGCACCTTATTATATGTGAATGTATTTGTGGTAATTTTACTTCATGTGTTATATGAATGAGTTGTATGTACTGTGTTGTGCGTCTTGGTCCTGAGGAACGATGTTTCGTTTGACGATATACCTGTGTAAAATGAATGACAATAAATTGAGCTTGAACTTGAGGTGAGCGATCTTGGCCTATGGGGGTGAAACAGGACAGGCTATTGGCGCCGTTTGTAAGGAGTTTCAATGTTCTCCCTGTGAGTGTGTGGGTTTCCTCCGGGTGCTCTGGTTTCCTCCCATATTCCACTGGTCGGTAGGTTAATTGGTCATTGTAAGTGATTAGGCTGGGGTTAAATAGGTGGGTTGCTGCTAGAAGGGTCAGGCCCATGCTGTATCTCTAGATAAATAAGTAAATCTCCACCTCACCTCCATTGATACGGACGAGGGATTGGACTCCACCCCACTTCCTGAAGTCAAAGACCAGCCCCTTCATTTTGCTGACACTGAAGGAGAGGTTCTTGTCTTGACACCATGCCCCAGGGCTCTCCGTCATCTCATCATCCCGCCTCTGAAACCCCATATCAATCGGCCTTGGTTACCCACCTGGGAGTACGTGGGGGACGTGGGGTCCACATCCACTGTGGCGAGGTAGTCTGGCTTGTTGATCGCCGTGTTCCTGTAGATACAGGGCACGTAAACAATTTCTTCCCGTGGCCCTTATTGAAGAAAGAAGAGCGTTTCAATCCCAAACCTTACGTTAGTTCAGAAACACGGGAGATTGCGCAGACGCTGGGAATCCAGGGCAACGCGTACGCAATGATGGAGGAACGGTATCGCCATGGCTAGCGGAACACATCACAGCGCCGAATATAACATTGGGGTTCAATTCCCATCACTGTTGGTACGTTCTCCCTGCGACCTTAATGTACAGACGTGGTGAAGTGGTCTGCATGGGCAGCAAGGAAAACAAAGTTTTTCACCCCACCACAGTACTTTTGCGAACTGTTTGTTAATCTAGCAATACTGCACGGCGTAGGCCCTTCCTGCCTCTAGAGCTGCGCCACCCCGGCAAAGCCTGACCTAACCTAACTTACATTGACCAATTAACCTCCCGGCTTGGACTGTGGGAGGAAATCAGAGGACGTGGGGAAAACCCCCACAGACTCCACTGGGAGGAAAGGCAGACATCTTACAGGGGATGCCTGGACTGAGCTCTGAGCTCTGAAAGCCCGAACTGTAACCAGCATTGTGCAAACCTCTACGCTACCATTGCGCCCAATCAGCAATCGCCAAACAGGACCCATTCATTACCCAGGTTACTAACCAGAGCCGTTCATGTTTCAGTCACTGTTACATTGTCCGTTCATCGCAGGATGTTGACATTCTCAAATTGGCCACATTTGAGGCCCTTCGTTGGCCAGGGTTGACCATGGACATTGTGTCCAAACTGTCTATGTGACACGTAGGCTGGGACAGTACGATACGGAGAGCAAGCCATTCCCCGTGCAGCAGGCTCCCCCTCTAGCCGTTCCCTGTGCAGCAGGCTCCCTGTCTAGCCGTTCCCCGTGCAGCAGGCTCCCCCTCTAGCCATTCCCCGTGCAGCAGGCTCCCCGTCTAGCTGTTCCCTATGCAGCAGGCTCCCCCTCTAGCCGTTCCCCGTGCAGCAGGCTCCCCGTCTAGCTGTTCCCTGTGCAGCAGGCTCCCCCGACTAGCCGTTCCCTGTGCAGCAGGCTCCCCCTCTAGCCGTTCCCTGTGCAGCAGGCTCCCCGTCTAGCTGTTCCCTGTGCAGCAGGCTCCCCCGACTAGCCGTTCCCTGTGCAGCAGGCTCCCCCTCTAGCCGTTCCCTGTGCAGCAGGCTCCCCGTCTAGCTGTTCCCCTTGCAGCAGGCTCCCCCTCTAGCCGTTCCCTGTGCAGCAGGCTCCCCCTCTAGCCGTTCCCTGTGCAGCAGGCTCCCCCTCTAGCCGTTCCCTGTGCAGCAGGCTCCCCCTCTAGCCGTTCCCTGTGCAGCAGGCTCCCCGTCTAGCTGTTCCCTGTGCAGCAGGCTCCCCCTCTAGCCGTTCCCTGTGCAGCAGGCTCCCCCTCTAGCCGTTCCCTGTGCAGCAGGCTCCCCCTCTAGCCGTTCCCTGTGCAGCAGGCTCCCCCTCTAGCTGTTCCCTGTGCAGCAGGCTCCCCCTCTAGCCGTTCCCTGTGCAGCAGGCTCCCCCTCTAGCCGTTCCCTGTGCAGCAGGCTCCCCGTCTAGCTGTTCCCTGTGCAGCAGGCTCCCCCTCTAGCCGTTCCCTGTGCAGCAGGCTCCCCCTCTAGCCGTTCCCTGTGCAGCAGGCTCCCCGTCTAGCTGTTCCCTGTGCAGCAGGCTCCCCCTCTAGCCGTTCCCTGTGCAGCAGGCTCCCCCTCTAGCCGTTCCCTGTGCAGCAGGCTCCCCCTCTAGCTGTTCCCTGTGCAGCAGGCTCCCCCGACTAGCCGTTCCCTGTGCAGCAGGCTCCCCCTCTAGCTGTTCCCTGTGCAGCAGGCTCCCCCGACTAGCCGTTCCCTGTGCAGCAGGCTCCCCGTCTAGCTGTTCCCTGTGCAGCAAGCTCCCCCTCTAGCCGTTCCCCTTGCAGCAGGCTCCCCCTCTAGCCGTTCCCTGTGCAGCAGGCTCCCCCTCTCCACACAGCTGACGAACCCAAAGGGAATGGCAGAGACCGATACAGTTCAGCACCAGCCTTGTCGCAGGAGTTGCCGGTCAGTGTCGAACTCGACGAAGGACTGCCTTTGGCTTGCCAGCTCCAGATATTTCCTCGGGGTTTGCTCCCAAAGCCTTCCCCATGAGTAGGTATAATCGGAAGGCAGCAGAGGTTTGAGGTCAGAGTTTTCCTTCTCTGAAATGAGCTGTTGAGGAACTCCATCTGCCCAACGTTTTAAGGCACCATTGACCTGCTTTTGCCCCTTCTCCTATCAGTAGAAACAGTTCTGTCAGGCTCAGTTGCTAAGCAACACAAGAAAGTCCAGGATCTGGACTTGGTTGTCAGAGGCTATTTAAGATGCACACCATTAATAGGTAGTGAGAGTTTGTCCCCATTACCACCCCCGGCCACAGCATCCTTAAGGAACCCGGCTGTGACATGACAACAGCTAACGTGATCCCATCTGTACAACTCACCTTTCATGGCGCTGAGGGGGCTGCTGAACCCAGGGCCACACTGTCCACACTTACCGGCTGTGGAGGAAACAACAAGCTGTCAGTTTGTCCCCATCACCTGCAGCTGCCTGGAGAGAGAACCACCCATCTTCATGCAGAAAACCTCCTCTTTTCACTCATGAACCTCTTACACAGGGAGCCGAATGGCCTCATTTTGTTCCTGAGCCTTATGGTCTTCATTGGCACAGGCGGCTGTGGAGGTACAGTGTACTTAAAACTTAAAGCAGTTTCCTGGCTATTAATGGCATCAGAGGTTATGGGGACAAGGCAGGAGAGTGGGGTCGAGAGGGATAATAAATCAGGCATGATGGGATGGCAAAGCAGTCTCGTCTCGATGGCCTAATTCTGCTCCTATGCCTTATAAGACTGTAAGATCTATTTAGCCATCTATCTATCTATCTATTTATCTATGCATCTATCTATTTACTTACAGATGGCGTGTGGAATGGGCCCTTCCAGCCCAACAAGCCACACCACCCAGCAGTGCCCCCCTGATTTAACCCCAGCCTAATCACAGGACAATTAATCTACTAACCAGTACGTCTTTGGACTGTGGGAGGAGCACCTGGAGGAAACCCACGGGGAGAATGTAAAAACTCCTTACAGACGGTGCCAGAATTGAACTCTGAACCCCAGGATCCCCCAAGCTGTCATAGCGTCACACCAACTACTACACCCAAGAGCAGAATTAGGCCATTTGGCCCAACGAGACCATTCTATCACATAGGCAAGCATTCTTCAGGCTCTCTCTCTTGCCGTCCCTGGCACCAGTCTGTGGACCAACACTGTGGTTTTGGAGCATGTGCAGCACCTTCTGTCATACAGTTCATCTCTCATGTGTTAACGTCCCTCATTCGAAACTGGGTGGAAACTGGCCATCATTTTATGGGTGGCAAGGTAGCAACCCCAGTACAATTTCTGCTGCTGTCTGTATGGGGTTTGTAGACTGTCCCCGTGAGCGCGTGGGTTCCCTCCCACAGTCCAAAGATGTAGCAGTTAGGGTTATGAAGTTGTGGGCTTGCTCCATAGACATGGCAACCCTTGCAGGCTGCCCCCAGGACTGTGTTGGTTGTTGGCACAAAATTTCCCCATGGGTTCCGATGGGCTTCGCGAGAATGGAGCCAGTGTAGAAACAAGATAAAATATTAAATATTAAATTAAAATTAGATTATTTGTCACAGGTACTTCAAAGTGAAAGCTGTTGTTTGCGTCAGTGACCAACACAGTCCAAGAATGTGCTGGGACAGCCGGGCTTCCAGTCTCAGCAGAGCATTCCCACACCTCACTAACCCTAACTCGCACACCTTTGGAACGTGGGAGGAAATCGGAGTGGAAACCCACACGGTCGCAGGGAGAACGTGGTCCTTACAGACCATGGCGGGACCTGAACCATAGAAACATAGAAAACCTACAGCACAATACAGGCCCTTCAGCCCACAAAGTTGGCCTGAGCATGTCCCTCCCATAGAAATTACGAGGCTTCCCCATAGCCCTCTATTTTTCTAAGTTCCATGTACCAATCCAAAAGTCTCTTAAAAGACCTGATTATATCCGCCTCCACCATCATCGCCGGCAGCCCATTCCACGCACTCACCACCCTCCGAGTAAAAAACTTACCCCTGACATCTCCTCTGTACCTACTCCCCAGCACCTTAAACCTGTGTCCTCTTGTGGCAACCATTTCAGCCCTGGGAAAAAGCCTCTGACTATCCACACGATCAATGCCTCTCATCATCTTATACACCTCTATCAGATCGCCTCTCATCCTCCGTCGCTCCAAGGAGAAAAGGCCGAGTTCACTCAACCTGTTTTCATAAGACATACTTCCCAATCCAGGCAACGTCCTTGTAAGTCTCCTCTGCACCCTTTCTGTGGATTCCATAGTGAGGCGACCAGAACTGAGCACAGTACTCCAAGTGACCAGGGTGCAACATTACCTGCAACATTACCTCTTGGCTCCTAAATTCAATTCACTATTGATGAAGGCCAATACATCATACACCTTCTTAACCACAGAGTCAACCTGTGCAGCTGCTTTGAGCATCCTGTGGACTCGAACCCCAAGATCCTTCTGATCCTCCACACTGGCAAGAGTCTTACCATTAATACTACATCCTGCCATCATATCTAATCTAACAAAATGAACCACTTGACACTTATCTGGGTTGAACTTCATCTGCCACTCCTCAGCCCAGTTTTGCTTCCTAGCGATGTCCTGCTGTAACCTCTGACAGTCCTCCACACTATCCACAAAACCTCCAACCTTTGTTTCATCAGCAAACTTACTAACCCGTCCCTCACTTTCTCATCCAGGTCATTTATAAAAATCACGAAGAGTAAGGGTCCCAGAACAGATCCCTGAGGCACACCACTGGTCACCAGCCTCCATACAGAATATGACCCATCTACAACCACTCTTTGCCTTCCATGGGCAAGCCAGTTCTGGATCCACAAAGCAATGTCCCCTTAGATCCCTTGCCTCCTTACTTTCTCAAAAAGCCTTGCATGAGGTACCTTATCAAATGCTTTGCTTTAATCCATATACACTACATCCACTACTCTTCCTTCATCAATGTGTTTAGTCACAACCACAAAAAATTCAGTTAAGCTCGTGAGGCACGACCTGCCCTTGACAAAGCCATGCTGACTATACCTAATCATATTATACCTCTCCAAATGTTCAAAAATCCTGCCTCTCGGGATCTTCTCCATCAACTTACCAACCACTGAGGTAAGACTCACTGGACTAATATTTCCTGGGCTATCTCTATCCCTTTCTTGAATAAAGGAACAACATCCGCAACCCTCCAGTCCTCCGGAACCTCTCCCGTCCCCATTGATGATGCAAAGATCATCACCAGAGGCTCAGCAATCTCCTCCCTCGCCTCTCACAGTAGCCTGGGGCACATCTTATCTGGTCCCGGCGACTTATCCAACTTGATGCTTTCCAAAAGCTCCTCTTACTTAATATCTACATGCTCAAACTTTTCAGTCTGCTGCAGGTCATCACTACAATCACCAAGACCCTTTTCCATAGTGAATACTGAAGTAAATTATTCATTAAGTACCTCTGTTATTTCCTCCGGTTCCATACACACTTTCCCACTGACACACTTGATAGGTCCTATTCTTTCATGTCTTATCCTCGTGGTCTTCACATACTTGTAGAATGACTTGGCGTTTTCCTTAATCCTGCCTGCCAAGTCCTTCTCATGGCCCCTTCTGGCTTTCCTAATTTTCTTAAGCTCCTTCCTATTAGCCTTATAATCTTCTAGATCACTACCTAACTCTCTGAAACTCTCTTTTCTTTTCTTCTTGACTAGATTTATTACAGCCCTTGTACACCACGGTTTCTCTACCCTACCATAACTCCCCTGTCTCATTGGAATGTACCTATGCCGGAACTCCACACAAATATCCCCTGAACATTTCCCACATTTTTTCTGTACTTTTCCCTGAGAACATCTATTTCCAATTTAAGTTTCCAATTTCCTCGTAACTCCCCTTACTCCAGTTAAACGCTTTTCTAACTTATCTGTCCCTCTCTCCAATGTTATTGTAAAGGAGATAGAATTATGATCACTGTCTCCAAAATGCTCTCCCACTGAGAGATCTGACACCTGACCAGGTTCATTTCCCGATACCAGATCAAGTACAGCCTCTCTTCTTGTAGACTTACCTACATATTGTGTTAAGAATCCTTCCTGAACACACCTAACAAACTCCACCCCAATGCTCTAGGGAGAAGCCAATCGATAGTTGGGAACTTAAAGTCCCCATCAATCTGTTATTATCATGCCTTTCCAGGATCTGTTTCCCTATCTGCTCCTATCATGTAGAAGTAAGGGCAAAGAAGTAAGCCATTTTGCCCTCAGGACTATTGATGCAAAACATTTATTCTGTTGCCCCATCACAGGGGCCAAGGACCCAATCTCCCTTTGAGTTCCTTACAGAGTTCGAAGTGAAGCGCCAAGAGTGAAGTCTCCCACTTCGTAGGAGGAGGATGGGCAGGAGATGCTGCTCCTTCCAAATCAGAACAACAGTCATGGCAGCCAATGAACTCCAACCTACATTCCTCTTCCCTTTTTGTTGTGTGGACCCGTGGACCTGGGGTTTCACGTGCAGCGGTGATAGTCCAGCCTGAATCTTTTCGGTGGACTCGTGGTTTTGTGTGCAGCCAGTGATAGGCCAGTGGGAGGGTAGAGAGAAGGTAGTGAGAGGGTGTAGAGTGAGTGAGAGTGTAGAGGGGGGAGAGAGTAGAGAGAGGGGGAGAGAGGGAGGGTAGAGAGGGGAGGGTAGAGAGGTAGTGAGAGGGTGTAGAGAGAGTAAGTGTAAAGAGGGTAGAGGGAGGGGGAAAAGGGGGAGAGGGTGGGGGAGGGGGTAGAGGGGGTGAGGGGTAGAGAGGGGGGAGCCCCTCACCAACCTGACTAAGCCTATGAACAATAGTGCGGTGGCTCTCCCCACTGCTCTGACGGACAAATACTTATTCTGCAAGGATATGTTACCATATTATTAAATAGCTTTAGAGATACAAATCATACAACCGGTTCAATGGCTCTGTGCCGAATAAAATTCTCACCTGGGCTAGTCTAAAAGAAAATAAAAGAAGTTAGACCTGTATTCCCACGTTGCTATATCATTCTTTGAATTAATTTGATGTTTTGAAGTTAAAACATAGCAACCTACCTTTGGCCTATGTCCTCTGAACCTTTCCAATCCATGTACTAGTCCAACCAACTTATAAATTTGATTTCTATGGGATATTTTCTGTAAATAAAAGACCTGCTACATTTCTAATACTAAATCACCTTGATTGTGGTGAGAACTATGCCCAGGCCTCAGTGCAGCCATCCAGGGGAGGAGACTGAGGTGTTGTGGGTGAGAGCAGGGGCTTCTGTTGAGACCAGTGGAACCCAGACTGGGTTTGGGGGGTGGGGGGCCTGTCCCGTTCAACCGCCACTGCCCTCCACTGTTCACTCGGTGCTGCTTTCCGGCATTCCTCGGAGGAAGAACAGGCTGAACAAGACACGGGCTATTTTGTTCTCTTTGTGACTGTACAGTCGGCCCTCCTTATCCACAGGGTTTAGTTCTGGGAACCCACCACCCCGGCGGATGCAAAAAAAACACGGATGCTCAAGTCCCTTATTTAACCTGTCTCAGTGCGGTGAACTTTAGGACCCGGAGGAGCTCGGGACCTAATTTAACCTGTCTCAGTGCGGTGGACTTTAGGACCCAGCAGAGCTCGGGACCTAATTTAACCTGTCTCAATGCGGTGGACTTGGGACCCGGCAGAGCTCGGGACCTAATTTAACCTGTCTCAGTGCGTTGGACTTTAGGACCCGGCGGAGCTCGGGACCTAATTTAACCTGTCTCAGTGCGGTGGACTTTAGGACCTGGCGGAGCTCGGGACCTAATTTAACCTTTCTCAATGCGGTGGACTTGGGACCCGGCGGAGCTCGGGACCTAATTTAACCTGTCTCAATGCGGTGGACTTGGGACCCGGCGGAGCTCGGGACCTAATTTAACCTGTCTCAGTGCGGCGGACTTGGGACCCGGCAGAGCTCAGGACCCGCCACCCGCAGTGCTTCTGTTCCGGAAAACGATCACAATTGCAAATAAAGTGGAAATAATAAAGCAATCGGAAAGAGGTGAAACACCATCGGTCATTGGAAAAGTGTTAGGCTACAGTCGGTCAACGATCAGAACAATTTTAAAGGATAAAGTGAGAATAATGGAGCGTATGAAAGGCCCTATCCCGAAGAAAGCTACAATTATTACTAAGTAACGTAGTGGTTTAATTATTGAAAATATATACTACATACTAAGACAAATGTTTGACTGACTGATGCTAAATAATACCAGATGTACCTGTTCCGACTCACTTATAATACCTAATACAAAGTAAATGCTATGTAAATAGTTGTTATACCGTATTGTTTAGGGAATAATGACAAAGAAAAAAAGTCTGTACATGCTCGAACAAGGGCTGGAGAGAGAACTTCTGGGTTTTCCCGATCCACGGTTGGTCGAATCCGCGCATGCGGAACCCGTGGATAAGGAGGGCCGACTGTACATGAATTTGTAACCACATGTGTGGTGTGCTGTTAGTAAAGTGTTTTACACCTTGGCCCAGGAGGAATGCTGTTTCAGTTGGCTATCTTCATGTTGAATGATAATTAAACTTTTCAGGGACTGCACTGTACTTCAAAACATAGAACAGTACAGGCCATTCAGCCCACAATGCTGTGCTACTTTTAACCTGCTCCAAGATCAAACCCTTCCCTCCCACATAATCTCCATTTTTCTTTCATCCCTGTGCCTGTCTAAGAGTTCCTACTGAACATTTCAAATGTATATTTTCAGACTGTAGGACATAGGATCAGAGTTAAGCCATTTAGTCCATCGATTCTGCTCTGCCAGTCCATCACGTCTGATTTACTTTCCCTCTCAACTCTTTCTCAGTTGGACGGTTGAGAGTCTGTGGAATTCACGGCTGTGGAGGTCAAGAAAATGAGTATATTTAATGTGGAGGCTGATAGGTTCTTGATTAGTCAGGGCGTCAAAGGCTAAAGGGCAAAGGCAAGAGAATGGGGTTAAGAAGAGCAATAGATCAGCCATGATGGAGCAGACTCGATGGGCTGAATGGCCTAATTCTGCTCCTATGTCTTGTGGTCTTATGGTCGATCTTTTGGGTCGAGACGCTTCATCTGGGCTGAAAGATAGATTGGGGGCAGCCCGTATACAGTGGTGGAGGGAAGGGTGATGGGTGACGGGTGGATCCAGGTAAGGAGAGGGTGTAGGCAAATAGGGGAGGGGAGAGTGCGAATCCACCAGAAGCTGGGAGGGAAGAGGCACAAGGTGGAAAGCGGGAGATTGTGATAGGAGCCCAGAATCGAGGGAGAGAGGTGGGGAGGCCAGATGGACAGAGTGGGGTATGTGAGAAGAGTGTGTGGGTGACAGGCAGAACCCAAGGAGAGAGGCGGAGAGGAGTTAATGAGAAAATGGAGAAAGCAAAATGGGTCAGAATTGGATTGATGCATACAAAATGCCGGAGGAACTCAGGATCTACGGTTGACTTCTCAGGCCAAGACCCCTCCTCAGCACTAGGGTGCTTGGCAGCTGAAGGATCTGTTCACTGCTTTATCTCTCTCTGCGACTCCTGTAATATTTACTTCAGGACGAGGTTGAGGCCGTGATAAGTTGCACCACCCAGCCTCCTTCAGTGAATTCTGTTTGTCCCTCGTCCCTCCAAATGAGGCTCACAACGCACATCTTTTTACTCCTACGCAGCTGAGACAGTTTGTTGTATTAAGAGTCCAAGTAAATATTAAAGCTGTTGTGCTTCAAGTTACTCACAGATAGAAGTCCTGAATACCTATACTTGATCCACCACACAAGAAGATCTATTTATAATTCAGTTTCAAAGTTCAGGAGCTTTCACGCTCTGTTGAAAGTCTTCAGAAGGAGGTGCATTCATCAAAATGTCTTTAAGATAAGAACAAGTCAGCAGGGTTCCTGCATCTTACCCATTCTCTCTGGACACAGGCGGCCAGCAATAAGTTGAGCGAGAGAGCAGAACGACACAGCGACTGGAAACTGGACTAAGGTCTTCTGAAAAGTTTACATTGGGGGGAGGGAGTATGAGCTTATTTGCCAAGAAACATACTGAATTGTTAACTCTTTGCAGTCCAAGCTGCTGTAACCCAATAAAACCTTTCCCCGCCCATCATAATTGCCTGTAATTTACAGATAATTTACAGTACAGCGACTACAGCTGCTGCAAGTGTGTGTACAAGACCACAAGACATAGGAGCAGAATCAGGCCATTTGGCCCATCGAGTCTGTTATGCTATTCTATCATGGCTGATTTACATAGAAACATTGAAAACATACAGCACAATACAGGCCCTTCAGCCCACAATGCTGTGCCAAACATGTACTTACTTTAGAATTTACCTAGGGTTACCCCATAGCCCTCTATTTTTCTAAGCTCCATGTACCTATCCAGGACCCTATCGTATCTGCCTCCTCCACCATTGCCAGCAGCCCATTCCTCGCACTCAACACTCTCTGCGTAAATAACTTACCCCTGACATCTCCTCTGCACCTTCTTCCAAGCACCTTAAAACTGTGCCCTCTCATGCTAGCCATTTCAGCCCTGGGGAAAAAGCCTCTGACTATCCACACGATCAATGCCTCTCGTCATCTTATACACCTCTATCAGGTCACCTCTCATCCACCTTTGCTCCAAGGAGAAAAGGCCGAGTTCACTCAACCTATTCTCATAAGGCACGCTCCCCAATCTGGGCAACATCCTTGTAAATCTCCTCTGCACCCTTTCTATAGTTTCCACATCCTTCCTGTAGTGAAGTGACCAGAACTGAGCACAGTTCTCCAAGTGGGGTCTGACCAGGGTCCGACATAGCTGCAACATTACCTCTCGGCCTTTGAACTCAATTCCACGATTGATGAAGGCCAATGCACCGTACATCTTAACCACAGAGTCAACCTGCGCTGCAGCTGTGAATGTCCTGTGGACACGATCCCTCTGATCCTCCACACTGGCAAAAGTCATACTATATTAATACTATATTCTGCCATTATATTTGACCTACCAAAATGAACCACCTCACACTTATCTGGGTTGAACTCCATCTGCCACTTCTCAGCCCAGTTTTGCATCCTATCAACATCCAACTGTAACCTCTGACAGCCCTCCACTCTATCCATAACACCTCCAACCTTTGTGTCATCAGTAAATCTACTAACCATTCCTCCATTTCCTCATCCAGATCATTTATAAAAATCATGAAGAGAAGAGGTCCCAGAACAGATCCCTGAGACACTCCACTGGTCACCGACCTCCATGAAGAATATGACCCGTCCACAACTACTCTTTGCCTTCTGTGGCAAGCCAGTTTTGGATCCACAAAGCCAGGTCCCCTTGGATCCCATGCCTCCTTACTTTCTCAATAAGCCTTGCATGGGGTATCTTAACAAAAGACTTGCTGAAATCCATATACAATACATCTACTGCTCCACCTTCATCAATGTGTTTAGGCACATCCTTAAAAAATTCAATCAGGCTCATAAGGCACTTTGACAAAGCCATGCGGAGTATTCCTGATTATATTATGCCTCCTTTCTGCTACCTTCTCCCTGAAACCTTTGACACCCTGACTAATCAAGAACCTATCAACCTCCGCCTTAACTATACCCAGTGTCACAGCCTCCACAGCCTTCTGGAGCAATGAATTCCACAGATTCTCCATCTGTGTAAAGAAATTTCTCCTCATCTCTGTTCTAATGGGACTTCCCTCAATTCTAAGGCTGTGCCTTCTGCACAGCTGGCAAATTCTCTGTGACCATGTGGATTTCACCACCACCTCTTCCCCCCCCCCCCACCATCACCACCTCCAAGTTTCTCCCACACCTCAAAGTTTGCCCCTTAGCTGCTGTAAGTTGCCTCTGATATGCAGGTGAGGGGTAAATTTTGGGAAGTCACAGGGATTGGTGAGTGCCTGGAATGCCCTGCCAGGGGTGGTGGTAAAGGTAGCAGGGGTGCAGTAAGAGGCACCAATCCGGTCGTCAACACAGCGCAGGAGGAGTTGGAGCGTGTATGGAACAAGCCAATGCTGTTCCTCAAGGCTTCACCTCGGGCTTGGTCAAGGTGGGAGGAGGCAAGAGAAATTGTTGAGGATGAAAACCAGTTTTGCCAGACAGAGGAGGGTGTTAATAAAGAGCAACACACACAAAATGCTGGAGGAACTCAGCAGGCCAGGCAGCATCGATGGAAAAGAGTGCAGTCGACCTTTCAGGCCGAGACCCTTTGGCAGGACTGGAAAATCAAGATGAGCAATAGCATTAAAAGGTGGGGAAGGGGAGAGGTGAAATCGGGAGGGGAGGGGTGAAGTAAAGAGCTGGGAAGTTGATTGGTGAATGGAGAGGGGGAGACCTAATAGGAAAGTCAAGAAGGCCATGGAAGGAAAAAAAGGGGGAGCACCACCAGAGGAAGGTGACGGGCAGGCAAGGAGATATGGGAAATGGAGCGGGGCTGGTTAAGTCAGTCATCCATTAAGAAGCACAGAGTTTTAAGGCCTTCCTGAGAGGGGATGGATGCGTATAGGGACTGGATATCTGTGGTAAATATGAGGCGATCAGGGCTCTGGAACTTAAAGAGATTGAAGTGATCAAAAATTGTGAGAAAAGTCACAGGTATAAGTAGAAGAGGACAAGCAGAATCCCCATTAATCCCCATCAAGCCATTTCCCACCGACACTACAACTTGAAAATCCATTTCAAATTTTTCAGCTGGTACATCCACCCAGTTTGTTAATCATTTACAAACAAGAAGCTGGAAATCCAAGCAACACACACAAAATCCTTGAGGAACTCAAGGGGATGGGGATTGATGGGGATTAATGGGGAATCTGCTTGTCCTGCTCCACTGCACTCACGTCTGCATTTCATCCTCCTAGATTTTGTCCTTTTCTACTTATACCTGTGACTTTTCACACAATTTTTGATCACTTCAATCACTTTAAGCTCCAGAGCCCTGATCGCCTCATATTTACCACAGATGTCCAGTCCCTATGTTCATCTATGGAAGAAGGTACAGTTGACGTACAGGAGTCCTTTCACCCCCAAACATCCACTGTCCTTCACTTCCAGAGATGCTGCCTGGCCTGCTGAGTTCCTCCGGCCATTTTGTGTCTGCTGTTAATCGTCCAACTCTATTCAACCAATTAGGTTCTGAATTTCATATTGCGATCTATTGTTTTTATTAAAATGTTTTTATTATAAATTTAATTAATTTTATTAAAATTATAAAGAAATGTGAAGCTATAAATCTTTTAATAGTCATTTGTTCTGAAGCCCTCTTCTTTCTTTGGACAATCCATTAAATATCTTAAGTGTCTTAAACATCTTAAATCCCAGCAATGCCAAATCAGGTGTTGTGAAAGTCAAAAGTTAAAGTAGAATTTTATTGTCAAGTCTTGGACTCTTGACCTCACAGTCTATCTCGTGATTTTCCACCTTGTTGTTGATTTGCACTGCAGCTCAGGGCCAGGTTTAATATCACCAGCATGAAATTTGGTGTACATTGCAACACATTTTAATGAAAACAATAGATCGTAATATGAAATACTTTGATTATCATGTTTACTGAAGAGCTTGTTTCTGACCCTGCAGAGTGGTGAGGTTAAAATTCTCTCCACAATACACCGCCACATTACACTGTAATCTTCTTTGTAACTGTTTTCCCTTATTCTATCCCTGCTCACTGTGTGATGATTGAACTGTGTGCAAGACAAGACTTTCACTGTATCTCAGGACATGTGACAACAATTAAACCAATTCCATAAGATATAGGAGCAGAATGAGGCCTTTTGGCCCATTGACTCTGATCCGTCATTTCATCATGGCTGATCCATTTTGCCTCTTAGCTCCGGTCTCCTGGCTTCTTCCCGTATCCTGCCATGCCCTGACTAATCAGGAATCTATCAAAGGTTTCAAAGGTTTCAAGGGTACATCTAATGTTGTCATGGTTTCTCTTGCCCCACGAAAGACCAGGAGACGCAGAAGATACTTCAAGAAGTATTAAACTTTAATTTGCAAATCAAAGCTGAGACAGTCATTGAGCTAGTCGCCGATTATCCACCGATCCTTGTACATAGCATTTTTAATAGCAATCTCCTGGTTTAGTTGCATTAGCATATCCAATCGGTCTACAGTTGCATATCACCAGTACATCCTTCACTATTGTTTCTACCCATTGACTTAATCCTGTTCTAATCTACATCTCTTAGCTACCTCTCATTACCACACAATTGTCTTCTACATTCTTAAGATTTCATTCTCCTACTAAATTGGATACATGCATAGCAAATAGCAAGTTCAAAGCTTTCTACATAGTTTTGGTTACACAGCAAACAATGCAACTTTTATACTCCAATGATGTCAGAGAAACGTACATCCTGAAATGCTTTTTCTTCACAACCATCCACGAAAACAGAGGAGTGGCCCCCAAAGAACGAATGACAGTTAAATGTTAGGACCCCAATGTCCCTCCCCCCAGCTCCCCTCCCTCCCACAATAAGCAGCAGCAAGCAACAATTCCCCCTCCCCCCACCACCCAAAAAAAGCATCAGCACAGGCCTGCGAGAACTCAGCATGCAACAAAACATCAATGACAAACTTGCTACTCATCCATCTGTAATTCCACATGCCACAGGCTCTCTCTCCAGAATAAGGGAAAGAAAAGGCCCTTTGTTTCAGAGGTCCTTATCAAGCTTTGCCTTAAGTATACCCAACGACCTGGCCAACACAGCTGCCTGTGGCAATGAATTCCAGAGATTCCCCACTCTCTGGCCAAAGAATGTCCTTCTCACCTCTGTTCGAAATGGATGTCCCTCTATTCTGAGGCTGTCCCCTCTGGTCTTAGACACGCCTTAGGAAACATTCTCCACATCTACTGGATTGAGGCCTTCTGAAGTCATACAGAGCAAGTTAATAGGTAATTTTAATTGTTATTAGGTTAGGGTTGTTGGGGCCAGAAGGGTCTACACCACCATGTATTGCAATGGTCGAAGGGAACATGCTGAGGGAACTCGGCGTCTCTAACACAAATAATACTGAGGGAACGGCGTCTTAACAGACAAAATACTGAGGGAACTCGGCGTCTTACAAACAAAATACTGAGGGAACTCGGCGTCTTGCAAACAAAATACGAAGGGAACTCGGCGTATTACAAACAAAATACTGAGAGAACTCGGCGTCTTACACACACAAAATACTGAGGGAACTTGGCCTCTCTAACACACAAAATACTGAGGGAACTCGGCGTATTACAAACAAAATACTGAGGGAACTCGGCGTATTACAAACAAAATACGAAGGGAACTCGGCGTATTACAAACAAAATACTGAGAGAACTCAGCGTCTTACACACACAAAATACTGAGGGAACTTGGCCTCTCTAACACACAAAATACTGAGGGAACTCGGCGTATTACAAACAAAATACTGAGGGAACTCGGCGTATTACAAACAAAATACTGAGGGAACTCGGCGTCTCTAACACACAAAATGCTGAGGGAACTTGGCCTGTCTAACACACAAAATACAGAGGGAACTCGGCGTCTCTAACACACAAAATACTGAGGGAACTCGGCGTCTCTAACACACAAAATGCTGAGGGAACTCGGCGTCTCTAACACACAAAATACTGAGAGAAATCAGCGTCTCTAACACACAAAATACTGAGGGAACTCGGCGTCTCTAACACACAAAATACTGAGGGAACTCGGCGTATCTAACACACA
The DNA here is from genome assembly GCF_030144855.1 of Hypanus sabinus. Lineage (NCBI taxonomy): Eukaryota > Metazoa > Chordata > Chondrichthyes > Myliobatiformes > Dasyatidae > Hypanus > Hypanus sabinus. The sequence continues at coordinate 92,181,284 of NC_082714.1, read as the reverse complement.
AAATGCTGAGGGAACTCGGCGTCTCTAACACACAAAATGCTGAGGGAACTCGGCGTCTCTAACACACAAAATGCTGAGGGAACGGGGCGTCTCTAACAGACAAAATACTAGGGGAACTCGGCGTCTCTAACACAAAAAATGCTGAGGGAACTCGGCGTCTCTAACACACAAAATGCTGAGGGAACTCGGCGTCTCTAACACACAAAATGCTGCGGAAACTCGGCATCTTAACAAACAAAATACTGAGGGAACGGCGTCTTAACACACAAAATACTGAGGGAACTCGGCGTCTTACAAACAAAATACTGAGAGAACTCGGCGTCTCTAACACGCAAAAAATTGAGGGAACTCGGCGTCTCTAACACACAAAATACTGAGGGAACGGTGCCTTAACACACGAAATGCTGAGGGAACTCGGCGTCTCTAACACACAAAATAATGAGAGAACTAGGCATCTCTAACACACAAAATACAGAGGGAACTCGGCGTCTCTAAGACACAAAATACTGAGGGAATGGCGTCTTAACACACAAACTACTGAGGGAACTGTGTGTATCTGACACACAAAATACTGAGGGAACTTGGCGTCATACACACAAAAAATTCTGAGGGAACTTGGCCTCTCTAGCACACAAAATGCTGAGGGAATTCGGCGTCTCTAATACACAAAATACTGAGGGAACGGTGCCTTAACACACGAAATGCTGAGGGAACTCGGCGTCTTACACACACAAAATTCTGTGGGAACTTTGGCTCTCTAACACACAAAATGCTGAGGGAACTCGGCGTCTCGAACACTCAAAATGTTGAGGGAACTCGGCGTCCGTAACACACAAAATGCAGAGGGAACTCCGCGCCTCTAACACACAAAATACTGAGGGAACTCGGTGTCTCTAACACACAAAATACTGAGGGAACGGTGCCTTAACACACAAAATACTGAGGGAACGGTGCCTTCACACACGAAATGCTGAGGGAACTCGGCGTCTCTAACACACAAAATACTGAGGGAATGGCGTCTTAACAGACAAAATTCTGAGGGAACTCGGCGTCTTACACACACAAAATTCTGAGGGAACTTGGTCTCTCTAACACACAAAATGCTGAGGGAACTCGGCGTCTCTAACACAGGAAATGCTGAGGGAACTCGGCGTCACTAACACACAAAATTCTGAGGGAACTTGGCCTCTCTAACACACAAAATGCTGAGGGAACTCGGCGTCTCTAACACTCAAAATGTTGAGGGAACTCGGCGTCTGTAACACACACAATGCAGAGGGAACTCCGTGCCTTTAACACACAAAATACTGAGGGAACTCGGCGTCTGTAACACACAAAATACTGAGGGAACAGTGCCTTAACACACGAAATGCTGAGGGAAATCGGCGTCTCTAACACAGAAAATACTGAGGGAACTCGGCGTCTCTAACACTCAAAATACTGAGGGAACTCGGCGTCTCTAACACACAAAATACTGAGGGAACGGTGCCTTAACACACGAAATGCTGAGGGAACTCGGCGTCTCTAACACACAAAATACTGAGGGAACGGCGTCTTAACAGACAAAATTCTGAGGAAACTCGGCGTCTTACACACACAAAATTCTGAGGGAACTTGGCCTCTCTAACACACAAAATGCTGAGGGAACTCGGCGTCTCTAACACACGAAATGCTGAGGGAACTCGGCGTCACTAACACAAAAAATACTGAGGGAACTCGGTGTCTCTAACACACAAAATGCAGAGGGAACACTGCGCCTCTAACACACAAAATACTGAGGGAACGGTGCCTTAACACACGAAATGCTGAGGGAACTCGGCGTCTCTAACACACCAAATACTGAGGGAACTCGGCGTCTCTAACACACAAAATAATGAGAGAACTCGGCATCTCTAACACACAAAATACAGAGGGAACAGTGCCTTAACACACGAAATGCTGAGGGAACTCGGCGTCTCTAACACAGAAAATACTGAGGGAACTCGGCGTCTCTAACACTCAAAATACTGAGGGAACTCGGCGTCTCTAACACACAAAATACTGAGGGAACGGTGCCTTAACACACAAAATGCTGAGGGAACTCGGCGTCTCTAACATACGAAATGCTGAGGGAACTCGGCGTCTCTAACACACAAAATGCAGAGGGAACACTGCGCCTCTAACACACAAAATACTGAGGGAACTCGGCGTCTCTAACACACAAAATACTGAGGGAACGGTGCCTTAACACACGAAATGCTGAGGGAACTCGGCGTCTCTAACACACCAAATACTGAGGGAACTCGGCGTCTCTAACACACAAAATAATGAGAGAACTCGGCATCTCTAACACACAAAATACAGGGGGAACAGTGCCTTAACACACGAAATGCTGAGGGAACTCGGCGTCTCTAACACACAAAATACTGAGGGAACGGCGTCTTAACAGACAAAATTCTGAGGAAACTCGGCGTCTTACACACACAAAATTCTGAGGGAACTTGGCCTCTCTAACACACAAAATGCTGAGGGAACTCGGCGTCTTACAAACAAAATACTGAGGGAACTCGGCGTCTCTAACACGCAAAAAATTGAGGGAACTCGGCGTCTCTAACACACAAAATACTGAGGGAACGGTGCCTTAACACACGAAATGCTGAGGGAACTCGGCGTCTCTAAGACACAAAATACTGAGGGAATGGCGTCTTAACACACAAACTACTGAGGGAACTGTGTGTCTCTGACACACAAAATACTGAGGGAACTTGGCGTCATACACACAAAAAATTCTGAGGGAACTTGGCCTCTCTAGCACACAAAATGCTGAGGGAATTCGGCGTCTCTAATACACAAAATACTGAGGGAACGGTGCCTTAACACACGAAATGCTGAGGGAACTCGGCGTCTTACACACACAAAATTCTGTGGGAACTTTGGCTCTCTAACACACAAAATGCTGAGGGAACTCGGCGTCTCGAACACTCAAAATGTTGAGGGAACTCGGCGTCCGTAACACACAAAATGCAGAGGGAACTCGGCGTCTCTAACACACAAAATACTGAGGGAACGGTGCCTTAACACACGAAATACTGAGGGAACTCGGCGTCTCTAACACACAAAATACTGAGGGAACGGTGCCTTCACACACGAAATGCTGAGGGAACTCGGCGTCTCTAACACACAAAATACTGAGGGAACGGCGTCTTAACAGACAAAATTCTGAGGGAACTCGGCGTCTTACACACACAAAATTCTGAGGGAACTTGGTCTCTCTAACACACAAAATGCTGAGGGAACTCGGCGTCTCTAACACAGGAAATGCTGAGGGAACTCGGCGTCACTAACACACAAAATTCTGAGGGAACTTGGCCTCTCTAACACACAAAATGCTGAGGGAACTCGGCGTCTCTAACACTCAAAATGTTGAGGGAACTCGGCGTCTGTAACACACACAATGCAGAGGGAACTCCGTGCCTTTAACACACAAAATACTGAGGGAACTCGGCGTCTGTAACACACAAAATACTGAGGGAACAGTGCCTTAACACACGAAATGCTGAGGGAAATCGGCGTCTCTAACACAGAAAATACTGAGGGAACTCGGCGTCTCTAACACTCAAAATACTGAGGGAACTCGGCGTCTCTAACACACAAAATACTGAGGGAACGGTGCCTTAACACACGAAATGCTGAGGGAACTCGGCGTCTCTAACACACAAAATACTGAGGGAACGGCGTCTTAACAGACAAAATTCTGAGGAAACTCGGCGTCTTACACACACAAAATTCTGAGGGAACTTGGCCTCTCTAACACACAAAATGCTGAGGGAACTCGGCGTCTCTAACACACGAAATGCTGAGGGAACTCGGCGTCACTAACACAAAAAATACTGAGGGAACTCGGTGTCTCTAACACACAAAATGCAGAGGGAACACTGCGCCTCTAACACACAAAATACTGAGGGAACTCGGCGTCTCTAACACACAAAATACTGAGGGAACGGTGCCTTAACACACGAAATGCTGAGGGAACTCGGCGTCTCTAACACACCAAATACTGAGGGAACTCGGCGTCTCTAACACACAAAATAATGAGAGAACTCGGCATCTCTAACACACAAAATACAGAGGGAACAGTGCCTTAACACACGAAATGCTGAGGGAACTCGGCGTCTCTAACACAGAAAATACTGAGGGAACTCGGCGTCTCTAACACTCAAAATACTGAGGGAACTCGGCGTCTCTAACACACAAAATACTGAGGGAACGGTGCCTTAACACACAAAATGCTGAGGGAACTCGGCGTCTCTAACACACGAAATGCTGAGGGAACTCGGCGTCACTAACACACAAAATACTGAGGGAACTCGGCGTCTCTAACACACAAAATGCAGAGGGAACACTGCGCCTCTAACACACAAAATACTGAGGGAACTCGGCGTCTCTAACACACAAAATACTGAGGGAACGGTGCCTTAACACACGAAATGCTGAGGGAACTCGGCGTCTCTAACACACCAAATACTGAGGGAACTCGGCGTCTCTAACACACAAAATAATGAGAGAACTCGGCATCTCTAACACACAAAATACAGGGGGAACAGTGCCTTAACACACGAAATGCTGAGGGAACTCGGCGTCTCTAACACAAAAATACTGAGGGAACTCGGCGTCTCTAACACTCAAAATACTGAGGGAACTCGGCGTCTCTAACACACAAAATACTGAGGGAACGGTGCCTTAACACACGAAATGCTGAGGGAACTCGGCGTCTCTAACACACAAAATACTGAGGGAACGGCGTCTTAACAGACAAAATTCTGAGGAAACTCGGCGTCTTACACACACAAAATTCTGAGGGAACTTGGCCTCTCTAACACACAAAATGCTGAGGGAACTCGGCGTCTCTAACACACGAAATGCTGAGGGAACTCGGCGTCACTAACACACAAAATACTGAGGGAACTCGGCGTCTCTAACACACAAAATGCAGAGGGAACACTGTGCCTCTAACACACAAAATACTGAGGGAACTCGGCGTCTCTAACACACAAAATACTGAGGGAACGGTGCCTTAACACACGAAATGCTGAGTGAACTCGGCGTCTCTAACACACCAAATACTGAGGGAACTCGGCGTCTCTAACACACAAAATAATGAGAGAACTCGGCATCTCTAACACACAAAATACAGAGGGAACTCGGCGTCTACAAGACACAAAATACTGAGGGAATGGCGTCTTAACACACAAAATACTGAGGGAACTGTGTGTCTCTGACACACATAATAGTGAGGGAACTCGGCGTCTCTAACACACAAAATACTGAGGGAACTCGGCGTCTCTAACACACAAAATACTGAGGGAACGGTGCCTTAACACACGAAATGCTGAGGGAACTCGGCGTCTCTAACACACAAAATACTGAGGGAACGGCGTCTTAACAGACAAAATTCTGAGGGAACTCGGCATCTTACACACACAAAATTCTGAGGGAACTTGGCCTCTCTAACACACAAAATACTGAGAGAACGGCATCTCTAACACACGAAATGCTGAGGGAACTCGGCGTCTCGAACACACAAAATACTGAGGGAACGGCGTCTTAACAGACAAAATTCTGAGGGAACTCGGCGTCTCTAACACACAAAATACTGAGGGAACAGTGCCTTAACACACGAAATGCTGAGGGAACTCGGCGTCTCTAACACAGAAAATACTGAGGGAACTCAGCGTCTCTAACACACGAAATGCTGAGGGAACTCGGCGTCACTAACACACAAAATACTGAGGGAACTCGGCGTCTCTAACACACAAAATGCAGAGGGAACACCGCGCCTCTAACACACAAAATACTGAGGGAACGGTGCCTTAACACACGAAATGCTGAGGGAAATCGGCGTCTCTAACACACAAAATACTGACGGAACTCGGCGTCTCTAACACACGAAATGCTGAGGGAACTCGGCGTCTCTAACACACAAAATACTGAGGGAACGGTTCATTAACACACAAAATGCTGAGGGAACTCGGCGTCTCTAACACACAAAATACTGAGGGAACGGCGTCTTAACACACAAAATACTGAGGGAACTCGGCGTCTCGAACACACAAAATGCTGAGGGAACTTGGCCTGTCTAACACACAATATGCGGAGGGAGCTCGGCGTCTCAAACACACAAAATACTGAGGGAACTCGGCGTCTCTAACACACGAAATGCTGAGGGAACTCGGCGTCTCTAACACACAAAATACTGAGGGAACGGTGCCTTAACACACAAAATGCTGAGGGAACTCGGCGTCTCTAACACACAAAATACTGAGGGAACGGCGTCCTAACACACAAAATACTGAGGGAACTCGGCGTCTCTAACACACAAAATGCTGAGGGAACTTGGCCTGTCTAACACACAAAATGCGGAGGGAACTCGGCGTCTCTAACACACAAAATACTGAGGGAACTCAGCTTCTCTAACTCATAAAACACTGAGGGAACGGTGCCTTAACACACGAAATGCTGAGGGAACTCGGCGACTCTAACACACCAAATACTGAGGGAAATCGGCGTCTCTAAAACACAAAATAATGAGAGAAAGCGGCATCTCTAACACACAAAATACTGAGGGAATGGCGTCTTAACACACAAAATACTGAGGGAAATGTGTGTCTCTGACACACAAAATACTGAGGGAACTCGGCGTCTCTAACACACAAAATACTGAGGGAACTCGGCGTCTTACACACACAAAACTCTGAGGGAACTTGGCCTCTCTAACACACAAAATGCTGAGAGAACTCGGCGTCTCTAACACTCAAAATGTTGAGGGAACTCGGCATCTTACACACACAAAACTCTGACGGAACTCGGCGTCTCTAACACACGAAATGCTGAGGGAACTCGGCGTCTCTAACACACAAAATACTGAGGGAACGGTGCCTTAACACACAAAATGCTGAGGGAACTCGGCGTCTCTAACACACAAAATACTGAGGGAACTCGGCGTCTCTATCGGACAAAATGCTGAGGGAACTTGGCCTGTCTAACATCCAAAATGCGGAGGGAACTCGGCGTCTCTAACACACAAAGTACTGAGGGAACTCGGCGTCTCTGACACACAAAATACTGAGAGAACGGCGTCTCTAACACACGAAATGCTGAGGGAACTCGGCGTCTCGAACACACAAAATACTGAGGGAACGGCGTCTTAACAGACAAAATTCTGAGGGAACTCGGCGTCTCTAACACACAAAATACTGAGGGAACAGTGCCTTAACACACGAAATACTGAGGGAACTCAGCGTCTCTAACACACGAAATGCTGAGGGAACTCGGCGTCACTAACACACAAAATACTGAGGGAACTCGGCGTCACTAACACACAAGATGCAGAGGGAACACCGCGCCTCTAACACACAAAATACTGAGGGAACGGTGCCTTAACACACGAAATGCTGAGGGAACTCGGCGTCTCTAACACACAAAATACTGACGGAACTCGGCGTCTCTAACACACGAAATGCTGAGGGAACTCGGCGTCTCTAACACACAAAATACTGAGGGAACGGTTCATTAACACACAAAATGCTGAGGGATCTCGGCGTCTCTAACACACAAAATACTGAGGGAACGGCGTCTTAACACACAAAATACTGAGGGAAATCGGCGTCTCTAACACACAAAATGCTGAGGGAACTTGGCCTGTCTAACACACAATATGCGGAGGGAGCTCGGCGTCTCAAACACACAAAATACTGAGGGAACTCGGCGTCTCTAACACACGAAATGCTGAGGGATCTCGGCGTCTCTAACACACAAAATACTGAGGGAACGGTGCCTTAACACACAAAATGCTGAGGGAACTCGGCGTCTCTAACACACAAAATACTGAGGGAACGGCGTCTTAACAGACAAAATTCTGAGGGAACTCGGCGTCTCTAACACACAAAATACTGAGGGAACAGTGCCTTAACACACGAAATGCTGAGGGAACTCGGCGTCTCTAACACAGAAAATACTGAGGGAACTCAGCGTCTCTAACACACGAAATGCTGAGGGAACTCGGCGTCACTAACACACAAAATACTGAGGGAACTCGGCGTCTCTAACACACAAAATGCAGAGGGAACACCGCGCCTCTAACACACAAAATACTGAGGGAACGGTGCCTTAACACACGAAATGCTGAGGGAACTCGGCGTCTCTAACACACAAAATACTGACGGAACTCGGCGTCTCTAACACACGAAATGCTGAGGGAACTCGGCGTCTCTAACACACAAAATACTGAGGGAACGGTGCCTTAACACACAAAATGCTGAGGGAACTCGGCGTCTCTAACACACAAAATACTGAGGGAACTCGGCGTCTCTATCGGACAAAATGCTGAGGGAACTTGGCCTGTCTAACATCCAAAATGCGGAGGGAACTCGGCGTCTCTAACACACAAAGTACTGAGGGAACTCGGCGTCTCTGACACACAAAATACTGAGAGAACGGCGTCTCTAACACACGAAATGCTGAGGGAACTCGGCGTCTCGAACACACAAAATACTGAGGGAACGGCGTCTTAACAGACAAAATTCTGAGGGAACTCGGCGTCTCTAACACACAAAATACTGAGGGAACAGTGCCTTAACACACGAAATGCTGAAGGAACTCGGCGTCTCTAACACAGAAAATACTGAGGGAACTCAGCGTCTCTAACACACGAAATGCTGAGGGAACTCGGCGTCACTAACACACAAAATACTGAGGGAACTCGGCGTCACTAACACACAAGATGCAGAGGGAACACCGCGCCTCTAACACACAAAATACTGAGGGAACGGTGCCTTAACACACGAAATGCTGAGGGAAATCGGCGTCTCTAACACACAAAATACTGACGGAACTCGGCGTCTCTAACACACGAAATGCTGAGGGAACTCGGCGTCTCTAACACACAAAATACTGAGGGAACGGTTCATTAACACACAAAATGCTGAGGGAACTCGGCGTCTCTAACACACAAAATACTGAGGGAACGGCGTCTTAACACACAAAATACTGAGGGAAATCGGCGTCTCTAACACACAAAATGCTGAGGGAACTTGGCCTGTCTAACACACAATATGCGGAGGGAGCTCGGCGTCTCAAACACACAAAATACTGAGGGAACTCGGCGTCTCTAACACACGAAATGCTGAGGGAACTCGGCGTCTCTAACACACAAAATACTGAGGGAACGGTGCCTTAACACACAAAATGCTGAGGGAACTCGGCGTCTCTAACACAAAATACTGAGGGAACGGCGTCTTAACAGACAAAATTCTGAGGGAACTCGGCGTCTCTAACACACAAAATACTGAGGGAACAGTGCCTTAACACACGAAATGCTGAGGGAACTCGGCGTCTCTAACACAGAAAATACTGAGGGAACTCAGCGTCTCTAACACACGAAATGCTGAGGGAACTCGGCGTCACTAACACACAAAATACTGAGGGAACTCGGCGTCTCTAACACACAAAATGCAGAGGGAACACCGCGCCTCTAACACACAAAATACTGAGGGAACGGTGCCTTAACACACGAAATGCTGAGGGAACTCGGCGTCTCTAACACACAAAATACTGACGGAACTCGGCGTCTCTAACACACGAAATGCTGAGGGAACTCGGCGTCTCTAACACACAAAATACTGAGGGAACGGTTCATTAACACACAAAATGCTGAGGGAACTCGGCGTCTCTAACACACAAAATACTGAGGGAACGGCGTCTTAACACACAAAATACTGAGGGAACTCGGCGTCTCGAACACACAAAATGCTGAGGGAACTTGGCCTGTCTAACACACAATATGCGGAGGGAGCTCGGCGTCTCAAACACACAAAATACTGAGGGAACTCGGCGTCTCTAACACACGAAATGCTGAGGGAACTCGGCGTCTCTAACACACAAAATACTGAGGGAACAGTGCCTTAACACACAAAATGCTGAGGGAACTCGGCGTCTCTAACACACAAAATACTGAGGGAACGGCGTCTTAACACACAAAATACTGAGGGAACTCGGCGTCTCTAACACACAAAATGCTGAGGGAACTTGGCCTGTCTAACACACAAAATGCGGAGGGAACTCGGCGTCTCTAACACACAAAATACTGAGGGAACTCAGCTTCTCTAACTCATAAAACACTGAGGGAACGGTGCCTTAACACACGAAATGCTGAGGGAACTCGGCGACTCTAACACACCAAATACTGAGGGAACTCGGCGTCTCTAAAACACAAAATAATGAGAGAAAGCGGCATCTCTAACACACAAAATACTGAGGGAATGGCGTCTTAACACACAAAATACTGAGGGAACTCGGCGTCTTACACACACAAAACTCTGAGGGAACTTGGCCTCTCTAACACACAAAATGCTGAGAGAACTCGGCGTCTCTAACACTCAAAATGTTGAGGGAACTCGGCATCTTACACACACAAAACTCTGACGGAACTCGGCGTCTCTAACACACGAAATGCTGAGGGAACTCGGCGTCTCTAAAACACAAAATACTGAGTGAACGGTGCCTTAACACACAAAATGCTGAGGGAACTCGGCGTCTCTAACACACAAAATACTGAGGGAACTCGGCGTCTCTATCGGACAAAATGCTGAGGGAACTTGGCCTGTCTAACATCCAAAATGCGGAGGGAACTCGGCGTCTCTAACACACAAAGTACTGAGGGAACTCGGAGTCTCTGACACACAAAATACTGAGAGAACGGCGTCTCTAACACACGAAATGCTGAGGGAACTCGGCGTCTCGAACACACAAAATACTGAGGGAACGGCGTCTTAACAGACAAAATTCTGAGGGAACTCGGCGTCTCTAACACACAAAATACTGAGGGAACAGTGCCTTAACACACGAAATGCTGAGGGAACTCGGCGTCTCTAACACAGAAAATACTGAGGGAACTCAGCGTCTCTAACACACGAAATGCTGAGGGAACTCGGCGTCACTAACACACAAAATACTGAGGGAACTCGGCGTCACTAACACACAAGATGCAGAGGGAACACCGCGCCTCTAACACACAAAATACTGAGGGAAAGGTGCCTTAACACACGAAATGCTGAGGGAACTCGGCGTCTCTAACACACAAAATACTGACGGAACTCGGCGTCTCTAACACACGAAATGCTGAGGGAACTCGGCGTCTCTAACACACAAAATACTGAGGGAACGGTTCATTAACACACAAAATGCTGAGGGAACTCGGCGTCTCTAACACACAAAATACTGAGGGAACGGCGTCTTAACACACAAAATACTGAGGGAACTCGGCGTCTCTAACACACAAAATGCTGAGGGAACTTGGCCTGTCTAACACACAATATGCGGAGGGAGCTCGGCGTCTCAAACACACAAAATACTGAGGGAACTCGGCGTCTCTAACACACGAAATGCTGAGGGAACTCGGCGTCTCTAACACACAAAATACTGAGGGAACGGTGCCTTAACACACAAAATGCTGAGGGAACTCGGCGTCTCTAACACACAAAATACTGAGGGAACGGCGTCTTAACACACAAAATACTGAGGGAACTCGGCGTCTCTAACACACAAAATGCTGAGGGAACTTGGCCTGTCTAACACACAAAATGCGGAGGGAACTCAGCGTCTCTAACACACAAAATACTGAGGGAACTCGGCGTCTCTAACACATAAAACACTGAGGGAACGGTGCCTTAACACATGAAATGCTGAGGGAACTCGTCGTCTCTAACACACAAAATGCTGAGGGAACTCGGCGTCTCTAACACACAAAATACAGAGGGAACTCCGCGCCTCTAACACACAAAATACTGAGGGAACTCGGCATCTCTAACACACAAAATACTGAGGGAACTCGGCATCTCTAACACACAAAATACTGAGGGAACTCGGCGTCTCTAACACACGAAATGCTGAGGGAACTCGGCGTCACTAACACACAAAATTCTGAGGGAACTCGGCGTCTCTAACACACAAAATGCAGAGGGAACACCGCGCCTCCAACACACAAAATACTGAGGGACCTCAGCGTTTCAAACACACAAAATACTGAGGGAACGGTGCCTTAACACACGAAATGCTGAGGGAACTCGGCGTCTCTAATACACCAAATACTGAGGGAACTCGGCGTCTCTAAAACACAAAATAATGAGAGAAAGCGGCATCTCTAACATACAAAATACTGAGGGAACTCGGCGTCTCTAAGACACAAAATACGGAGGGAATGGCGTCTTAACACACAAAATACTGAGTGAAATGTGTGTCTCTGACACACAAAATACTGAGGGAACTCGGCGTCTCTGACACACAAAATACTGAGGGAACTCGGCGTCTTACACACACAAAACTGTGAGGGAACTTGGCCTCTCTAACACACAAAATGCTGAGAGAACTCGGCGTCTCTGACACTCAAAATGTTGAGGGAACTCGGCGACTTACACACACAAAACTCTGACGGAACTCGGCGTCTCTAACACACGAAATGCTGAGGGAACTCGGCGTCTCTAACGCACAAAATACTGAGGGAACGGTGCCTTAACACACAAAATGCTGAGGGAACTCGGCGTCTCAAACACACAAAATACTGAGGGAACGGCGTCTTAACACACAAAATACTGAGGGAACTCGGCGTCTCTAACACACAAAATGCTGAGGGAACTCGGCGTCTCTAACACACAAAATGCTGAGGGAACTTGGCCTGTATAACACAGAATATGCGGAGGGAGCTCGGCGTCTCCAAAACACAAAATACTGAGGGAACTCGGCGTCTCTAACACACGAAATGCTGAGGGAACTCGGCGTCTCTAACGCACAAAATGCTGAGGGAACTCGGCGTCTCTAACACACGAAATGCTGAGGGAACTCGGCGTCTCTAACGCACAAAATGCTGAGGGAACTTGGCCTGTCTAACACACAAAATGCGGAGGGAACTCGGCGTCTCTAACACACGAAATGCTGAGGGAACTCGGCGTCTCTAACACACCAAATACTGAGGGAACTCGGCGTCTCTAACACACAAAATAATGAGAGAACTCGGCATCTCTAACACACAAAATACAGGGGGAACAGTGCCTTAACACACGAAATGCTGAGGGAACTCGGCGTCTCTAACACAGAAAATACTGAGGGAACTCGGCGTCTCTAACACTCAAAATACTGAGGGAACTCGGCGTCTCTAACACACAAAATACTGAGGGAACGGTGCCTTAACACACGAAATGCTGAGGGAACTCGGCGTCTCTAACACACAAAATACTGAGGGAACGGCGTCTTAACACACAAAATACTGAGGGAACTCGACGTCTCTAAAACACAAAATGCTGAGGGAACTTGGCCTGTCTAACAGACAAAATGCGGAGGGAAATCGGCGTCTCTAACACACAAAATACTGAGGGAACTCAGCTTCTCTAACTCATAAAACACTGAGGGAACGGTGCCTTAACACACGAAATGCTGAGGGAACTCGGCGTCTCTAACACACCAAATACTGAGGGAACTCGGCGTCTCTAAAACACAAAATAATGAGAGAAAGCGGCATCTCTAACACACAAAATACTGAGGGAACTCGGCGTCTCTAAGACACAAAATACTGAGGGAATGGCGTCTTAACACACAAAATACTGAGGGAAATGTGTGTCTCTGACACACAAAATACTGAGGGAACTCGGCGTCTCTAACACACAAAATACTGAGGGAACTCGGCGTCTTACACACACAAAACTCTGAGGGAACTTGGCCTCTCTAACACACAAAATGCTGAGAGAACTCGGCGTCTCTAACACTCAAAATGTTGAGGGAACTCGGCGTCATACACACACAAAACTCTGACGGAACTCGGCGTCTCTAACACACGAAATGCTGAGGGAACTCGGCGTCTCTAACACACAAAATACTGAGGGAACGGTGCCTTAACACACAAAATGCTGAGGGAACTCGGCGTCTCTAACACACAAAATACTGAGGGAACTCGGCGTCTCTATCGCACAAAATGCTGAGGGAACTTGGCCTGTCTAACATACAAAATGCGGAGGGAACTCGGCGTCTCTAACACACAAAGTACTGAGGGAACTCGGCGTCTCTGACACACAAAATACTGAGAGAACGGCGTCTCTAACACACGAAATGCTGAGGGAACTCGGCGTCTCGAACACACAAAATACTGAGGGAACGGCGTCTTAACAGACAAAATTGTGAGGGAACTCGGCGTCTCTAACACACAAAATACTGAGGGAACAGTGCCTTAACACACGAAATGCTGAGGGAACTCGGCGTCTCTAACACAGAAAATACTGAGGGAACTCAGCGTCTCTAACACACGAAATGCTGAGGGAACTCGGCGTCACTAACACACAAAATACTGAGGGAACTCGGCGTCTCTAACACACAAAATGCAGAGGGAACACCGCGCCTCTAACACACAAAATACTGAGGGAACGGTGCCTTAACACACGAAATGCTGAGGGAACTCGGCGTCTCTAACACACAAAATACTGACGGAACTCGGCGTCTCTAACACACGAAATGCTGAGGGAACTCGGCGTCTCTAACACACAAAATACTGAGGGAACGGTTCATTAACACACAAAATGCTGAGGGAACTCGGCGTCTCTAACACACAAAATACTGAGGGAACGGCGTCTTAACACACAAAATACTGAGGGAACTCGGCGTCTCTAACACACAAAATGCTGAGGGAACTTGGCCTGTCTAACACACAATATGCGGAGGGAGCTCGGCGTCTCAAACACACAAAATACTGAGGGAACTCGGCGTCTCTAACACACGAAATGCTGAGGGAACTCGGCGTCTCTAACACACAAAATACTGAGGGAACGGTGCCTTAACACACAAAATGCTGAGGGAACTCGGCGTCTCTAACACACAAAATACTGAGGGAACGGCGTCTTAACACACAAAATACTGAGGGAACTCGGCGTCTCTAACACACAAAATGCTGAGGGAACTTGGCCTGTCTAACACACAAAATGCGGAGGGAACTCGGCGTCTCTAACACACAAAATACTGAGGGAACTCAGCTTCTCTAACTCATAAAACACTGAGGGAACGGTGCCTTAACACACGAAATGCTGAGGGAACTCGGCGACTCTAACACACCAAATACTGAGGGAACTCGGCGTCTCTAAAACACAAAATAATGAGAGAAAGCGGCATCTCTAACACACAAAATACTGAAGGAATGGCGTCTTAACACACAAAATACTGAGGGAACTCGGCGTCTCTAACACACAAAATGCTGAGGGAACTTGGCCTGTCTAACACACAAAATGCGGAGGGAACTCAGCGTCTCTAACACACAAAATACTGAGGGAACTCGGCGTCTCTAACACATAAAACACTGAGGGAACGGTGCCTTAACACATGAAATGCTGAGGGAACTCGTCGTCTCTAACACACAAAATGCTGAGGGAACTCGGCGTCTCTAACACACAAAATACAGAGGGAACTCCGCGCCTCTAACACACAAAATACTGAGGGAACTCGGCATCTCTAACACACAAAATACTGAGGGAACTCGGCATCTCTAACACACAAAATACTGAGGGAACTCGGCGTCTCTAACACACGAAATGCTGAGGGAACTCGGCGTCACTAACACACAAAATTCTGAGGGAACTCGGCGTCTCTAACACACAAAATGCAGAGGGAACACCGCGCCTCCAACACACAAAATACTGAGGGACCTCAGCGTTTCAAACACACAAAATACTGAGGGAACGGTGCCTTAACACACGAAATGCTGAGGGAACTCGGCGTCTCTAATACACCAAATACTGAGGGAACTCGGCGTCTCTAAAACACAAAATAATGAGAGTAAGCGGCATCTCTAACATACAAAATACTGAGGGAACTCGGCGTCTCTAAGACACAAAATACTGAGGGAATGGCGTCTTAACACACAAAATACTGAGTGAAATGTGTGTCTCTGACACACAAAATACTGAGGGAACTCGGCGTCTCTAACACACAAAATACTGAGGGAACTCGGCGTCTTACACACACAAAACTGTGAGGGAACTTGGCCTCTCTAACACACAAAATGCTGAGAGAACTCGGCGTCTCTAACACTCAAAATGTTGAGGGAACTCGGCGACTTACACACACAAAACTCTGACGGAACTCGGCGTCTCTAACACACGAAATGCTGAGGGAACTCGGCGTCTCTAACGCACAAAATACTGAGGGAACGGTGCCTTAACACACAAAATGCTGAGGGAACTCGGCGTCTCAAACACACAAAATACTGAGGGAACGGCGTCTTAACACACAAAATACTGAGGGAACTCGGCGTCTCTAACACACAAAATGCTGAGGGAACTTGGCCTGTATAACACAGAATATGCGGAGGGAGCTCGGCGTCTCCAAAACACAAAATACTGAGGGAACTCGGCGTCTCTAACACACAAAATGCGGAGGGAACTCGGCGTCTCTAACACACAAAATACTGAGGGAACTCGGAGTCTCTAACACATAAAACACTGAGGGAACGGTGCCTTAACACATGAAATGCTGAGGGAACTCGGCGTCTCGAACACACAAAATGCTGAGGGAACTTGGCCTGTCTAACACACAATATGCGGAGGGAGCTCGGCGTCTCAAACACACAAAATACTGAGGGAACTCGGCGTCTCTAACACACGAAATGCTGAGGGAACTCGGCGTTTCTAACACACAAAATACTGAGGGAACAGTGCCTTAACACACAAAATGCTGAGGGAACTCGGCGTCTCTAACACACAAAATACTGAGGGAACGGCGTCTTAACACACAAAATACTGAGGGAACTCGGCGTCTCTAACACACAAAATGCTGAGGGAACTTGGCCTGTATAACACACAAAATGCGGAGGGAACTCGGCGTCTCTAACACACAAAATACTGAGGGAACTCAGCTTCTCTAACTCATAAAACACTGAGGGAACGGTGCCTTAACACACGAAATGCTGACGGAACTCGGCGACTCTAACACACCAAATACTGAGGGAACTCGGCGTCTCTAAAACACAAAATAATGAGAGAAAGCGGCATCTCTAACACACAAAATACTGAGGGAATGGCGTCTTAACACACAAAATACTGAGGGAAATGTGTGTCTCTGACACACAAAATACTGAGGGAACTCGGCGTCTCTAACACACAAAATACTGAGGGAACTCGGCGTCTTACACACACAAAACTCTGAGGGAACTTGGCCTCTCTAACACACAAAATGCTGAGAGAACTCGGCGTCTCTAACACTCAAAATGTTGAGGGAACACGGCATCTTACACACACAAAACTCTGACGGAACTCGGCGTCTCTAACACACGAAATGCTGAGGGAACTCGGCGTCTCTAAAACACAAAATACTGAGTGAACGGTGCCTTAACACACAAAATGCTGAGGGAACTCGGCGTCTCTAACACACAAAATACTGAGGGAACTCGGCGTCTCTATCGGACAAAATGCTGAGGGAACTTGGCCTGTCTAACATCCAAAATGCGGAGGGAACTCGGCGTCTCTAACACACAAAGTACTGAGGGAACTCGGCGTCTCTGACACACAAAATACTGAGAGAACGGCGTCTCTAACACACGAAATGCTGAGGGAACTCGGCGTCTCGAACACACAAAATACTGAGGGAACGGCGTCTTAACAGACAAAATTCTGAGGGAACTCGGCGTCTCTAACACACAAAATACTGAGGGAACAGTGCCTTAACACATGAAATGCTGAGGGAACTCGGCGTCTCTAATACACCAAATACTGAGGGAACTCGGCGTCTCTAAAACACAAAATAATGAGAGAAAGCGGCATCTCTAACATACAAAATACTGAGGGAACTCGGCGTCTCTAAGACACAAAATACTGAGGGAATGGCGTCTTAACACACAAAATACTGAGTGAAATGTGTGTCTCTGACACACAAAATACTGAGGGAACTCGGCGTCTCTGACACACAAAATACTGAGGGAACTCGGCGTCTTACACACACAAAACTGTGAGGGAACTTGGCCTCTCTAACACACAAAATGCTGAGAGAACTCGGCGTCTCTAACACTCAAAATGTTGAGGGAACTCGGCGACTTACACACACAAAACTCTGACGGAACTCGGCGTCTCTAACACACGAAATGCTGAGGGAACTCGGCGTCTCTAACGCACAAAATACTGAGGGAACGGTGCCTTAACACACAAAATGCTGAGGGAACTCGGCGTCTCAAACACACAAAATACTGAGGGAACGGCGTCTTAACACACAAAATACTGAGGGAACTCGGCGTCTCTAACACACAAAATGCTGAGGGAACTCGGCGTCTCTAACACACAAAATGCTGAGGGAACTTGGCCTGTATAACACAGAATATGCGGAGGGAGCTCGGCGTCTCCAAAACACAAAATACTGAGGGAACTCGGCGTCTCTAACACACGAAATGCTGAGGGAACTCGGCGTCTCTAACGCACAAAATGCTGAGGGAACTCGGCGTCTCTAACACACGAAATGCTGAGGGAACTCGGCGTCTCTAACGCACAAAATGCTGAGGGAACTTGGCCTGTCTAACACACAAGATGCGGAGGGAACTCGGCGTCTCTAACACACGAAATGCTGAGGGAACTCGGCGTCTCTAACACACCAAATACTGAGGGAACTCGGCGTCTCTAACACACAAAATAATGAGAGAACTCGGCATCTCTAACACACAAAATACAGGGGGAACAGTGCCTTAACACACGAAATGCTGAGGGAACTCGGCGTCTCTAACACAGAAAATACTGAGGGAACTCGGCGTCTCTAACACTCAAAATACTGAGGGAACTCGGCGTCTCTAACACACAAAATACTGAGGGAACGGTGCCTTAACACACGAAATGCTGAGGGAACTCGGCGTCTCTAACACACAAAATACTGAGGGAACGGCGTCTTAACACACAAAATACTGAGGGAACTCGACGTCTCTAAAACACAAAATGCTGAGGGAACTTGGCCTGTCTAACAGACAAAATGCGGAGGGAAATCGGCGTCTCTAACACACAAAATACTGAGGGAACTCAGCTTCTCTAACTCATAAAACACTGAGGGAACGGTGCCTTAACACACGAAATGCTGAGGGAACTCGGCGTCTCTAACACACCAAATACTGAGGGAACTCGGCGTCTCTAAAACACAAAATAATGAGAGAAAGCGGCATCTCTAACACACAAAATACTGAGGGAACTCGGCGTCTCTAAGACACAAAATACTGAGGGAATGGCGTCTTAACACACAAAATACTGAGGGAAATGTGTGTCTCTGACACACAAAATACTGAGGGAACTCGGCGTCTCTAACACACAAAATACTGAGGGAACTCGGCGTCTTACACACACAAAACTCTGAGGGAACTTGGCCTCTCTAACACACAAAATGCTGAGAGAACTCGGCGTCTCTAACACTCAAAATGTTGAGGGAACTCGGCGTCATACACACACAAAACTCTGACGGAACTCGGCGTCTCTAACACACGAAATGCTGAGGGAACTCGGCGTCTCTAACACACAAAATACTGAGGGAACGGTGCCTTAACACACAAAATGCTGAGGGAACTCGGCGTCTCTAACACACAAAATACTGAGGGAACTCGGCGTCTCTATCGCACAAAATGCTGAGGGAACTTGGCCTGTCTAACATACAAAATGCGGAGGGAACTCGGCGTCTCTAACACACAAAGTACTGAGGGAACTCGGCGTCTCTGACACACAAAATACTGAGAGAACGGCGTCTCTAACACACGAAATGCTGAGGGAACTCGGCGTATCGAACACACAAAATACTGAGGGAACGGCGTCTTAACAGACAAAATTGTGAGGGAACTCGGCGTCTCTAACACACAAAATACTGAGGGAACAGTGCCTTAACACACGAAATGCTGAGGGAACTCGGCGTCTCTAACACAGAAAATACTGAGGGAACTCAGCGTCTCTAACACACGAAATGCTGAGCGAACTCGGCGTCACTAACACACAAAATACTGAGGGAACTCGGCGTCTCTAACACACAAAATGCAGAGGGAACACCGCGCCTCTAACACACAAAATACTGAGGGAACGGTGCCTTAACACACGAAATGCTGAGGGAACTCGGCGTCTCTAACACACAAAATACTGACGGAACTCGGCGTCTCTAACACACGAAATGCTGAGGGAACTCGGCGTCTCTAACACACAAAATACTGAGGGAACGGTTCATTAACACACAAAATGCTGAGGGAACTCGGCGTCTCTAACACACAAAATACTGAGGGAACGGCGTCTTAACACACAAAATACTGAGGGAACTCGGCGTCTCTAACACACAAAATGCTGAGGGAACTTGGCCTGTCTAACACACAATATGCGGAGGGAGCTCGGCGTCTCAAACACACAAAATACTGAGGGAACTCGGCGTCTCTAACACACGAAATGCTGAGGGAACTCGGCGTCTCTAACACACAAAATACTGAGGGAACGGTGCCTTAACACACAAAATGCTGAGGGAACTCGGCGTCTCTAACACACAAAATACTGAGGGAACGGCGTCTTAACACACAAAATACTGAGGGAACTCGGCGTCTCTAACACACAAAATGCTGAGGGAACTTGGCCTGTCTAACACACAAAATGCGGAGGGAACTCGGCGTCTCTAACACACAAAATACTGAGGGAACTCAGCTTCTCTAACTCATAAAACACTGAGGGAACGGTGCCTTAACACACGAAATGCTGAGGGAACTCGGCGACTCTAACACACCAAATACTGAGGGAACTCGGCGTCTCTAAAACACAAAATAATGAGAGAAAGCGGCATCTCTAACACACAAAATACTGAAGGAATGGCGTCTTAACACACAAAATACTGAGGGAACTCGGCGTCTCTAACACACAAAATGCTGAGGGAACTTGGCCTGTCTAACACACAAAATGCGGAGGGAACTCAGCGTCTCTAACACACAAAATACTGAGGGAACTCGGCGTCTCTAACACATAAAACACTGAGGGAACGGTGCCTTAACACATGAAATGCTGAGGGAACTCGTCGTCTCTAACACACAAAATGCTGAGGGAACTCGGCGTCTCTAACACACAAAATACAGAGGGAACTCCGCGCCTCTAACACACAAAATACTGAGGGAACTCGGCATCTCTAACACACAAAATACTGAGGGAACTCGGCATCTCTAACACACAAAATACTGAGGGAACTCGGCGTCTCTAACACACGAAATGCTGAGGGAACTCGGCGTCACTAACACACAAAATTCTGAGGGAACTCGGCGTCTCTAACACACAAAATGCAGAGGGAACACCGCGCCTCCAACACACAAAATACTGAGGGACCTCAGCGTTTCAAACACACAAAATACTGAGGGAACGGTGCCTTAACACACGAAATGCTGAGGGAACTCGGCGTCTCTAATACACCAAATACTGAGGGAACTCGGCGTCTCTAAAACACAAAATAATGAGAGTAAGCGGCATCTCTAACATACAAAATACTGAGGGAACTCGGCGTCTCTAAGACACAAAATACTGAGGGAATGGCGTCTTAACACACAAAATACTGAGTGAAATGTGTGTCTCTGACACACAAAATACTGAGGGAACTCGGCGTCTCTAACACACAAAATACTGAGGGAACTCGGCGTCTTACACACACAAAACTGTGAGGGAACTTGGCCTCTCTAACACACAAAATGCTGAGAGAACTCGGCGTCTCTAACACTCAAAATGTTGAGGGAACTCGGCGACTTACACACACAAAACTCTGACGGAACTCGGCGTCTCTAACACACGAAATGCTGAGGGAACTCGGCGTCTCTAACGCACAAAATACTGAGGGAACGGTGCCTTAACACACAAAATGCTGAGGGAACTCGGCGTCTCAAACACACAAAATACTGAGGGAACGGCGTCTTAACACACAAAATACTGAGGGAACTCGGCGTCTCTAACACACAAAATGCTGAGGGAACTTGGCCTGTATAACACAGAATATGCGGAGGGAGCTCGGCGTCCCCAAAACACAAAATACTGAGGGAACTCGGCGTCTCTAACACACAAAATGCGGAGGGAACTCGGCGTCTCTAACACACAAAATACTGAGGGAACTCGGAGTCTCTAACACATAAAACACTGAGGGAACGGTGCCTTAACACATGAAATGCTGAGGGAACTCGGCGTCTCTAACACACAAAATACTGAGGGAACGGCGTCTTAACAGACAAAATACTGAGGGAACTCACCGTTTCTAATACACAAAATGCTGAGGGAACTTGGCCAGTCTAACACACAAAATGCGGAGGGAGCTCGGCGTCTCTAACACACAAAATACTGAGGGAACTCGGCGTCTCTAACACACGAAATGCTGAGGGAACTCGGAGTCTCTAACACACAAAATACTGAGGGAACGGTGCCTTAACACACAAAATGCTGAGGGAACTCGACGTCTCTAACACACAAAATACTGAGGGAACGGCGTCTTAACACACAAAATACTGAGGGAACTCGACGTCTCTAAAACACAAAATGCTGAGGGAACGGTGCCTTAACACACGAAATGCTGAGGGAACTCGGCGTCTCTAACACACCAAATACTGAGGGAACTCGGCGTCTCTAAAACACAAAATAATGAGAGAAAGCGGCATCTCTAACACACAAAATACTGAGGGAACTCGGCGTCTCTAAGACACAAAATACTGAGGGAATGGCGTCTTAACACACAAAATACTGAGGGAAATGTGTGTCTCTGACACACAAAATACTGAGGGAACTCGGCGTCTCTAACACACAAAATACTGAGGGAACTCGGCGTCTTACACACACAAAACTCTGAGGGAACTTGGCCTCTCTAACACACAAAATGCTGAGAGAACTCGGCGTCTCTAACACTCAAAATGTTGAGGGAACTCGGCGTCATACACACACAAAACTCTGACGGAACTCGGCGTCTCTAACACACGAAATGCTGAGGGAACTCGGCGTCTCTAACACACAAAATACTGAGGGAACGGTGCCTTAACACACAAAATGCTGAGGGAACTCGGCGTCTCTAACACACAAAATACTGAGGGAACTCAGCGTCTCTATCGCACAAAATGCTGAGGGAACTTGGCCTGTCTAACATACAAAATGCGGAGGGAACTCGGCGTCTCTAACACACAAAGTACTGAGGGAACTCGGCGTCTCTGACACACAAAATACTGAGAGAACGGCGTCTCTAACACACGAAATGCTGAGGGAACTCGGCGTCTCGAACACACAAAATACTGAGGGAACGGCGTCTTAACAGACAAAATTCTGAGGGAACTCGGCGTCTCTAACACAAAAAATACTGAGGGAACAGTGCCTTAACACACGAAATGCTGAGGGAACTCGGCGTCTCTAACACAGAAAATACTGAGGGAACTCAGCGTCTCTAACACACGAAATGCTGAGGGAACTCGGCGTCACTAACACACAAAATACTGAGGGAACTCGGCGTCTCTAACACACAAAATGCAGAGGGAACACCGCGCCTCTAACACACAAAATACTGAGGGAACGGTGCCTCAACACACGAAATGCTGAGGGAACTCGGCGTCTCTAACACACAAAATACTGACGGAACTCGGCGTCTCTAACACACGAAATGCTGAGGGAACTCGGCGTCTCTAACACACAAAATACTGAGGGAACGGTTCATTAACACACAAAATGCTGAGGGAACTCGGCGTCTCTAACACACAAAATACTGAGGGAACGGCGTCTTAACACACAAAATACAGAGGGAACTCGGCGTCTCTAACACACAAAATGCTGAGGGAACTTGGCCTGTCTAACACACAATATGCGGAGGGAGCTCGGCGTCTCAAACACACAAAATACTGAGGGAACTCGGCGTCTTAACACACAAAATACTGAGGGAACTCGGCGTCTCTAACACACAAAATGCTGAGGGAACTTGGCCTGTCTAACACACAAAATGCGGAGGGAACTCGGCGTCTCTAACACACAAAATACTGAGGGAACTCAGCTTCTCTAACTCATAAAACACTGAGGGAACGGTGCCTTAACACACGAAATGCTGAGGGAACTCGGCGACTCTACCACACCAAATACTGAGGGAAGTCGGCGTCTCTAAAACACAAAATAATGAGAGAAAGCGGCATCTCTAACACACAAAATACTGAAGGAATGGCGTCTTAACACACAAAATACTGAGGGAACTCGGCGTCTCTAACACACAAAATGCTGAGGGAACTTGCCCTTCTAACACACAAAATGCGGAGGGAACTCAGCGTCTCTAACACATAAAACACTGAGGGAACGGTGCCTTAACACATGAAATGCTGAGGGAACTCGTCGTCTCTAACACACAAAATGCTGAGGGAACTCGGCGTCTCTAACACACAAAATACAGAGGGAACTCCGCGACTCTAACACACAAAATACTGAGGGAACTCGGCATCACTAACACACAAAATACTGAGGGAACTCGGCATCTCTAACACACAAAATACTGAGGGAACTCGGCGTCTCTAACACACGAAATGCTGAGGGAACTCGGCGTCACTAACACACAAAATTCTGAGGGAACTCGGCGTCTCTAACACACAAAATGCAGAGGGAACACCGCGCCTCCAACACACAAAATACTGAGGGACCTCAGCGTTTCAAACACACAAAATACTGAGGGAACGGTGCCTTAACACACGAAATGCTGAGGGAACTCGGCGTCTCTAATACACCAAATACTGAGGGAACTCGGCGTCTCTAAAACACAAAATAATGAGAGAAAGCGGCATCTCTAACATACAAAATACTGAGGGAACTCGGCGTCTCTAAGACACAAAATACTGAGGGAATGGCGTCTTAACACACAAAATACTGAGTGAAATGTGTGTCTCTGACACACAAAATACTGAGGGAACTCGGCGTCTCTAACACACAAAATACTGAGGGAACTCGGCGTCTTACACACACAAAACTGTGAGGGAACTTGGCCTCTCTAACACACAAAATGCTGAGAGAACTCGGCGTCTCTAACACTCAAAATGTTGAGGGAACTCGGC
Source organism: Hypanus sabinus (assembly GCF_030144855.1). Lineage (NCBI taxonomy): Eukaryota > Metazoa > Chordata > Chondrichthyes > Myliobatiformes > Dasyatidae > Hypanus > Hypanus sabinus. The sequence continues at coordinate 92,156,212 of NC_082714.1, read as the reverse complement.
GACTTACACACACAAAACTCTGACGGAACTCGGCGTCTCTAACACACGAAATGCTGAGGGAACTCGGCGTCTCTAACGCACAAAATACTGAGGGAACGGTGCCTTAACACACAAAATGCTGAGGGAACTCGGCGTCTCAAACACACAAAATACTGAGGGAACGGCGTCTTAACACACAAAATACTGAGGGAACTCAGCTTCTCTAACTCATAAAACACTGAGGGAACGGTGCCTTAACACACGAAATGCTGAGGGAACTCGGCGTCTCTAACACACCAAATACTGAGGGAACTCGGCGTCTCTAAAACACAAAATAATGAGAGAAAGCGGCATCTCTAACACACAAAATACTGAGGGAACTCGGCGTCTCTAAGACACAAAATACTGAGGGAATGGCGTCTTAACACACAAAATACTGAGGGAAATGTGTGTCTCTGACACACAAAATACTGAGGGAACTCGGCGTCTCTAACACACAAAATACTGAGGGAACTCGGCGTCTTACACACACAAAACTCTGAGGGAACTTGGCCTCTCTAACACACAAAATGCTGAGAGAACTCGGCGTCTCTAACACTCAAAATGTTGAGGGAACTCGGCGTCATACACACACAAAACTCTGACGGAACTCGGCGTCTCTAACACACGAAATGCTGAGGGAACTCGGCGTCTCTAACACACAAAATACTGAGGGAACGGTGCCTTAACACACAAAATGCTGAGGGAACTCGGCGTCTCTAACACACAAAATACTGAGGGAACTCGGCGTCTCTATCGCACAAAATGCTGAGGGAACTTGGCCTGTCTAACATACAAAATGCGGAGGGAACTCGGCGTCTCTAACACACAAAGTACTGAGGGAACTCGGCGTCTCTGACACACAAAATACTGAGAGAACGGCGTCTCTAACACACGAAATGCTGAGGGAACTCGGCGTCTCGAACACACAAAATACTGAGGGAATGGCGTCTTAACAGACAAAATTCTGAGGGAACTCGGCGTCTCTAATACACAAAATACTGAGGGAACAGTGCCTTAACACACGAAATGCTGAGGGAACTCGGCGTCTCTAACACAGAAAATACTGAGGGAACTCAGCGTCTCTAACACACAAAATGCTGAGGGAACTCGGCGTCACTAACACACAAAATACTGAGGGAACTCGGCGTCTCTAACACACAAAATGCAGAGGGAACACCGCGCCTCTAACACACAAAATACTGAGGGAACGGTGCCTTAACACACGAAATGCTGAGGGAACTCGGCGTCTCTAACACACAAAATACTGACGGAACTCGGCGTCTCTAACACACGAAATGCTGAGGGAACTCGGCATCTCTAACACACAAAATACTGAGGGAACGGTTCATTAACACACAAAATGCTGAGGGAACTCGGCGTCTCTAACACACAAAATACTGAGGGAACGGCGTCTTAACACACAAAATACTGAGGGAACTCGGCGTCTCTAACACACAAAATACTGAGGGAACTTGGCCTGTCTAACACACAATATGCGGAGGGAGCTCGGCGTCTCAAACACACAAAATACTGAGGGAACTCGGCGACTCTAACACACGAAATGCTGAGGGAACTCGGCGTCTCTAACACACAAAATACTGAGGGAACGGTGCCTTAACACACGAAATGCTGAGGGAACTCGGCGACTCTAACACACCAAATACTGAGGGAACTCGGCGTCTCTAAAACACAAAATAATGAGAGAAAGCGGCATCTCTAACACACAAAATACTGAAGGAATGGCGTCGTAACACACAAAATACTGAGGGAAATGTGTGTCTCTGACACACAAAATACTGAGGGAACTCGGCGTCTCTAACACACAAAATACTGAGGGAACTCGGCGTCTTACACACACAAAACTCTGAGGGAACTTGGCCTCTCTAACACACAAAATGCTGAGAGAACTCGGCGTCTCTAACACTCAAAATGTTGAGGGAACTCGGCATCTTACACACACAAAACTCTGACGGAACTCGGCGTCTCTAACACACGAAATGCTGAGGGAACTCGGCGTCTCTAACACACAAAATACTGAGGGAACGGTGCCTTAACACACAAAATGCTGAGGGAACTCGGCGTCTCTAACACACAAAATACTGAGGGAACTCGGCGTCTCTATCGGACAAAATGCTGAGGGAACTTGGCCTGTCTAACATCCAAAATGCGGAGGGAACTCGGCGTCTCTAACACACAAAGTACTGAGGGAACTCGGCGTCTCTGACACACAAAATACTGAGAGAACGGCGTCTCTAACACACGAAATGCTGAGGGAACTCGGCGTCTCGAACACACAAAATACTGAGGGAACGGCGTCTTAACAGACAAAATTCTGAGGGAACAGTGCCTTAACACACGAAATGCTGAGGGAACTCGGCGTCTCTAACACAGAAAATACTGAGGGAACTCAGCGTCTCTAACACACGAAATGCTGAGGGAACTCGGCGTCACTAACACACAAAATACTGAGGGAACTCGGCGTCTCTAACACACAAGATGCAGAGGGAACACCGCGCCTCTAACACACAAAATACTGAGGGAACGGTGCCTTAACACACGAAATGCTGAGGGAACTCGGCGTCTCTAACACACAAAATACTGACGGAACTCGGCGTCTCTAACACACGAAATGCTGAGGGAACTCGGCGTCTCTAACACAGAAAATACTGAGGGAACTCAGCGTCTCTAACACACGAAATGCTGAGGGAACTCGGCGTCACTAACACACAAAATACTGAGGGAACTTGGCCTGTCTAACACACAAAATGCGGAGGGAACTCGGCGTCTCTAACACACAAAATACTGAGGGAACTCAGCTTCTCTAACTCATAAAACACTGAGGGAACGGTGCCTTAACACACGAAATGCTGAGGGAACTCGGCGACTCTACCACACCAAATACTGAGGGAAGTCGGCGTCTCTAAAACACAAAATAATGAGAGAAAGCGGCATCTCTAACACACAAAATACTGAAGGAATGGCGTCTTAACACACAAAATACTGAGGGAACTCGGCGTCTCTAACACACAAAATGCTGAGGGAACTTGCCCTTCTAACACACAAAATGCGGAGGGAACTCAGCGTCTCTAACACATAAAACACTGAGGGAACGGTGCCTTAACACATGAAATGCTGAGGGAACTCGTCGTCTCTAACACACAAAATGCTGAGGGAACTCGGCGTCTCTAACACACAAAATACAGAGGGAACTCCGCGACTCTAACACACAAAATACTGAGGGAACTCGGCATCACTAACACACAAAATACTGAGGGAACTCGGCATCTCTAACACACAAAATACTGAGGGAACTCGGCGTCTCTAACACACGAAATGCTGAGGGAACTCGGCGTCACTAACACACAAAATTCTGAGGGAACTCGGCGTCTCTAACACACAAAATGCAGAGGGAACACCGCGCCTCCAACACACAAAATACTGAGGGACCTCAGCGTTTCAAACACACAAAATACTGAGGGAACGGTGCCTTAACACACGAAATGCTGAGGGAACTCGGCGTCTCTAATACACCAAATACTGAGGGAACTCGGCGTCTCTAAAACACAAAATAATGAGAGAAAGCGGCATCTCTAACATACAAAATACTGAGGGAACTCGGCGTCTCTAAGACACAAAATACTGAGGGAATGGCGTCTTAACACACAAAATACTGAGTGAAATGTGTGTCTCTGACACACAAAATACTGAGGGAACTCGGCGTCTCTAACACACAAAATACTGAGGGAACTCGGCGTCTTACACACACAAAACTGTGAGGGAACTTGGCCTCTCTAACACACAAAATGCTGAGAGAACTCGGCGTCTCTAACACTCAAAATGTTGAGGGAACTCGGCGACTTACACACACAAAACTCTGACGGAACTCGGCGTCTCTAACACACGAAATGCTGAGGGAACTCGGCGTCTCTAACGCACAAAATACTGAGGGAACGGTGCCTTAACACACAAAATGCTGAGGGAACTCGGCGTCTCAAACACACAAAATACTGAGGGAACGGCGTCTTAACACACAAAATACTGAGGGAACTCAGCTTCTCTAACTCATAAAACACTGAGGGAACGGTGCCTTAACACACGAAATGCTGAGGGAACTCGGCGTCTCTAACACACCAAATACTGAGGGAACTCGGCGTCTCTAAAACACAAAATAATGAGAGAAAGCGGCATCTCTAACACACAAAATACTGAGGGAACTCGGCGTCTCTAAGACACAAAATACTGAGGGAATGGCGTCTTAACACACAAAATACTGAGGGAAATGTGTGTCTCTGACACACAAAATACTGAGGGAACTCGGCGTCTCTAACACACAAAATACTGAGGGAACTCGGCGTCTTACACACACAAAACTCTGAGGGAACTTGGCCTCTCTAACACACAAAATGCTGAGAGAACTCGGCGTCTCTAACACTCAAAATGTTGAGGGAACTCGGCGTCATACACACACAAAACTCTGACGGAACTCGGCGTCTCTAACACACGAAATGCTGAGGGAACTCGGCGTCTCTAACACACAAAATACTGAGGGAACGGTGCCTTAACACACAAAATGCTGAGGGAACTCGGCGTCTCTAACACACAAAATACTGAGGGAACTCGGCGTCTCTATCGCACAAAATGCTGAGGGAACTTGGCCTGTCTAACATACAAAATGCGGAGGGAACTCGGCGTCTCTAACACACAAAGTACTGAGGGAACTCGGCGTCTCTGACACACAAAATACTGAGAGAACGGCGTCTCTAACACACGAAATGCTGAGGGAACTCGGCGTCTCGAACACACAAAATACTGAGGGAATGGCGTCTTAACAGACAAAATTCTGAGGGAACTCGGCGTCTCTAATACACAAAATACTGAGGGAACAGTGCCTTAACACACGAAATGCTGAGGGAACTCGGCGTCTCTAACACAGAAAATACTGAGGGAACTCAGCGTCTCTAACACACAAAATGCTGAGGGAACTCGGCGTCACTAACACACAAAATACTGAGGGAACTCGGCGTCTCTAACACACAAAATGCAGAGGGAACACCGCGCCTCTAACACACAAAATACTGAGGGAACGGTGCCTTAACACACGAAATGCTGAGGGAACTCGGCGTCTCTAACACACAAAATACTGACGGAACTCGGCGTCTCTAACACACGAAATGCTGAGGGAACTCGGCATCTCTAACACACAAAATACTGAGGGAACGGTTCATTAACACACAAAATGCTGAGGGAACTCGGCGTCTCTAACACACAAAATACTGAGGGAACGGCGTCTTAACACACAAAATACTGAGGGAACTCGGCGTCTCTAACACACAAAATACTGAGGGAACTTGGCCTGTCTAACACACAATATGCGGAGGGAGCTCGGCGTCTCAAACACACAAAATACTGAGGGAACTCGGCGACTCTAACACACGAAATGCTGAGGGAACTCGGCGTCTCTAACACACAAAATACTGAGGGAACGGTGCCTTAACACACGAAATGCTGAGGGAACTCGGCGACTCTAACACACCAAATACTGAGGGAACTCGGCGTCTCTAAAACACAAAATAATGAGAGAAAGCGGCATCTCTAACACACAAAATACTGAAGGAATGGCGTCGTAACACACAAAATACTGAGGGAAATGTGTGTCTCTGACACACAAAATACTGAGGGAACTCGGCGTCTCTAACACACAAAATACTGAGGGAACTCGGCGTCTTACACACACAAAACTCTGAGGGAACTTGGCCTCTCTAACACACAAAATGCTGAGAGAACTCGGCGTCTCTAACACTCAAAATGTTGAGGGAACTCGGCATCTTACACACACAAAACTCTGACGGAACTCGGCGTCTCTAACACACGAAATGCTGAGGGAACTCGGCGTCTCTAACACACAAAATACTGAGGGAACGGTGCCTTAACACACAAAATGCTGAGGGAACTCGGCGTCTCTAACACACAAAATACTGAGGGAACTCGGCGTCTCTATCGGACAAAATGCTGAGGGAACTTGGCCTGTCTAACATCCAAAATGCGGAGGGAACTCGGCGTCTCTAACACACAAAGTACTGAGGGAACTCGGCGTCTCTGACACACAAAATACTGAGAGAACGGCGTCTCTAACACACGAAATGCTGAGGGAACTCGGCGTCTCGAACACACAAAATACTGAGGGAACGGCGTCTTAACAGACAAAATTCTGAGGGAACAGTGCCTTAACACACGAAATGCTGAGGGAACTCGGCGTCTCTAACACAGAAAATACTGAGGGAACTCAGCGTCTCTAACACACGAAATGCTGAGGGAACTCGGCGTCACTAACACACAAAATACTGAGGGAACTCGGCGTCTCTAACACACAAGATGCAGAGGGAACACCGCGCCTCTAACACACAAAATACTGAGGGAACGGTGCCTTAACACACGAAATGCTGAGGGAACTCGGCGTCTCTAACACACAAAATACTGACGGAACTCGGCGTCTCTAACACACGAAATGCTGAGGGAACTCGGCGTCTCTAACACAGAAAATACTGAGGGAACTCAGCGTCTCTAACACACGAAATGCTGAGGGAACTCGGCGTCACTAACACACAAAATACTGAGGGAACTCGGCGTCTCTAACACACAAGATGCAGAGGGAACACCGCGCCTCTAACACACAAAATACTGAGGGAACGGTGCCTTAACACACGAAATGCTGAGGGAACTCGGCGTCTCTAACACACAAAATACTGACGGAACTCGGCGTCTCTAACACACGAAATGCTGAGGGAACTCGGCGTCTCTAACACACAAAATACTGAGGGAACGGTTCATTAACACACAAAATGCTGAGGGAACTCGGCGTCTCTAACACACAAAATACTGAGGGAACGGCGTCTTAACACACAAAATACTGAGGGAACTCGGCGTCTCTAACACACAAAATGCTGAGGGAACTTGGCCTGTCTAACACACAATATGCGGAGGGAGCTCGGCGTCTCAAACACACAAAATACTGAGCGAACTCGGCGTCTCTAACACACGAAATGCTGAGGGAACTCGGCGTCTCTAACACACAAAATACTGAGGGAACGGTGCCTTAACACACAAAATGCTGAGGGAACTCGGCGTCTCTAACACACAAAATACTGAGGGAACGGCGTCTTAACACACAAAATACTGAGGGAACTCGGCGTCTCTAACACACAAAATGCGGAGGGAACTCAGCGTCTCTAACTCACAAAATACTGAGGGAACTCGGCGTCTCTAACACATAAAACACTGAGGGAACGGTGCCTTAACACATGAAATGCTGAGGGAACTCGTCGTCTCTAACACACAAAATGCTGAGGGAACTCGGCGTCTCTAACACACAAAATACAGAGGGAACTCCGCGCCTCTAACACACAAAATACTGAGGGAACTCGGCATCTCTAACACACAAAATACTGAGGGAACTCGGCATCTCTAACACACAAAATACTGAGGGAACTCGGCGTCTCTAACACACGAAATGCTGAGGGAACTCGGCGTCACTAACACACAAAATTCTGAGGGAACTCGGCGTCTCTAACACACAAAATGCAGAGGGAACACCGCGCCTCCAACACACAAAATACTGAGGGACCTCAGCGTTTCAAACACACAAAATACTGAGGGAACGGTGCCTTAACACACGAAATGCTGAGGGAACTCGGCGTCTCTAATACACCAAATACTGAGGGAACTCGGCGTCTCTAAAACACAAAATAATGAGAGAAAGCGGCATCTCTAACATACAAAATACTGAGGGAACTCGGCGTCTCTAAGACACAAAATACTGAGGGAATGGCGTCTTAACACACAAAATACTGAGTGAAATGTGTGTCTCTGACACACAAAATACTGAGGGAACTCGGCGTCTCTAACACACAAAATACTGAGGGAACTCGGCGTCTTACACACACAAAACTGTGAGGGAACTTGGCCTCTCTAACACACAAAATGCTGAGAGAACTCGGCGTCTCTAACACTCAAAATGTTGAGGGAACTTGGCGACTTACACACACAAAACTCTGACGGAACTCGGCGTCTCTAACACACGAAATGCTGAGGGAACTCGGCGTCTCTAACGCACAAAATACTGAGGGAACGGTGCCTTAACACACAAAATGCTGAGGGAACTCGGCGTCTCAAACACACAAAATACTGAGGGAACGGCGTCTTAACACACAAAATACTGAGGGAACTCGGCGTCTCTAACACACAAAATGCTGAGGGAACTTGGCCTTTATAACACAGAATATGCGGAGGGAGCTCGGCGTCTCCAAAACACAAAATACTGAGGGAACTCGGCGTCTCTAACACACGAAATGCTGAGGGAACTCGGCGTCTCTAACGCACAAAATGCTGAGGGAACTTGGCCTGTCTAACACACAAAATGCGGAGGGAACTCGGCGTCTCTAACACACAAAATACTGAGGGAACTCGGAGTCTCTAACACATAAAACACTGAGGGAACGGTGCCTTAACACATGAAATGCTGAGGGAACTCGGCGTCTCTAACACACAAAATACTGAGGGAACGGCGTCTTAACAGACAAAATACTGAGGGAACTCACCGTTTCTAATACACAAAATGCTGAGGGAACTTGGCCAGACTAACACACAAAATGCGGAGTGAGCTCGGCGTCTCTAACACACAAAATACTGAGGGAACTCGGCGTCTCTAACACACGAAATGCTGAGGGAACTCGGAGTCTCTAACACACAAAATACTGAGGGAACGGTGCCTTAACACACAAAATGCTGAGGGAACTCGGCGTCTCTAACACACAAAATACTGAGGGAACGGCGTCTTAACACACAAAATACTGAGGGAACTCGACGTCACTAAAACACAAAATGCTGAGGGAACTTGGCCTGTCTAACAGACAAAATGCGGAGGGAACTCGGCGTCTCTAACACACAAAATACTGAGGGAACTCAGCTTCTCTAACTCATAAAACACTGAGGGAACGGTGCCTTAACACACGAAATGCTGAGGGAACTCGGCGTCTCTAACACACCAAATACTGAGGGAACTCGGCGTCTCTAAAACACAAAATAATGAGAGAAAGCGGCATCTCTAACACACAAAATACTGAGGGAACTCGGCGTCTCTAAGACACAAAATACTGAGGGAATGGCGTCTTAACACACAAAATACTGAGGGAAATGTGTGTCTCTGACACACAAAATACTGAGGGAACTCGGCGTCTCTAACACACAAAATACTGAGGGAACTCGGCGTCTTACACACACAAAACTCTGAGGGAACTTGGCCTCTCTAACACACAAAATGCTGAGAGAACTCGGCGTCTCTAACACTCAAAATGTTGAGGGAACTCGGCGTCATACACACACAAAACTCTGACGGAACTCGGCGTCTCTAACACACGAAATGCTGAGGGAACTCGGCGTCTCTAACACACAAAATACTGAGGGAACGGTGCCTTAACACACAAAATGCTGAGGGAACTCGGCGTCTCTAACACACAAAATACTGAGGGAACTCAGCGTCTCTATCGCACAAAATGCTGAGGGAACTTGGCCTGTCTAACATACAAAATGCGGAGGGAACTCGGCGTCTCTAACACACAAAGTACTGAGGGAACTCGGCGTCTCTGACACACAAAATACTGAGAGAACGGCGTCTCTAACACACGAAATGCTGAGGGAACTCGGCGTCTCGAACACACAAAATACTGAGGGAACGGCGTCTTAACAGACAAAATTCTGAGGGAACTCGGCGTCTCTAACACACAAAATACTGAGGGAACAGTGCCTTAACACACGAAATGCTGAGGGAACTCGGCGTCTCTAACACAGAAAATACTGAGGGAACTCAGCGTCTCTAACACACGAAATGCTGAGGGAACTCGGCGTCACTAACACACAAAATACTGAGGGAACTCGGCGTCTCTAACACACAAAATGCAGAGGGAACACCGCGCCTCTAACACACAAAATACTGAGGGAACGGTGCCTTAACACACGAAATGCTGAGGGAACTCGGCGTCTCTAACACACAAAATACTGACGGAACTCGGCGTCTCTAACACACGAAATGCTGAGGGAACTCGGCGTCTCTAACACACAAAATACTGAGGGAACGGTTCATTAACACACAAAATGCTGAGGGAACTCGGCGTCTCTAACACACAAAATACTGAGGGAACGGCGTCTTAACACACAAAATACTGAGGGAACTCGGCGTCTCTAACACACAAAATGCTGAGGGAACTTGGCCTGTCTAACACACAATATGCGGAGGGAGCTCGGCGTCTCAAACACACAAAATACTGAGGGAACTCGGCGTCTTAACACACAAAATACTGAGGGAACTCGGCGTCTCTAACACACAAAATGCTGAGGGAACTTGGCCTGTCTAACACACAAAATGCGGAGGGAACTCGGCGTCTCTAACACACAAAATACTGAGGGAACTCAGCTTCTCTAACTCATAAAACACTGAGGGAACGGTGCCTTAACACACGAAATGCTGAGGAAACTCGGCGACTCTAACACACCAAATACTGAGGGAACTCGGCGTCTCTAAAACACAAAATAATGAGAGAAAGCGGCATCTCTAACACACAAAATACTGAAGGAATGGCGTCTTAACACACAAAATACTGAGGGAACTCGGCGTCTCTAACACACAAAATGCTGAGGGAACTTGGCCTGTCTAACACACAAAATGCGGAGGGAACTCAGCGTCTCTAACACACAAAATACTGAGGGAACTCGGCGTCTCTAACACATAAAACACTGAGGGAACGGTGCCTTAACACATGAAATGCTGAGGGAACTCGTCGTCTCTAACACACAAAATGCTGAGGGAACTCGGCGTCTCTAACACACAAAATACAGAGGGAACTCCGCGCCTCTAACACACAAAATACTGAGGGAACTCGGCATCTCTAACACACAAAATACTGAGGGAACTCGGCATCTCTAACACACAAAATACTGAGGGAACTCGGCGTCTCTAACACACGAAATGCTGAGGTAACTCGGCGTCACTAACACACAAAATTCTGAGGGAACTCGGCGTCTCTAACACACAAAATGCAGAGGGAACACCGCGCCTCCAACACACAGAATACTGAGGGACCTCAGCGTTTCAAACACACAAAATACTGAGGGAACGGTGCCTTAACACACGAAATGCTGAGGGAACTCGGCGTCTCTAATACACCAAATACTGAGGGAACTCGGCGTCTCTAAAACACAAAATAATGAGAGAAAGCGGCATCTCTAACATACAAAATACTGAGGGAACTCGGCGTCTCTAAGACACAAAATACTGAGGGAATGGCGTCTTAACACACAAAATACTGAGTGAAATGTGTGTCTCTGACACACAAAATACTGAGGGAACTCGGCGTCTCTAACACACAAAATACTGAGGGAACTCGGCGTCTTACACACACAAAACTGTGAGGGAACTTGGCCTCTCTAACACACAAAATGCTGAGAGAACTCGGCGTCTCTAACACTCAAAATGTTGAGGGAACTCGGCGACTTACACACACAAAACTCTGACGGAACTCGGCGTCTCTAACACACGAAATGCTGAGGGAACTCGGCGTCTCTAACGCACAAAATACTGAGGGAACGGTGCCTTAACACACAAAATGCTGAGGGAACTCGGCGTCTCAAACACACAAAATACTGAGGGAACGGCGTCTTAACACACAAAATACTGAGGGAACTCAGCTTCTCTAACTCATAAAACACTGAGGGAACGGTGCCTTAACACACGAAATGCTGAGGGAACTCGGCGTCTCTAACACACCAAATACTGAGGGAACTCGGTGTCTCTAAAACACAAAATAATGAGAGAAAGCGGCATCTCTAACACACAAAATACTGAGGGAACTCGGCGTCTCTAAGACACAAAATACTGAGGGAATGGCGTCTTAACACACAAAATACTGAGGGAAATGTGTGTCTCTGACACACAAAATACTGAGGGAACTCGGCGTCTCTAACACACAAAATACTGAGGGAACTCGGCGTCTTACACACACAAAACTCTGAGGGAACTTGGCCTCACTAACACACAAAATGCTGAGAGAACTCGGCGTATCTAACACTTAAAATGTTGAGGGAACTCGGCGTCATACACACACAAAACTCTGACGGAACTCGGCGTCTCTAACACACGAAATGCTGAGGGAACTCGGCGTCTCTAACACACAAAATACTGAGGGAACGGTGCCTTAACACACAAAATGCTGAGGGAACTCGGCGTCTCTAACACACAAAATACTGAGGGAACTCGGCGTCTCTATCGCACAAAATGCTGAGGGAACTTGGCCTGTCTAACATACAAAATGCGGAGGGAACTCGGCGTCTCTAACACACAAAGTACTGAGGGAACTCGGCGTCTCTGACACACAAAATACTGAGAGAACGGCGTCTCTAACACACGAAATGCTGAGGGAACTCGGCGTCTCGAACACACAAAATACTGAGGGAACGGCGTCTTAACAGACAAAATGCTGAGGGAACTCGGCGTCTCTAACACACAAAATACTGAGGGAACAGTGCCTTAACACACGAAATGCTGAGGGAACTCGGCGTCTCTAACACAGAAAATACTGAGGGAACTCAGCGTCTCTAACACACGAAATGCTGAGGGAACTCGGCGTCACTAACACACAAAATACTGAGGGAACTCGGCGTCTCTAACACACAAAATGCAGAGGGAACACCGCGCCTCTGACACACAAAATACTGAGGGAACGGTGCCTTAACACACGAAATGCTGAGGGAACTCGGCGTCTCTAACACACAAAATACTGACGGAACTCGGCGTCTCTAACACACGAAATGCTGAGGGAACTCGGCATCTCTAACACACAAAATACTGAGGGAACGGCTCATTAACACACAAAATGCTGAGGGAACTCGGCGTCTCTAACACACAAAATACTGAGGGAACGGCGTCTTAACACACAAAATACTGAGGGAACTCGGCGTCTCTAACACACAAAATGCTCAGGGAACTTGGCCTGTCTAACACACAATATGCGGAGGGAGCTCGGCGTCTCAAACACACAAAATACTGAGGGAACTCGGCGACTCTAACACACGAAATGCTGAGGGAAATCGGCGTCTCTAACACACAAAATACTGAGGGAACGGTGCCTTAACACACGAAATGCTGAGGGAACTCGGCGACTCTAACACACCAAATACTGAGGGAACTCGGCGTCTCTAACACACAAAATACTGAGGGAACTCGGCGTCTTACACACACAAAACTCTGAGGGAACTTGGCCTCTCTAACACACAAAATGCTGAGAGAACTCGGCGTCTCTAACACTCAAAGTGTTGAGGGAACTCGGCATCTTACACACACAAAACTCTGACGGAACTCGGCGTCTCTAACACACGAAATGCTGAGGGAACTCGGCGTCTCTAACACACAAAATACTGAGGGAACTCGGCGTCTCTATCGGACAAAATGCTGAGGGAACTTGGCCTGTCTAACATCCAAAATGCGGAGGGAACTCGGCGTCTCTAACACACAAAGTACTGAGGGAACTCGGCGTCTCTGACACACAAAATACTGAGAGAACGGCGTCTCTAACACACGAAATGCTGAGGGAACTCGGAGTCTCGAACACACAAAATACTGAGGGAACGGCGTCTTAACAGACAAAATTCTGAGGGAACTCGGCGTCTCTAACACACAAAATACTGAGGGAACAGTGCCTTAACACACGAAATGCTGAGGGAACTCGGCGTCTCTAACACAGAAAATACTGAGGGAACTCAGCGTCTCTATCACACGAAATGCTGAGGGAACTCGGCGTCACTAACACACAAAATACTGAGGGAACTCGGCGTCTCTAACACACAAGATGCAGAGGGAACACCGCGCCTCTAACACACAAAATACTGAGGGAACGGTGCCTTAACACACGAAATGCTGAGGGAACTCGGCGTCTCTAACACACAAAATACTGACGGAACTCGGCGTCTCTAACACACGAAATGCTGAGGGAACTCGGCGTCTCTAACACACAAAATACTGAGGGAACGGTTCATTAACACACAAAATGCTGAGGGAACTCGGCGTCTCTAACACACAAAATACTGAGGGAACGGCGTCTTAACACACAAAATACTGAGGGAACTCGGCGTCTCTAACACACAAAATGCTGAGGGAACTTGGCCTGTCTAACACACAATATGCGGAGGGAGCTCGGCGTCTCAAACACACAAAATACTGAGGGAACTCGGCGTCTCTAACACACGAAATGCTGAGGGAACTCGGCGTCTCTAACACACAAAATACTGAGGGAACGGTGCCTTAACACACAAAATGCTGAGGGAACTCGGCGTCTCTAACACACAAAATACTGAGGGAACGGCGTCTTAACACACAAAATACTGAGGGAACTCGGCATCTCTAACACACAAAATACTGAGGGAACTCGGCATCTCTAACACACAAAATACTGAGGGAACTCGGCGTCTCTAACACACGAAATGCTGAGGGAACTCGGCGTCACTAACACACAAAATTCTGAGGGAACTCGGCGTCTCTAACACACAAAATGCAGAGGGAACACCGCGCCTCCAACACACAAAATGCTGAGGGACCTCAGCGTTTCAAACACACAAAATACTGAGGGAACGGTGCCTTAACACACGAAATGCTGAGGGAACTCGGCGTCTCTAATACACCAAATACTGAGGGAACTCGGCGTCTCTAAAACACAAAATAATGAGAGAAAGCGGCATCTCTAACATACAAAATACTGAGGAACTCGGCGTCTCTAAGACACAAAATACTGAGGGAATGGCGTCTTAACACACAAAATACTGAGTGAAATGTGTGTCTCTGACACACAAAGTACTGAGGGAACTCGGCGTCTCTAACACACAAAATACTGAGGGAACTCGGCGTCTTACACACACAAAACTGTGAGGGAACTTGGCCTCTCTAACACACAAAATGCTGAGAGAACTCGGCGTCTCTAACACTCAAAATGTTGAGGGAACTCGGCGACTTACACACACAAAACTCTGACGGAACTCGGCGTCTCGAACACACGAAATGCTGAGGGAACTCGGCGTCTCTAACGCACAAAATACTGAGGGAACGGTGCCTTAACACACAAAATGCTGAGGGAACTCGGCGTCTCAAACACACAAAATACTGAGGGAACGGCGTCTTAACACACAAAATACTGAGGGAACTCGGCGTCTCTAACACACAAAATGCTGAGGGAACTTGGCCTGTATAACACAGAATATGCGGAGGGAGCTCGGCGTCTCCAAAACACAAAATACTGAGGGAACTCGGCGTCTCTAACACACGAAATGCTGAGGGAACTCGGCGTCTCTAAAACACAAAATACTGAGGGAACGGTGCCTTAACACACAAAATGCTGAGGGAACTCGGCGTCTCTAACACACAAAATACTGAGGGAACTCGGCGTCTCTAACGCACAAAATGCTGAGGGAACTTGGCCTGTCTAACACACAAAATGCGGAGGGAACTCGGCGTCTCTAACACACAAAATACTGAGGGAACTCGGAGTCTCTAACACATAAAACACTGAGGGAACGGTGCCTTAACACATGAAATGCTGAGGGAACTCGGCGTCTCTAACACACAAAATACTGAGGGAACGGCGTCTTAACACACAAAATACTGAGGGAACTCGGCGTCACTAACACACAAAATACTGAGGGAACTTGGCCTGTCTAACATACAAATATGCGGAGGGAACTCGGCGTCTCTAACACACAAAGTACTGAGGGAACTCGGCGTCTCTGACACAGAAAATAATGAGAGAACGGCGTCTCTAACACACGAAATGCTGAGGGAACTCGGCGTCTCGAACAAACAAAATACTGAGGGAACGGCGTCTTAACAGACAAAATTCTGAGGGAACTCGGCGTCTCTAACACACAAAACACTGAGGGAACAGTGCCTTTACACACGAAATGCTGAGGGAACTCGGCGTCTCTAACACAAAAATTACTGAGGGAACTCAGCGTCTCTAACACACGAAATGCTGAGGGAACTCGGCGTCACTAACACACAAAATACTGAGGGAACTCGGCGTCTCTAACACACAAAATGCAGAGGGAACACCGCGCCTCTAACACACAAAATACTGAGGGAACGGTGCCTTAACACACGAAATGCTGAGGGAACTCGGCGTCTCTAACACACAAAATACTGACGGAACTCGGCGTCTCTAACACACGAAATGCTGAGGGAACTCGGCGTCTCTAACACACGAAATGCTGAGGGAACTTGGTGTCTCTAACACACAAAATACTGAGGGAACGGTGCCTTAACACACAATATGCTGAGGGAACTCGGCGTCTCTAACACAGAAAATACTGAGGGAACTCGGCGTCTCTAACGCACAAAATGCTGAGGGAACTTGGCCTGTCTAACACACAAAATGCGGAGGGAACTCGGCGTCTCTAACACACGAAATGCTGAGGGAACTCGGCGTCACTAACACACAAAATACTGAGGGAACTCGGCGTCTCTAACACACAAAATGCAGAGGGAACACCGCGCCTCTAACACACAAAATACTGAGGGAACGGTGCCTTAACACACGAAATGCTGAGGGAACTCGGCGTCTCTAACACACAAAATACTGACGGAACTCGGCGTCTCTAACACACGAAATGCTGAGGGAACTCGGCGTCTCTAACACACGAAATGCTGAGGGAACTTGGTGTCTCTAACACACAAAATACTGAGGGAACGGTGCCTTAACACACAATATGCTGAGGGAACTCGGCGTCTCTAACACAGAAAATACTGAGGGAACTCGGCGTCTCTAACGCACAAAATGCTGAGGGAACTTGGACTGTCTAACACACAAAATGCGGAGGGAACTCGGCGTCTCTAACACACAAAATACTGAGGGAACTCGGCGTCTCTAACACATAAAACACTGAGGGAACGGTGTCTTAACACATGAAATGCTGAGGGAACTCGGCGTCTCTAACTCACAAAATGCAGAGGGAACTAAGCGTCTCTAACACACAAAATACTGAGGGAACTCGGCGTCTCTAACACACAAAATGCTGAGGGAACTCGGCGTCTCTAACACACGAAATGCTGAGGGAACTCGGCGTCACTAACACACAAAATACTGAGGGAACACGGCGTCTCTAACGCACAAAATGCAGAGGGAACACCGCGCCTCTAACACACAAAATACTAAGGGAACTCGGCGTCTCTAACACACAAAATACTGAGGGAACGGTGCCTTAACACACGAAATGCTGAGGGAGCTCGGCGTCTCAAAAACACAAAATACTGAGGGAACTCGGCGTCTCTAACACACGAAATGCTGAGGGAACTCGGCGTCTCTAACACACAAAATACTGAGGGAACGGTGCCTTAACACACAAAATGCTGAGGGAACTCGGCGTCTCTAACACACAAAATACTGAGGGAACTCGGCGTCTCTAACGCACAAAATGCTGAGGGAACTTGGCCTGTCTAACACACAAAATGCGGAGGGAACTCGGCGTCTCTTACACACAAAATACTGAGGGAACTCGGCGTCTCTGACACACAAAATACTGAGAGAACGGCGTCTCTAACACACGAAATGCTGAGGGAACTCGGCGTCTCGAACACACAAAATACTGAGGGAACGGCGTCTTAACAGACAAAATTCTGAAGGAACTCGGCGTCTCTAACACACAAAATACTGAGGTAACAGTGCCTTAACACACGAAATGCTGAGGGAACTCGGCGTCTCTAACACAGAAAATACTGAGGGAACTCGGCGTCTCTAACACACGAAATGCTGAGGGAACTCGGCGTCACTAACACACAAAATACTGAGGGAACTCGGCGTCTCTAACACACAAAATGCAGAGGGAACACCGCGCCTCTAACACACGAAATGCTGAGGGAACTCGGCGTCTCTAACAAACAAAATACTGAGGGAACTCGGCATCTCTAACAGATGAAATGCTGAGGGAGCTCGGCGTCTCTAACGCACAAATTACTGAGGGAACGGTGCCTTAACACACAAAATGCTGAGGGAACTCGGCGTCTCTAACACACAAAATACTGAGGGAACGGCGTCTTGACACACAAAATACTGAGGGAACTCGGCGTCTCTAACACACAAAATGCTGAGGGAACTTGGCCTGTCTAACACACAATATGCGGAGGGAGCTCGGCGTCTCAAAAACACAAAATACTGAGGGAACTCGGCGTCTCTAACACACGAAATGCTGAGGGCACTAGGCGTCTCTAACACACAAAATACTGAGGGAACGGTGCCTTAACACACAATATGAAGAGGGAACTCGGCGTCTCTAACACACAAAATACTGAGGGAACTCGGCGTCTCTAACGCACAAAATGCTGAGGGAACTTGGCCTGTCTAACACACAAAATGCGGAGGGAACTCGGCGTCTCTAACACACAAAATACTGAGGGAACTCGGCGTATCTAACACATAAAACACTGAGGGAACGGTGCCTTAACACATGAAATGCTGAGGGAACTCGGCGTCTCTAACTCACAAAATGCAGAGGGAACTAAGCGTCTCTAACACACAAAATACTGAGGGAACTCGGCGTCTCTAACACACAAAATGCTGAGGGAACTCGGCGTCTCTAACACACGAAATGCTGAGGGAACTCGGCGTCACTAACACACAAAATACTGAGGGAACACGGCGTCTCTAACGCACAAAATGCAGAGGGAACACCGCGCCTCTAACACACAAAATACTAAGGGAACTCGGCGTCTCTAACACACAAAATACTGAGGGAACGGTGCCTTAACACACGAAATGCTGAGGGAACTCGGCGTCTCTAACAAACAAAATACTGAGGGAATTCGGCGTCTCTAACACACGAAATGCTGAGGGAACTCGGCGTCTCTAACGCACAAAATACTGAGGGAACGGTACCTTAACACACAAAATGCTGAGGGAACTCGGCGTCTCTAACACACAAAATACTGAGGGAACGGCGTCTTAACACACAAAATACTGAGGGAACTCGGCGTCTCTAACACACAAAATGCTGAGGGAACTTGGCCTGTCTAACACACAATATGCGGAGGGAGCTCGGCGTCTCAAAAACACAAAATACTGAGGGAACTCGGCGTCTCTAACACACGAAATGCTGAGGGAACTCGGCGTCTCTAACACACAAAATACTGAGGGAACGGTGCCTTAACACACGAAATGCTGAGGGAACTCGGCGTCTCTAACAAACAAAATACTGAGGGAATTCGGCGTCTATAACACACGAAATGCTGAGGGAACTAGGCGTCTCTAACGCACAAAATACTGAGGGAACTTGGCCTGTCTAACACACAAAATGCGGAGGGAACTCGGCGTCTCTAACACACAAAATACTGAGGGAACTCGGCGTCTCTAACACATAAAACACTGAGGGAACGGTGCCTTAACACATGAAATGCTGAGGGAACTCGGCGTCTCTAACTCACAAAATGCTGAGGGCACTTGGCGTCTCTAACACACAAAATACTGAGGGAACGGTGCCTTAACACACAATATGAAGAGGGAACTCGGCGTCTCTAACACACAAAATACTGAGGGAACTCGGCGTCTCTAACGCACAAAATGCTGAGGGAACTTGGCCTGTCTAACACACAAAATGCGGAGGGAACTCGGCGTCTCTAACACACAAAATACTGAGGGAACTCGGCGTCTCTAACACATAAAACACTGAGGGAACGGTGCCTTAACACATGAAATGCTGAGGGAACTCGGCGTCTCTAACTCACAAAATGCAGAGGGAACTAAGCGTCTCTAACACACAAAATACTGAGGGAACTCGGCGTCTCTAACACACAAAATGCTGAGGGAACTCGGCGTCTCTAACACACGAAATGCTGAGGGAACTCGGCGTCACTAACACACAAAATACTGAGGGAGCACGGCGTCTCTAACGCACAAAATGCAGAGGGAACACCGCGCCTCTAACACACAAAATACTAAGGGAACTCGGCGTCTCTAACACACAAAATACTGAGGGAACGGTGCCTTAACACACGAAATGCTGAGGGAACTCGGCGTCTCTAACAAACAAAATACTGAGGGAATTCGGCGTCTCTAACACACGAAATGCTGAGGGAACTCGGCGTATCTAACGCACAAAATACTGAGGGAACGGTGCCTTAACACACAAAATGCTGAGGGAACTCGGCGTCTCTAACACACAAAATACTGAGGGAACGGCGTCTTAACACACAAAATACTGAGGGAACTCGGCGTCTCTAACACACAAAATGCTGAGGGAACTTGGCCTGTCTAACACACAATATGCGGAGGGAGCTCGGCGTCTCAAAAACACAAAATACTGAGGGAACTCGGCGTCTCTAACACACGAAATGCTGAGGGAACTCGGCGTCTCTAACACACAAAATACTGAGGGAACGGTGCCTTAACACACAAAATGCTGAGGGAACTCGGCGTCTCTAACACACAAAATACTGAGGGAACGGCGTCTTAACACACAAAATACTGAGGGAACTCGGCGTCTCTAACACACAAAATGCTGAGGGAACTTGGCCTGTCTAACACACAATATGCGGAGGGAGCTCGGCGTCTCAAAAACACAAAATACTGAGGGAACTCGGCGTCTCTAACACACGAAATGCTGAGGGAACTCGGCGTCTCTAACACACAAAATACTGAGGGAACGGTGCCTTAACACACAAAATGCTGAGGGAACTCGGCGTCTCTAACACACGAAATGCTGAGGGAACTCGGCGTCTCTAACACAGAAAATACTGAGGGAACTCGGCGTCTCTAACACACGAAATGCTGAGGGAACTTGGCGTCACTAACACACAAAATACTGAGGGAACTCGGCGTCTCCAACACACAAAATACAGAGGGAACACCGCGCCTCTAACACACAAAATACTGAGGGAACTCGGCGTCTCTAACACAGAAAATACTGAGGGAACTCGGCGTCTCTAACACAGAAAATACTGAGGGAACTCGGCGTCTCTAACACACGAAATGCTGAGGGAACTCGGCGTCACTAACACACAAAATACTGAGGGAACTCGGCGTCTCTAACACACAAAATGCAGAGGGAACGGTGCCTTAACACACAAAATGCTGAGGGAACTCGGCGTCTCTAACACACAAAATACTGAGGGAACTCGGCGTCTCTAACGCACAAAATGCTGAGGGAACTTGGCCTGTCTAACACACAAAATGCGGAGGGAACTCGGCGTCTCTAACACACAAAATACTGAGGGAACTCGGCGTCTCTAACACATAAAACACTGAGGGAACGGTGCCTTAACACATGAAATGCTGAGGGAACTCGGCGTCTCTAACTCACAAAATGCAGAGGGAACTAAGCGTCTCTAACACACAAAATACTGAGGGAACTCGGCGTCTCTAACACACAAAATGCTGAGGGAACTCGGCGTCTCTAACACACGAAATGCTGAGGGAACTCGGCGTCACTAACACACAAAATACTGAGGGAACACGGCGTCTCTAACGCACAAAATGCAGAGGGAACACCGCGCCTCTAACACACAAAATACTAAGGGAACTCGGCGTCTCTAACACACAAAATACTGAGGGAACGGTGCCTTAACACACGAAATGCTGAGGGAACTCGGCATCTCTAACAAACAAAATACTGAGGGAACGGTGCCTTAACACACGAAATGCTGAGGGAACTCGGCGTCTCTAACAAACAAAATACTGAGGGAATTCGGCGTCTCTAACACACGAAATGCTGAGGGAACTCGGCGTATCTAACGCACAAAATACTGAGGGAACGGTGCCTTAACACACAAAATGCTGAGGGAACTCGGCGTCTCTAACACACAAAATACTGAGGGAACGGCGTCTTAACACACAAAATACTGAGGGAACTCGGCGTCTCTAACACACAAAATGCTGAGGGAACTTGGCCTGTCTAACACACAATATGGGGAGGGAGCTCGGCGTCTCAAAAACACAAAATACTGAGGGAACTCGGCGTCTCTAACACACGAAATGCTGAGGGAACTCGGCGTCTCTAACACACAAAATACTGAGGGAACGGTGCCTTAACACACAAAATGCTGAGGGAACTCGGCGTCTCTAACACACAAAATACTGAGGGAACGGCGTCTTAACACACAAAATACTGAGGGACCTCGGCGTCTCTAACACACAAAATGCTGAGGGAACTTGGCCTGTCTAACACACAATATGCGGAGGGAGCTCGGCGTCTCAAAAACACAAAATACTGAGGGAACTCGGCGTCTCTAACACACGAAATGCTGAGGGAACTCGGCGTCTCTAACACACAAAATACTGAGGGAACGGTGCCTTAACACACAAAATGCTGAGGGAACTCGGCGTCTCTAACACACGAAATGCTGAGGGAACTCGGCGTCTCTAACACAGAAAATACTGAGGGAACTCGGCGTCTCTAACACACGAAATGCTGAGGGAACTCGGCGTCACTAACACACAAAATACTGAGGGAACTCGGCGTCTCCAACACACAAAATAAAGAGGGAACACCGCGCCTCTAACACACAAAATACTGAGGGAACTCGGCGTCTCTAACACAGAAAATACTGAGGGAACTCGGCGTCTCTAACACAGAAAATACTGAGGGAACTCGGCGTCTCTAACACACGAAATGCTGAGGGAACTCGGCGTCACTAACACACAAAATACTGAGGGAACTCGGCGTCTCTAACACACAAAATGCAGAGGGAACACCGCGCCTCTAACACACAAAATACTGAGGGAACGGTGCCTTAACACACAAAATACTGAGGGAACGGTGCCTTAACACACGAAATGCTGAGGGAACTCGGCGTCTCTAACAAACAAAATACTGAGGGAACTCGGCGTCTCTAACACACGAAATGCTGAGGGAGCTCGGCGTCTCTAACGCACAAAATACTGAGGGAACGGTGCCTTAACACACAAAATGCTGAGGGAACTCGGCGTCTCTAACACACAAAATACTGAGGGAACGGCGTCTTAACACACAAAATACTGAGGGAACTCGGCGTCTCTAACACAAAAAATGCTGAGGGAACTTGGCCTGTCTAACACACAATATGCGGAGGGAGCTCGGCGTCTCAAAAACACAAAATACTGTGGGAACTCGGCGTCTCTAACACACGAAATGCTGAGGGCACTTGGCGTCTCTAACACACAAAATACTGAGGGAACGGTGCCTTAACACACAATATGAAGAGGGAACTCGGCGTCTCTAACACAGAAAATACTGAGGGAACTCGGCGTCTCTAACGCACAAAATGCTGAGGGAACTTGGCCTGTCTAACACACAATATGCGGAGGGAGCTCGGCGTCTCAAAAACACAAAATACTGAGGGAACTCGGCGTCTCTAACACACGAAATGCTGAGGGCACTTGGCGTCTCTAACACACAAAATACTGAGGGAACGGTGCCTTAACACACAATATGAAGAGGGAACTCGGCGTCTCTAACACACAAAATACTGAGGGAACTCGGCGTCTCTAACGCACAAAATGCTGAGGGAACTTGGCCTGTCTAACACACAAAATGCGGAGGGAACTCGGCGTCTCTAACACACAAAATACTGAGGGAACTCGGCGTCTCTAACACATAAAACACTGAGGGAACGGTGCCTTAACACATGAAATGCTGAGGGAACTCGGCGTCTCTAACTCACAAAATGCAGAGGGAACTAAGCGTCTCTAACACACAAAATACTGAGGGAACTCGGCGTTTCTAACACACAAAATGCTGAGGGAACTCGGCGTCTCTAACACACGAAATGCTGAGGGAACTCGGCGTCACTAACACACAAAATACTGAGGGAACACGGCGTCTCTTACGCACAAAATGCAGAGGGAACACCGCGCCTCTAACTCACAAAATACTAAGGGAACTCGGCGTCTCTAACACACAAAATACTGAGGGAACAGTGCCTTAACACACGAAATGCTGAGGGAACTCGGCGTCTCTAACAAACAAAATACTGAGGGAATTCGGCGTCTCTAACACACGAAATGCTGAGGGAACTCGGCGTCTCTAACGCACAAAATACTGAGGGAACGGTGCCTTAACACACAAAATGCTGAGGGAACTCGGCGTCTCTAACACACAAAATACTGAGGGAACGGCGTCTTAACACACAAAATACTGAGGGAACTCGGCGTCTCTAACAGACAAAATGCTGAGGGAACTTGGCCTGTCTAACACACAATATGCGGAGGGAGCTCGGCGTCTCAAAAACACAAAATACTGAGGGAACTCGGCGTCTCTAACACACGAAATGCTGAGGGAACTCGGCGACTCTAACACACAAAATACTGAGGGAACGGTGCCTTAACACACAAAATGCTGAGGGAACTCGGCGTCTCTAACACACAAAATACTGAGGGAACGGCGTCTTAACACACAAAATACTGAGGGAACTCGGCGTCTCTAACACACAAAATGCTGAGGGAACTTGGCCTGTCTAACACACAATATGCGGAGGGAGCTCGGCGTCTCAAAAACACAAAATACTGAGGGAACTCGGCGTCTCTAACACACGAAATGCTGAGGGAACTCGGCGTCTCTAACACACAAAATACTGAGGGAACGGTGCCTTAACACACAAAATGCTGAGGGAACTCGGCGTCTCTAACACACGAAATGCTGAGGGAACTCGGCGTCTCTAACACAGAAAATACTGAGGGAACTCGGCGTCTCTAACACACGAAATGCTGAGGGAACTCGGCGTCACTAACACACAAAATACTGAGGGAACTCGGCGTCTCCAACACACAAAATACAGAGGGAACACCGCGCCTGTAACACACAAAATACTGAGGGAACTCGGCGTCTCTAACACAGAAAATACTGAGGGAACTCGGCGTCTCTAACACAGAAAATACTGAGGGAACTCGGCGTCTCTAACACACGAAATGCTGAGGGAACTCGGCGTCACTAACACACAAAATACTGAGGGAACTCGGCGTCTCTAACACACAAAATGCAGAGGGAACACCGCGCCTCTAACACACAAAATACTGAGGGAACTCGGCGTTTCTAACACACAAAATACTGAGGGAACGGTGCCTTAACACACGAAATGCTGAGGGAACTCGGCGTCTCTAACAAACAAAATACTGAGGGAACTCGGCGTCTCTAACACACGAAATGCTGAGGGAGCTCGGCGTCTCTAACGCACAAAATACTGAGGGAACGGTGCCTTAACACACAAAATGCTGAGGGAACTCTGCGTCTCTAACACACAAAATACTGAGGGAACGGCGTCTTAACACACAAAATACTGAGGGAACTCGGCGTCTCTAACACACAAAATGCTGAGGGAACTTGGCCTGTCTAACACACAATATGCGGAGGGAGCTCGGCGTCTCAAAAACACAAAATACTGAGGGAACTCGGCGTCTCTAACACACGAAATGCTGAGGGCACTTGGCGTCTCTAACACACAAAATACTGAGGGAACGGTGCCTTAACACACAATATGAAGAGGGAACTCGGCGTCTCTAACACACAAAATACTGAGGGAACTCGGCGTCTCTAACGCACAAAATGCTGAGGGAACTTGGCCTGTCTAACACACAATATGCAGAGGGAGCTCGGCGTCTCAAAAACACAAAATACTGAGGGAACTCGGCGTCTCTAACACACAAAATGCTGAGGGAACTTGGCCTGTCTAACACACAATATGCGGAGGGAGCTCGGCGTCTCAAAAACACAAAATACTGAGGGAACTCGGCGTCTCTAACACACGAAATGCTGAGGGAACTCGGCGTCTCTAACACACAAAATACTGAGGGAACGGTGCCTTAACACACAAAATGCTGAGGGAACTCGGCGTCTCTAACACACGAAATGCTGAGGGAACTCGGCGTCTCTAACACAGAAAATACTGAGGGAACTCGGCGTCTCTAACACACGAAATGCTGAGGGAACTCGGCGTCACTAACACACAAAATACTGAGGGAACTCGGCGTCTCCAACACACAAAATACAGAGGGAACACCGCGCCTCTAACACACAAAATACTGAGGGAACTCGGCGTCTCTAACACAGAAAATACTGAGGGAACTCGGCGTCTCTAACACAGAAAATACTGAGGGAACTCGGCGTCTCTAACACACGAAATGCTGAGGGAACTCGGCGTCACTAACACACAAAATACTGAGGGAACTCGGCGTCTCTAACACACAAAATGCAGAGGGAACACCGCGCCTCTAACACACAAAATACTGAGGGAACTCGGCGTTCCTAACACACAAAATACTGAGGGAACGGTGCCTTAACACACGAAATGCTGAGGGAACTCGGCGTCTCTAACAAACAAAATACTGAGGGAACTCGGCGTCTCTAACACACGAAATGCTGAGGGAGCTCGGCGTCTCTAACGCACAAAATACTGAGGGAACGGTGCCTTAACACACAAAATGCTGAGGGAACTCTGCGTCTCTAACACACAAAATACTGAGGGAACGGCGTCTTAACACACAAAATACTGAGGGAACTCGGCGTCTCTAACACACAAAATGCTGAGGGAACTTGGCCTGTCTAACACAGAATATGCGGAGGGTGCTCGGCGTCTGAAAAACACAAAATACTGAGGGAACTCGGCGTCTCTAACACACGAAATGCTGAGGGCACTTGGCGTCTCTAACACACAAAATACTGAGGGAACGGTGCCTTAACACACAATATGAAGAGGGAACTCGGCGTCTCTAACACACAAAATACTGAGGGAACTCGGCGTCTCTAACGCACAAAATGCTGAGGGAACTTGGCCTGTCTAACACACAATATGCAGAGGGAGCTCGGCGTCTCAAAAACACAAAATACTGAGGGAACTCGGCGTCTCTAACACACGAAATGCTGAGGGCACTTGGCGTCTCTAACACACAAAATACTGAGGGAACGGTGCCTTAACACACAATATGAAGAGGGAACTCGGCGTCTCTAACACACAAAATACTGAGGGAACTCGGCGTCTCTAACGCACAAAATGCTGAGGGAACTTGGCCTGTCTAACACACAAAATGCGGAGGGAACTCGGCGTCTCTAACACACAAAATACTGAGGGAACTCGGCGTCTCTAACACATAAAACACTGAGGGAACGGTGCCTTAACACATGAAATGCTGAGGGAACTCGGCGTCTCTAACTCACAAAATGCAGAGGGAACTAAGCGTCTCTAACACACAAAATACTGAGGGAACTCGGCGTCTCTAACACACAAAATGCTGAGGGAACTCGGCGTCTCTAACACACGAAATGCTGAGGGAACTCGGCGTCACTAACACACAAAATACTGAGGGAACACGGCGTCTCTAACGCACAAAATGCAGAGGGAACACCGCGCCTCTAACACACAAAATACTAAGGGAACTCGGCGTCTCTAACACACAAAATACTGAGGGAACGGTGCCTTAACACACGAAATGCTGAGGGAACTCGGCGTCTCTAACAAACAAAATACTGAGGGAATTCGGCGTCTCTAACACACGAAATGCTGAGGGAACTCGGCGTCTCTAACGCACAAAATACTGAGGGAACGGTGCCTTAACACACAAAATACTGAGGGAACGGTGCCTTAACACACAAAATGCTGAGGGAACTCGGCGTCTCTAACACACAAAATACTGAGGGAACTCGGCGTCTCTAACGCACAAAATGCTGAGGGAACTTGGCCTGTCTAACACACTATATGCGGAGGGAGCTCGGCGTCTCAAAAACACAAAATACTGAGGGAACTCGGCGTCTCTAACACACGAAATGCTGAGGGCACTTGGCGTCTCTAACACACAAAATACTGAGGGAACGGTGCCTTAACACACAATATGAAGAGGGAACTCGGCGTCTCTAACACACAAAATACTGAGGGAACTCGGCGTCTCTAACGCACAAAATGCTGAGGGAACTTGGCCTGTCTAACACACAAAATGCGGAGGGAACTCGGCGTCGCTAACACACAAAATACTGAGGGAACTCGGCGTCTCTAACACATAAAACACTGAGGGAACGGTGCCTTAACACATGAAATGCTGAGGGAACTCGGCGTCACTAACACACAAAATACTGAGGGAACACGGCGTCTCTAACGCACAAAATGCAGAGGGAACACCGCGCCTCTAACACACAAAATACTAAGGGAACTCGGCGTCTCTAACACACAAAATACTGAGGGAACGGTGCCTTACAACACAAAATGCTGAGGGAACTCGGCGTCTCTAACACACAAATTACTGAGGGAACTCGGCGTCTCTAACGCACCAAATGCTGAGGGAACTTGGCCTGTCTAACACATAAAATGCGGAGGGAACTCGGCGTCTCTAACAGACAAAATACTGAGGGAACTCAGCGTCTCTAACACACAAAATACTGAGGGAACGGTGCCTTAACACACGAAATGCTGAGGGAATTCGGCGTCTCTAACATACAAAATACTGAGGCAACTCGGCGTCTCTAACACACGAAATGCTGAGGGAACTCGGCGTCTCTAACGCACAAAATACTGAGGGAACGGTGCCTTAACACACAAAATGCTGAGGGAACTCGGCGTCTCTAACACACAAAATACTGAGGGAACTCGGCGTCTCTAACGCACAAAATGCTGAGGGAACTTGGCCTGTCTAACACACAAAATGTGGAGGGAACTCGGCGTCTCTAACACACAAAATATTGAGGGAACTCGGCGTCTCTAACACATAAAACACTGAGGGAACGGTGCCTTAACACATCAAATGCTGAGGGAGCTCAGCGTCTCTAACACACAAAATGCAGAGGGAACTAAGCGTCTCTAACACACAAAATACTGAGGGAACTCAGCGTCTCTAACACACAAAATGCTGAGGGAACTCGGCGTCTCTAACACACAAAATACAGAGGGAACTCCACGCGTCTAACACACAAAATACTGAGGGAACTCGGCGTCTCTAACACACAAAATACTGAGGGAACGGTGCCTTAACACACGAAATACTGAGGGAACTCGGCGTCTCTAACACAGAAAATACTGAGGGAACTCGGCGTCTCTAACACACGAAATGCTGAGGGAACTCGGGGTCACTAACACACAAAATACTGAGGGAACTCGGCGTCTCTAACACACAAAATACAGAGGGAACACCGCGCCTCTAACACACAAAACACTGAGGGACCTCGGCGTCACTAACACAGAAAATACTGAGGGAACGGTGCATTAACACACGAAATGCAGATGGAACTCGGCGTCACTAACACACAAAATACTGAGGGAACTCGGCGTCTCTAGCACACAAAATGCAGAGGGAACACCGCGCCTCTAACACACAAAATACTGAGGGACCTCGGCGTCTCTAACACACAAAATACTGAGGGAACGGTGCCTTAACACACGAAATGCTGAGGGAACTCTGCGTCTCTAACACACCAAATACTGAGGGAACTCGGCGTCTCTAAAACACAAAATAATGAGAGAAAGCGGCATCTCTAACACACAAAATACTGAGGGAACTCGGCGTCTCTAAGGCACAAAATACTGAGGGAATGGCGTATAAACACACAAAATACTGAGGGAAATGTGTGTCTCTGACACACAAAATACTGAGGGAACTCGGCGTCTCTAACACACAAAATACTGAGGGAACTCGGCGTCTTACACACACAAAACTCTGAGGGAACTTGGCCTCTCTAACACACAAAATGCTGAGAGAACTCGGCGTCTCTAACACTCAAAATGTTGAGGGAACTCGGCGTCTTACACACACAAAACTCTGAGGGAACTCGGCGTCTCTAACACACAAAATAATGAGAGAACTCGGCGTCTCTAACACACAAAATAGTGAGGGAACGGAGTCTTAACAAACAAAATTCTGAGGGAACTCGGCATCTTAACACACACAATACTGAGGGAACGGCGTCTCTAACACACTAAATACTGAGGGAACTCGGCATCTTAACACGCAAAATACTGAGGGAACTCGGCGTCGCTAACACACACAATACTGAGGGAACGGTGCATTAACACACAAAATAATGAGGGAATTCGGCATCTTACACACAAAATACTGAGGGAACTCGGCATCGTACACACACAAAATACTGAGGGAACTCAGCGACTCTAACACACAAAATATTGAGGGAACTCGGCGTCTCTAACACACGAATTGCTGAGGGAACACGGCGTCGCTAAGACACAAAATACTGAGAGAACTCAGCGTCTCTAACACACAAAATACTGAGAGAACGGCGTCACTAACACACGAAATGCTGAGGGAACGGCGTCTTAACAGACAAAATTCTGAGGGAACTCGGCGTCTCTAACACACAAAATACTGAGGGAACAGTGCCTTAACACACGAAATGCTGAGGGAACTCGGCGTCTCTGACACACGAAATGCTGAGGGAACTCGGCGTCACTAACACACAAAATACTGAGGGAACTCGGCGTCTCTAACACACAAAATGCAGAGGGAACACTGCGCCTTAACACACGAAATGCTGAGGGAACTCGGCGTCTCTAACACACAAAATACTAGGGGAACTCGGCATCTCTAACACACGAAATGCTGAGGGAACTCGGCGTCTCTAACACACAAAATACTGAGGGAACGGTGCCTTAACACACGAAATGCTGAGGGAACTCGGCATCTCTAACACACAAAATACTGAGGGAACAGCGTCTTAACACACAAAATACTGAGGGAACTCGGCGTCTCTAACACACAAAATGCTGAGGGAACTTGGCCTGTCTAACACACAATATGCGGTGGGAGCTCGGCGTCTCAAACACACAAAATACTGAGGGAACTCGGCGTCTCTAACACACGAAATGCTGAGGGAACTCGGCGTCTCTAACACACAAAATACTGAGGGAACGGTGCCTTAACACACGAAATGCTGAGGGAACTCGGCGTCTCGAACACACAAAATACTGAGGGAACGGCGTCTTAACAAACAAAATTCTGAGGGAACTCGGTGTCTCTAACACACAAAATACTGAGGGAACTGTGCCTTAACACACGAAATGCTGAGGGAACTCGGCGTCTCTAACACAGAAAATACTGAGGGAACTCGGCGTCTCTAACACACGAAATGCTGAGGGAACTCGGCGTCACTAACACACAAAATACAGAGGGAACTCGGCGTCTCTAACACACAAAATGCAGAGGGAACACCGCGCCTCTAACACACAAAATACTGAGGGACCTCGGCGTCTCTAACACACAAAATACTGAGGGAACTCGACGTCTCTAAAACACAAAATGCTGAGGGAACTTGGCCTGTCTAACACACAATATGCGGAGGGAGCTCGGCGTCTCAAAAACACAAAATACTGAGGGAACTCGGCGTCTCTAACACACGAAATGCTGAGGGAACTCGGCGTCTCTAACACACAAAATACTGAGGGAACGGTGCCTTACAACACAAAATGCTGAGGGAACTCGGCGTCTCTAACACACAAATTACTGAGGGAACTCGGCGTCTCTAACGCACCAAATGCTGAGGGAACTTGGCCTGTCTAACACATAAAATGCGGAGGGAACTCGGTGTCTCTAACACACAAAATACTGAGGGAACTCAGCGTCTCTTACACACAAAATACTGAGGGAACGGTGCCTTAACACACGAAATGCTGAGGGAATTCGGTGTCTCTAACATACAAAATACTGAGGCAACTCGGCGTCTCTAACACACGAAATGCTGAGGGAACTCGGCGTCTCTAACGCACAAAATACTGAGGGAACGGTGCCTTAACACACAAAATGCTGAGGGAACTCGGCGTCTCTAACACACAAAATACTGAGGGAACTCGGCGTCTCTAACGCACAAAATGCTGAGGGAACTTGGCCTGTCTAACACACAAAATGTGGAGGGAACTCGGCGTCTCTAACACACAAAATATGTGAGGGAACTCGGCGTCTCTAACACATAAAACACTGAGGGAACGGTGCCTTAACACATCAAATGCTGAGGGAGCTCGGCGTCTCTAACACACAAAATGCAGAGGGAACTAAGCGTCTCTAACACACAAAATACTGAGGGAACTCAGCGTCTCTAACACACAAAATGCTGAGGAACTCGGCGTCTCTAACACACAAAATACAGAGGGAACTCCACGCGTCTAACACACAAATACTGAGGGAACTCGGCGTCTCTAACACACAAAATACTGAGGGAACGGTGCCTTAACACACGAAATACTGAGGGAACTCGGCGTCTTTAACACAGAAAATACTGAGGGAACTCGGCGTCTCTAACACACGAAATGCTGAGGGAACTCGGGGTCACTAACACACAAAATACTGAGGAAACTCGGCGTCTCTAACACACAAAATGCAGAGGGAACACCGCGCCTCTAACACACAAAACACTGAGGGACCTCGGCGTCACTAACACAGAAAATACTGAGGGAACGGTGCATTAACACACGAAATGCAGATGGAACTCGGCGTCACTAACACACAAAATACTGAGGGAACTCGGCGTCTCTAGCACACAAAATGCAGAGGGAACACCGCGCCTCTAACACACAAAATACTGAGGGACCTCGGCGTCTCTAACACACAAAATACTGAGGGAACGGTGCCTTAACACACGAAATGCTGAGGGAACTCTGCGTCTCTAACACACCAAATACTGAGGGAACTCGGCGTCTCTAAAACACAAAATAATGAGAGAAAGCGGCATCTCTAACACACAAAATACTGAGGAACTCGGCGTCTCTAAGGCACAAAATACTGAGGGAATGGCGTATAAACACACAAAATACTGAGGGAAATGTGTGTCTCTGACACACAAAATACTGAGGGAACTCGGCGTCTCTAACACACAAAATACTGAGGGAACTCGGCGTCTTACACACACAAAACTCTGAGGGAACTTGGCCTCTCTTACACACAAAATGCTGAGAGAACTCGGCGTCTCTAACACTCAAAATGTTGAGGGAACTCGGCGTCTTACACACACAAAACTCTGAGGGAACTCGGCGTCTCTAACACACAAAATAATGAGAGAACTCGGCGTCTCTAACACACAAAATAGTGAGGGAACGGAGTCTTAACAAACAAAATTCTGAGGGAACTCGGCGTCTCTAACACACAAAATACTGAGGGAACTCGGCATCTTAACACACACAATACTGACGGGAACGGCGTCTCTAACACACAAAATACTGAGGGAACTCGGCATCTTAACACGCAAAATACTGAGGGAACTCGGCGTCGCTAACACACACAATACTGAGGGAACGGTGCATTAACACACAAAATAATGAGGGAATTCGGCATCTTACACACAAAATACTGAGGGAACTCGGCATCGTACACACACAAAATACTGAGGGAACTCAGCGACTCTAACACACAAAATATTGAGGGAACTCGGCGTCTCTAACACACGAATTGCTGAGGGAACACGGCGTCGCTAAGACACAAAATACTGAGAGAACTCAGCGTCTCTAACACACAAAATACTGAGAGAACGGCGTCACTAACACACGAAATGCTGAGGGAACGGCGTCTTAACAGA